>NC_088622.1:3110851-3420936 GCF_036013475.1 Columba livia
ATCCCCTTTTTGCATCCCCTTTTTGCATCTCCCCATCCCCGGTGGGGAGATGGGGCGGACGGGTCTGGGGGAGGTGGCCGGGGATGTGGGTCTGTCCTCGCTGCACCAGCGGGTGCACCCGCTGCAGAGGTTCAGCGCTCGGCTGGGAGGTCTGTGGGGCTGACACGGTGCCGACGCACTGTGGCCATTTTTCTCACTGTCCTCCTGCTTTTTCAGGGCTTTGGAGCCTGAGCTGCCGTCGCTGTGCTGGGGCCAGGGCTTGCTCGCTTTTCGGAGTGAGACTGGATGTCAGTGCTGTGCTGGATGGTTAGTGAGAAAGGCCAAACGCTAATTCATACATCTCTCAGCTTGCTTTTAACGTGAGTCTCCACATTAAGCCTCTGACATTTCCACGAGCTGATGGTGAGATCATTCCTGCCCTAATATTTGCATACACAGAAGACCAATATATTTTTCGTGAATCTCAAATAATCTCAGTAACTCTCTCCTTCATGTGTTATGTGTGCGTAGTCGTGTATGAGCCCCAGGCCACGCTGCATTTGGCTGTGTTAATTATTTTTCAGTGAGGATGCAACAGTAACAAAAAAGATCTTTTTCATCTTTTTCCATACAGCAGGGGACCTTACAATACCTGAACTGGGGTCCTGTCATACAGAACTCCAGTGACTGCACAAGACAATGCACAGTCTCACACTTACTGCTGGGTTACACTCTTAGAGTGTTTTATATAGATTGGGCCCAGGATTCTTTTCCTGAAGCCTGACTGAGTAACTTTGTTCTGTCTAGCTGAGGGATTTTTGGAGTATTACTTCTTAACGTGAACAGTGGTGATTATTTGATATGAAAGCAGTAAACAAACATCCCTGGGTTTACTGTCCTGATTCTGGGCAGCGTAGTACAATATTTTGCAATTGGGACTGTTGTGAAACTGGTTTTCAGTTGGTTTAGAAACACATGTGACTGTGTGGCTGAATCTGCCAGGAAACTATGTGGCTAATTCACTCATTTCCTTGGGTACGTGGAAGAGAATGACCCACCCAAACCCTTCCCATGCCGGAGCAGGTACCTGCTCTTCGGCCGCAGTCTCTGTGCAGCATCGCAGGAGCTGCAGCCTGCCAGGGTGCAACAGGCAGTATGTCAAACTTCGCTAAGTTCCTGGAACAAAGGTTGCTCAAGCAAATTTAAATATTACCTTATTGCACCGAGAAACCGCAGCCGAAAGGTTTAACACAGCCAACGTGGATGGGCTGAGCCCTGGGATGTGCTGGGATGTCGCTGGCACAGGCGCGTTATGTTTTTCTCTGCTGTAATTGGGTCTTTCCTTCCATTTACCAGAAAGGGAACAACCTGCCTTATCTTGCTTCCTCACCTGACCATTGATCAGAGAACCTGCCGTACACTCGGTCACTGGAGAAGAGAGATCTGTGCGCTGGAAGGGCTGTGGAGGAGATAAATTTCCAGCTGCCTTTGCCACTGCAGTCTCTGTAAAGCTCCAGGTGAGTCTGCTGGGGAGAGAAACATGAGATTTATAAAGACCAGTTCAAGCTGTAGACAGGGAATGGTATTCAGAAGTTCCTTGTGTTGATTTAGTTATGCTCATCCCTTAGCTGATTTAGATCCTGTGTTGATTTAGTGATGAACAGTGACTTTTCTGGGAGCGAGGACAGCATCTGTGTTCCATCCCTCTGCCATTCAGGGGGACCAAGGACCAGGTGTTTTTGCTCCAGGCTAGGAAAAACAATCCTGAGTTTCTAGGTATAGGAACTAAATGTGTCATTTCACTTGCAAACAACTTTATTTTGGATTAGAGAAACAAGAATTAATAAGAATGAGTAAAGGGGCTTTTTGGTCAGTGAGACCAGCTGTTCCTGGCTGCGGTGGTTTGGGTGGGTGCGGAGGGGATAAGGCCAGGGCTGACATGCTCTCTGCAGCCATGGAAGGTCACAGTGGGCAGAACACAAACCCCACATTGTCTCCTGGCTGCATACACAATCATCATGAGACAGCATTTAGGCTGGCTCATGTCTAGACTCACTTGTAAGGACTAAACTTCTTCCTCCCCTGTGTCATTTTATCAGACCTTTTGTCTCCCAGTAACTCATTAGAACCTGATTCAGCTCTGTTCATGAGAGAGGAGCTGCACATGCATCATTAAAATGCCATGTATTAAAGAAGAGCCTGTGTACTGGAGCTGCCAGTCGCTGTGCTTGTCTCTGAGCTGCTGTGACAATATTGACATGAAGCAGTGCCAAGACAGCATAATACCAGTAGAGCAAAGTCCCGAACAGAAGGTTGTTGAAAACCATACTTAGTTTGCAGGCACATGTTCATTTGTAGTCAGCTCTGAAATCTGTGTTAAAACAGATTCCAGTTTCACAACCTCAAGGCATTGGCACCCCCTCAGTAACTCGGCTGTGGGAACAAAGCTTGTGCCACCAGACGACCTCAGGCACACGCTGTCGTCCACTTCTCCGTCTGCATAAGGAGCTGCAGGCTTTTCAAGGCTTTTTCAAATCGTGGAGGGGTCCTGTTGGGTGGAGCATCCAGCCAGAAGTCCCTGGCTCTTCAGCCATGGGAAAGCGGGTACCTTGCGTTGTGTTTTACAGTGTTATAGTATGGATCAACAGATTTTCTTTTTTAATCCTGTCCTCTAGTGTTCCTGGGTCTACCTCCTCTCTTCCAAGATGCTGAGAAGAGTCCTGTGTGCAGTGTTGTTTGTGGGAACCTTGCCGTCACTGGCCAAGGGATCCCAGGGCCACATCTCAGTGGTCTTGTTGGGAGCCACAGGCGATTTGGCCAAGAAGTACTTGTGGCAGGGCCTATTCCAGCTCTACATGGACCAAGTGAGCAGCGGCCACAGCTTCACGTTCCACGGGGCCGCACTGACAGCTCTGGAGCCGGGGCAGAGGCTGATGTTCGATGTGCTGAAGAAGCTGGCCTGTCCCCCAGACGAAGCTCCCAACAGATGTGCCGTGCTCAAGGACCAATTCCTGAAGCTGAGCCAATACCACCAGCTGAAGACTGCTGAAAACTACACGGCACTGAACAGAGAGATTGAGACGCTGCTTCGCCAGGAGGGGCTGAAGGAGGCTGGAAGGATCTTCTACTTCTCAGTGCCACCGTTTGCCTACACAGAGATCGCCCGCCACATCAACAGCAGCTGCAGACCGCCGCCGGGAGCCTGGCTGCGCGTGGTGCTGGAAAAACCCTTTGGCCATGACCTGGAGTCAGCCCAGCAGCTGGCGGCCGAGCTGACAAGCTTCTTCAGGGAAGAGGAGATGTACCGGGTGGACCACTACCTTGGCAAGCAGGTGAGCGGCTTGCAAAGCACAGCGCCCTGCCAGGTTGAGGGATTTGGCTGCTGGGAGAGCGATGGATGTCAGCTCTGCATTTAGTGAGAGTGTTGTTCCCCTTTCCAATTCAGGCAGAGCCACTGAGTGTGGTCCCAAGCCTCCCTTTGCTTGTAGAGTCCTCTCTGTTATTCTTGTCCTCTCTGTTATTCTTGTCCTCTCTGTTATTCTTGTCCTCTGCTGTGCATCCCCTTGCAGAGCAGAGGAAATCTGCAGACCAGCGCAGGGCTTTCTCCCCGCAGAGTGGTGAGGGTGTCCTCTCCAGAAGGAATCCGGGGGTGAACTGTGTGTGTGCATGAAGGAGAGATGCAGAATTCATCTGGGCTTCTCACCAAGGTCAGGGCTTTGATTTCACCGAATAAGCAACGCTCTTTCCCTCTCACAGTTCTGCCATCTCATTACACACAGGCCTCTCTGCTTAGCCGTGGCTTCTAGAGGCAGTTTTAATTTGATATGATATGGAGCTGACAGGATGTTAATTTTGCGGGATGCTTAGGAGGAGGATTCTTCCTGCCCTGTGCTCCACTCGGGGCATGGGGGACTGGCTGCTGCAGGGACAGCTGGGGATGGGGAGCTGCATTGTCCTGAAGGGAACACGTTCAAGGACATGCCATCCTTGTTTTAGAGGAGTGTGATGCCACATTTTGAAAGGAGCCTGTTCCAGCCATGGCACTGTGGCAAGATCTTACTCAGAAGGTTGCATGTCCAGCTGCAAGGAGAGCATCTCTGCTAAAAGGGGGCATATCTTCTCTTTTTATTATCTTCTTTTTTTCCTTCTAGAAAGAGCAGATGGCTTTCATGGTGTAAGCATCTGCCCTGATATATTTCAGCATTGTGGAAATGTATGTTATTCCCAGGATGGTCTGACTCAGCCCTTTGTCCTTTGACAGACGTAAACCAAGGGCCTCGCAGTTTGTAATTCAGCCTTTTTCACGTGAAACCTCAAGATGCCTCACAAAGACTGTCAGTGTCTGCTCTGTCCAGTCATTGCGGACCCCGTTGTGCATCCCTGCAGGCTCTCTTGCTGCTTTTCTCTTCTCTGACCCCCTCTGTTGTGTGGCATGTCTGCTGGCACTCCAGACCTGACCGCATGTGTGTTGGATGGGGCGGTGAGACAGATAACATGGTGAACTTTTGTTGGGTCTTTGATTTTTCCCTTCACAGGCTGTAGCCCATATCCTGCCTTTTCGAGATCAGAACCGTCAGTTTCTGGATCCAATTTGGAACCAACATCATGTGGAAAGAGTGGAGATTGTCCTGAAAGAGACTGTGGATGCTAGAGGTTGGTGAGGCAAGTGTGCAGAGTTAGTGAGTGAGTGAGTGAGTGAGAAGAACAACTGGCAGGTTCATTAATTATGTGAAATTGGCCCTTATGGTAGTACTGGTGCAGAAACAAAAAAGAGCAGATGGATGAAATGTTGCTCCCTGGAAACAGAGAGGAACTGTCTCACACTTCCTATGCTTGGGACTGACTCACATCAAGTAGTGTTGCTGCTTCCAAGAGAAGATTTCCACTGCAGTCTGCCTGGGAGCAGGGGCAGAACCCCCAGTGATGACCTTTTATCCGTTGCAGAGCTCTGGGGGCATTGCACCTAGCTTTCTATCCCAAATCTTGGTAAAAGGCACTACATTTGGAGCGCATGCAGTCTAAGGACACTTCAGTTCAGTGCTGCCGCAGTCTGGTTGTTGTAACAACAGCCCTTTTGTATTCCTGTCCTGTTAGCTACCAAGCTCACACTGAGTTTACATTTCCACTGGTTTTTGGAAGATGCTCTTGTGTCTTTTCCCTAGATGTTACTCATATCAGCTGGTCGGTGTCAATCCAGGTACCCAGGGCAGTCTGTGCTTGCCTTTTTCTTTCCCTTCCTCTCTGTAGTAAGAAAGAGCATTGCAGAAAGGAAACCCGAGCCCGGAGTTGCTAGCATGGTTCTCCTGCTGAAGGACACGGCTGCAATCCCTCCCTGCAATGCTGCAGCATCTGCTCTGCAGTGCTCAGCATAAAGCGCTCTGGGCTGGACTGCCACCCGCAGCACTTCTGGGGATGTCAGGCGCCCTCAGTTCTGCAACATCAGGATTGCTTCTCCACTCGCTTTACCTTCTGTCTTCCTCCTCCCTCACTCGCTCCCTTCCTTCCTCAGCCACCACAAACTCAATTAATGCAACTTTATCAAACTTGGAGTAATCTTTGGTTTGGCAGCCCAGACCTTCCCTGGGCCTGTTTGTGGGAGAGGGATGCACTGCAGAGAGATTTAGGGAGAAGAGCGTCTATGCGTAGCCCCAGCTGCACCCTGTGCCCTCCCCACTCTGAACAACTTTGTCATTTTTCATTTGACGTCTTTTTTCCCCTGTGCGGCTTCAGCTGGCAGCCTGGCTCCCAGCAAGTCTGCAGCATTGATTACATTAATGAATGTACTTTTGGATTACAGCAGGGGGGATAAATGTATCAATCAATAAAGGAGACCTATGGCCGTGATGTAGTCTGCAGTGGGCAGCCTGGTGCTGCTGCTGCACTACAGAAAGGCATCTTTCTTTACCAGTGCATTGTCCTTCTCTCCCTGCTCCCACCTCCCTGAGAAGGCAGGCAGGGAAAGAGAAGCAGTGCTTTCTGCATGACATTCTGTCTCTCAAGGTTTGAGCTGGATACTGCTGCCAGTCACTGACCGCAGCTTCTGAAAGCACAAGCAGTCCAAGAAAGCAAAGCGGCCTTCTGCTCTGTGCACTTGGGGAGTATCAGGGAAGAGCATTGCTCCTGCTGGTTATAGGCGCTGTAAGCACCCAAAGGGAGAATTATGTCTGGCTCTGTGGAGGACGAGCAGTCTTGCAGGAACTTTCTATCTTTATTTTAGTAGCAGAACCATTTTGGAAGCCTCTCTGGAGGGAGAGGACAGGCTTAGAGCCACAGTATTGTAGAATGGTTTGGGTTGAAAGGACCTTCAAGTTAATTGCTGGGCTAGAAGAGGAGCTTGGTGCAAACCAGTTAGGGCTTGTGGTCTTTGTTCTCCCTGGTGCACATGTTATACACACAGAGGGCAAAGCTGCCAGAAAACCACATCAGTTTACCAGCATCTTCCCTCTTTGTCCTCAGGCCGCACCAGCTTCTACGAGCAGTACGGAGTCATCCGGGACGTGCTGCAGAACCATCTCACGGAGGCTCTGATGTTCCTGACCATGGAGCTCCCAGCCAACGTGAGCAGGGCCGAGGAGGTTTTGCAGTGCAAGCTGCAGGCCTTCCAGTCCTTGCGGCGCCTGGAGAAAAGCAGCGCCGTGTTGGGTCAGTACCAGGCGTACGCCAGCCAAGTGCAGGACGAACTGCAGAAGGCACAAGACTACATCAGCACAACACCAACCTTTGCAGGTGAGACTTTGGTCTGGGCCCTGGAGAGGGGAATAGTCTAGAGCCAAGTGGAGCAGGAGATGCGAGTCCTTGGATGCTGATACCAGCTCCGTGAGTCTGGACCTTGCTGCTGACACAGGGATGTCTCCAGGCATCCACCAGCATGGTAACCAGGAGCTGTAACAAGATAATACTGTTGTCATGTTAGTTAAATAATGATCCAGTGAACGGGAAGCATTGCGTAAGAGCTAAGTCCCATTATTCTTGATAAGATCTCTGCGTTATTTTTAGAAGTGGCTTGCAGACTCGTTTGCCTTTTCATAAAGTCAAGTTGCTCTCTGCATCTGAGGGGTAAAGCATTTGCAGTTCTCTGTGATTAGACCATAAGGCCATCTCTGGCTGGGCTGCATCTTCTGAACATTAAAGGTTTTGTCTGAAAGGTATTAATGCTCAGAAACTGGTTTCCTGCAAGATGAAAGGAGGCGAACCAGGTCGGTTACCTGGGAGGAAGCACAGTAGGGTAGCTGGAGAGCAGTGATGTTGTGAAAGGGCTGAATGTGGAGCAGGAGACATGGTGGATGCCAAGATTTCTGGGAGCTAGGGAAGGAGAACGGTGGGTAGGTGATAGAGACCCCTCAGATCTGCTTGCTGTTCTGGTTTAATTTGGTAGCTGAGATCACTGTCCTTTCAGGTGTGCTGGTTCACAGTGACAACCTGCGGTGGGAAGGGGTCCCTTTCCTCCTCACTTCTGGGAAAGCTCTGGATGAACGGGTAGGTTATGTCCGTGTTCTCTTCAAGAACCGGGCCTACTGCACCCAGAGCGAGACTCTGAGGGACGCAGGACACAGCCAGTGTAAAGCCAAGCAGATCATCTTCTACATCGGGCACGGCGCGCTCAACACCCCCGCGGTGCTTGTGAGCAGGAACCTTTTCAGGCCCGTCATGCCAGAAGGCAGCTGGAGAGAAGCGGTGGGTCAGTCAGACTTGCACATTTTTGGACAACCGTTGTCTGATTACTACGTGTACAGGCCTGTGAAAGAGAGAGACGCGTATTCTGTCCTCATCTCCAACATCTACCATGGCAGGAAGGACTTCTTCATTACCACCGAGAACCTGCTGGCCTCCTGGGCGTTCTGGACACCACTCCTGGACAGCATTTCCTACCAGCCCCTGCGCCTCTACCCGGGGGGCGTGGAGAACCAGCACCTCTTAGACTTTGAAATGGTGAGCGGGGAGGTGGCATTCACAGTGGCAGAGCCAGTGGAACTGCTGAACCCCAACAGGCTGATGCCAAGTGATTATAGGACGATTCAGTCCAAATTTCGGCAAAGTCCCCTGGTGTCAGCGTGGTCTGAAGACCTGATTTCCCAGCTGGCTTCTGACATCGAGAAGACAGCAAGGAGGACCGTGGCGCACTCTGGCCAGTTCCACCTGGCCCTCTCAGGTGGCTCAAGCCCCGTGGTCCTATTCCAGCGGCTGGCGAGACACCATTACACCTTCCCATGGAAGCACACCCACATCTGGCTGGTAGATGAACGCTGTGTCCCTCTCACCGACACCGAATCCAACTTCTTCAGCTTGCACAACCACCTCCTCCAGAACGTCAGGGTGCCCTACTTCAACGTCCACCCCATGCCTGTGCACCTGAACCAGCGGCTCTGCGTGGAGGAGGACAGAGGCACGGAGCTGTACGCCAAGGAGATCGTAGCCCTGGTGGCCAACGCCAGCTTCGACCTGGTGCTGCTGGGGGTGGGCAGCGATGGCCACACTGCCTCGCTCTTCCCCCGCTCCGACAACGGCTTGGAAGGGGCTCAGGCTGTGGTGCTGACTGAAAGCCCTGTCAAACCTCACCAACGGATGAGCCTCAGCCTACCGCTCATCAACAAGGCCAGGCAGGTGTTTGTCCTGGTTTTGGGGAAGGGTAAGCACGACATCACCACGCTGCTCAGCAGAGTGGGCCACGAGCCAAGGAAATGGCCCGTCTCGGGTGTCAGCCCCAGCTCCGGCCAGCTGGTGTGGTACGTGGACTATGAAGCTCTGCTTGGGTGATGCCACAGTGTCCATCCTCCCCTTACAGCCTGGATTTTCCTACACGACGTCCATGTTTCTCTGTTGCCAGCAGCAGCTTCATCTCTAACAGACTCCTCTGACCTCCTGGGAGATCCGTGGCCTGCAGTGCCTCTGACATTTGAGCCTGGAAAGGAGCTCAGCTCAGTGTGCAGAGCTGTGGAGGAACCAAGAGCCAAGTGCAGCATTTCTGGCTCTGCTGGGGGTTCTGACTGTGACTTTGGGCAAATTACCTCACCTTGAAGTGCCTCAGTTTTCCCCTGTCAGGCCTTTGTGGTTATTAGCATTTAACTACCTCGCAGGCACTACGGGAAACTTGTGGAATACCTGCCAATTTTTGTTTTCTTTTTGTAAATTCTCAGGCTAGAAGACAATAATAACGTGTTCATCACTGACCTGCCCAGTCTGGCAGAGGCAGAGTTGTTGTCTCAGTAAAATGATGGTTCTGTGCACATCTGTAGCCTTGTCTGTACAGCCCAGACACCGCCTGTGGCCGCGCTCTCCTGGGAGCAGGGACACCCCTCTGCCCTTGTGGCGTGTGGCCCCTAAATGCTGCCACCGATTTGGGGGCTCAGTGCAGTCCCGAGTCTTTGCAAATTGCCCAGCAGCAGAGGCTGAGTTTACAGGCAGTAATTTGCTGCTTTCATTAAGTGCATAGCTGGTACCGTGGGGGATGGAGAAGGCAGACACTTTGCTTTTTAGGCTGTTAGAATAATGGGGACAGGGTGAGGGATGTGGCAGTGCACAGAGCTGTTTTTTGCCTGCAGTGCAATAATTATTGAGTGAAAAGTGAAAAGCTTGGTGTTAGACGAGTTGTTTGGGTTTAGCCAGCAAAGAAATGCTTCTTTTAACTGTCTTTGTCTCATTCTCCGAAATGAACTTTTCTCTGTCCTCAGAATTGAAGCTTGCAGTGCCATTCAGTGGCTTATAAAATTTCTGTGGGAGGCACCTTTATAAGCTATTGACATATCCGTCATTACAGCACACACTGAGGTGGTTACGGTGTTTGCGGATGGTGGTGGTGGGGTTTGATCTCAAGGATGCTGACATAAGGGGAGGGAATTTTCTCTGTACATATCTCTTGGGCACACGGAACTAGGAAATTGCACCTCTGACAGGACAGTTTAAGGGGTTATAGAAACGTATAGTTCTGTTGCTCACAGGAAGGGTTGGAGACATCACATCCTACCTAGATACCCCACTCTCCCCTTCCTAATTTTCACCTTCCTAGAATGCACAAGGGGTGTCTCTCTGCTTTCATGATATCCCCAAATCCTCCATGATCTTAAATCCTCCCCTGCGCAAGGATCTGTAGAATCTAGTGATGGAGACGCAAATCCGGGTACAAATAGGTGCTACATTCTGAGAGCACATGAATCAAGGCGGGCAGGTCTATACAGCCTGTGCTCCCACGTGTCCAAGTTGTTGCCTTTCAGTATAATGCTTCTCTTAATGCAGAAATCAGACTTGTCTTCTGCTAATCAGTCAGGTAAAGGTGCGCTGAGCAAGCTCTGGAGAGCCTGTTCCCTACCAGCAGCCCCTGGGCAGACAGGGCAGGGAGAACATCACCTGGCAGAAGCTGCGCGCAGCACGGAAAGGCCAAATTCCCAGGGACGGGCTGTGATTTCTGGCAGACACCTTGCAGATGGTCCAGAAAAGCCGCCTTTTATATAGTCTGTGTGACTAAAGCGAGTTGTGCTGATGCACATCGCTTTGCTTTTGCGTGGGAGAGGAGGCGTTGCGGTGGTGCGGCGTTCGCAAAGGCTCAGGCGCTGAAGAGCCACAAGTGCCTTCACTGGTCTGGTTTGACAAGCGGGATGGCTGGTTTTCCATCTTCTGTGGGTGTTTGTGAATAAGTCGCTCCTCCCTGTTCCGTGGTTTAGCTCCAGCACAAACACCAGAGGGTGCAGATCAATAAGAGGGGAGCGGAGGAAAGCAGGAGGCAGGTGGGCGCTGCGGGTCCCTTGGTGCGGGACTTGTCTTTGCAGTGGATTTGCTGACAGTGGAGTCTGGAATAAGAGCGTACGCCGAGCAGTTACCATCTTTGTAGATGGGTGCGCGCAAGCACTGGCTCCAAAATACACCACAGTGGCTGAAACAGCCATGCAGAGGAAGATGCTTTAGGTCTGGTATGTTTAAACATATATATATATATATATTTTAAAAACAAAAATAGCCATGTTAACTTAATTCCAGTTCTTTTGTATTTGGTGTGAGGGAACAAACGTTAATGAAAATTTACCTATGTGCGAATAAATATATAATTATGAATGACAGAATTTATTATGACTACTTTACTGTGGCATTGGTGTTTTCTTATTTCTGCACAGTTTCTTGCTAATATTTGGCTGGCACATTTTGCAATAAACATTGATTTGAGAGACGTTTATTTGCACTTTTAACTAAGCAGGTGTGTTTTCCCCAGAGAGCAGCTCTTCTTTCCAGCTGAAAATAAGGTCCATTTGCAAAGTCTCTAATGAGTCACCCCCAAATTCATCCTAGATGTTATTAAAATACAGTAAATTTTACACCCGTTTTCCTCTTTGGGTTGTTTGGGGGTTTTTTAGAAGTTTATTTGTCAAATGAAAACCAAATATTTTAAAATATATAAAATTTGTGACTGCAGAGGGGAAGAAGGGTTAAACAAGCAGCAAATCTGATGAGGAAGAATGGTAGAAATCCACTGGGCTATAGGCCAAGGCAGCAGTGCTATTTTTATTTTGTGAAAGCTATTAATAGGTGTGCACCTCCTTAGAGCTGGTATTAACCTTTCTTTGCAAAAACAACTCCATGGAGTAACATCTTATAGTCTGTTTCTCCCATAAGTGATTAGTGATACCAATGTTTGGTTTTTAAGTGCATTCCTAGCATTCAATGGTATGATGATTTATATGTTTTACAGAAAACTAACACTGGAAGTAAATAATTTTTCACTTCAACTTTTGTACATTGACTTATAAAGTCTTATTTTCCCATGAGTAAAGTTTTGTGATTCCTTTCATGTTGTGTAATGGAGAATTATATTTATGAAAAATAAATAGTTTTTAACAAAAGTGTCTCTTAATTCCTTTCAAGGATTGGTAGTCATTCTGGGTTTTTCCCGGTGACTGAGGTTTTCACATTCTAGTTGTACAAAGAGGACAATGTTGAATTGTCTGTGTGAAACTCGTAGTCTAGTTTAGAGAGAGTTCTGTTCTAGTTTATAGACCATTGCACATCACTAAGGAGATACTGCAGGCAGTTACACCCTTAGCAAATCCTCCCCAAACACAGGGAACGGTGCTAAAAGCAGCAAAACTTTGAGTGTCTCAGTGCTTTTCATAACAAATGTTATTATCTTTTGCTCGACTCCTCCTGTGGCCACAGCCACAATTCTTAGCGGGATTTGTGCCTCTGCATCCATTGCCTGCCTTGGTAGGGATTTGCTTTATTTATTGCCTTCCTTTCCCCAAACAGATGACAGCAAATGTGGCCGTTGCCTAAAAAGGGCCAAGAAATGAGATGGGGAGAGGGCAAACCACGGCAGCCCCAGGTTCCCCTGCCAGGTCTGTGCCCTGCGGCTGCTCCCTCGGCGGGACGCGCTGGCTCTGCTCTGATGGATTGCGCTACGGGGAGGAATTTCCCGCAGAAAATATGTCCTGGTGGCGTCCTGACCAGACATCGCCTCATTTTTTCCTTAAACAGGGCTCCCTTTTTGTAGGCATCTCCTTATCCGCAAAACAATCTGGGTCTTGTGTGAATGATGTTTGGCTCTGGGCAGCGTTGCTGAAACGAGACCTGCGCACAGACACAAACTGTTAAGCAGGTTCTTTTCTGTAGATCCCAGCCTATTTTTAACTGGATTTAGGCATTTTTTTATGCTTTGCCTTTTTCAAGTGGGCATATTTTACAGGCTGGCACAGTGCTCTGTGTGTTTGGAGATCTGGGGAGGCTGCAAAGCGGAGAGGAAGAGAGGGAGATGATGAAATGCAGGGAAGGGAGTGCAATGGGAGCTCAAATATATGTCTGTGACTGAGCTGTGGGGACCTGGAGCTGCCCATGGAGATGGGAAACTTGGGGTCAGACGCTTGGGAAAAGGGCAGCATGCATTCAGGGAGAGAGAGGGTACAGGAGGAAAAGACCTCTCTGTCTGAGGTGCGTAAATCCCTTTTGGGAATGTGCTTGTGGGGTAGATCTGATCAACATTAAGCAGCTTAACTTGGGAAAAGTGAAAAGTGCTCAGCAAAAGGGAGTGAAAAAACATAGGTGACTAGGATTCCTCTGATTGCATGGGTCCTGCAGCATCCCACGGCTTTCCAGGGAGCCGGTTTGGTAGCCATACGGCATCAGGCTGTGTGGCCCATGGTAGGATTGCTGAGGGTGGGAGGAGTTGGGATCCCTTGTGTTCCAGACCCACCGGAATCACTGGTCCATGGTTTGCAGGAGAGAGCCGAAGGGGCAGGACTCTGCCCTGACTCGTGGTGGGTGAATCACATCAGCTCCCTGAATTCCCTTCTCCTCTTGCGATGCAGCAATAGTGAATTAGCGTGGGGTCATTGCATGTGAGAGGAAGGCTGCTGGAGGGCTGGAGAGCTTTATCTTACAGCATCCCTGTTGTGTGCAGCGAGTCATGTTCACCAAACAATATCAGCCAAAGTACTTGCTTGGGAACAGCAGCAGCACAAAGCCAGGGCCTGTTCTGATTGCTGTTATCTGCTGCAAGCAGCTGCTGCCTGGCATCTCCTTTCCCAGCAGCGATGTTTTGACATGACCAAACTGTCTGACAAACACGCCACCCACATGCTGCAGTGTTTTGACTTGCAGCGGGACTTTGCTGTAGGTGTTTTCCCTGAGCTTCTCTCTGGAGCACTTCGGTGTCACGGAAGGTGCTCCGGAGGCGAGGATGCCAGCAGCAGAGGGTGCTGCTCCCCCGTGCTGCCGGAGCTGGCGGGACTGACTTTTCCCAGCCCTGTCCTGCAAAAGGAGCTTTTCCTACAGGCACAGACCGACACAGCCGGGCCTGTGACACCAACGCGTTTGCTGAGCTGCACAGTGACCCTGTGGCTCAGCCTGCTCTCCTAGCAGCTGTTCCTCTGTTATCCGTGTCACTACCATGTTCCATTCATGGGGTCCCATCAAAAAGGCAGGAAACTGATTTTTCTGCTTCCCCACTCCCAGTGGCTTCTCATGCACAGACTACGAACAGACTAACTAAAAGGAAGATGACTTCTTTTTTCCTGCAAAGCGCCCCTGGGGGATGCCTCCTTTTCCTCCTCCATCCCACTCTTTTTTACTCCCTTTTCCACCACATCGAGCCACATTCCAGCTGAGGAGGGCTTGTTGATCACCCTCTAAGCAGGCTTGGCAGGATGAGGCTGCTGTTTTAACAGCCTCTTTCTCTGCTCTGCGGCACACTGGGTTACTTTGGCTTTGTTGCTGTACATTACAGACGCTCATTGTTCACTATCTGTTGCATTGTCTCCCTTAATTCCCACAGGCAGAGCCTGCGTGCAGCACGTACATGTTTCCGGGCAGTGTGTGCGCTCTCTCTCCTCCTCTCCCCAGGGCATAGAAAGCTGCATGTTTTCTGCCTGCAAATGCAAAGCAATAGGAATCCCCTTTTTTTGCTGCAGTCTACCAGCCTATTGCTGCAAGGTTAGGATCACATAAAGCACATCTGCAAAGCTTGTGCCAGCCTAGGAGTCTTAAGAAGGATTTAGATGCTTAACTTCGGACATACAAAAGGGAGTAATTTTTCAGAAGGTGGGTGTTCAGCCACTTCCAGACCCCACAGCTAATCCACAGCACTGAATGCTGACCACAAGAAAGGAGGCATGCCAAGACGGTCCCCCTCACACCTCCCTTTTAATAATCTTAGCATAGATTCACAAGGATGAGAGCTGGAAGTCTCTTCTAATCCAGGCTCCATCCCCAGTTAGTTTTCCAAACAGACTTAGAGAGATTCCATTGCAGGCTATAAACACTGGCATTTGTCAGCCACCCTCCTCTGCCACTGTTTGCACTGTTGTTTGAGATGTAGACAGTATTCAAAGCAAGTCATTGAAGATTAGCAATTCCTGCTTCTTAAGGAAGCAAGAAAGTAAAATATTAAGGAAATAAAAGGAGACAAGATTCCGTAGGAACTCTGATCTCATCTGGCGAGGAGCCACCACAAAGCTGAAAAGTTCTGCTTCAGCACTTGTCACGTCTGGTTTCCTCCGACTTCCCTGCTGCTCCCGCACCTCCTGCTCCCCATTTCTGCCTCTCGCTGTAAAGAACAGGGAACGCTGTTAGAGCAGGAAACCCCTGCGCACCTGGAGCTGGAGCACAAAATGGCAAGTAGTCCTCAGATGGAGAAGCTCACATCTGGCAATGGCAACGTGCTGCAAGGTGCTCAGGGAGAGAGAACAGGTCACGGTGCTGGCCTGCATTGGGAGGGAGGTAACGCGGCTGTGGTGGAGTCAGCAGAGCAGCTGGATTCACAGGCAGACTGTGCGGTTCTCAGACATCGGTCACAACTCGCCTGGGCTCGGTGGTGACATGTCTCTGCTGCTGCAGAAGGTGCTGGTGCTGGGCTGCCCCTGCGGAGCTGCGGCTGGGCAGGCCAAGGAGAACCCGCTTTGGAGTCTCCACAAGCGAGATCTTGGGCTCCTTTCATCCCATGTGCAGCTGCAGGGTTGTTTTCCTTTGAAGCCTGGTGTGACTAAGTTGTACGTTAATGCATGCTCCATGAGATGTGACAAAGAGCCGGTTCAGCTCTCAGCAGAGCACACCCCCTTCTGCCAGCCTCCCCAGAGATCCAGCACACATGTACAACCACGAATCGCCTTCCTAACTATTCATCTCTGCACAGGGCCAGGAGAAGGATGGCTGAGTATCCTGCCTAATTAAAAGGTAGGTAAGGAGAACACACATGCACATTTATGGTTGAACCTTATTTGAATTAAGGCCCTGACATGAAGGCAAAACCTTTTGGAAGTGGGGATGTAAAAATGAGGGCACACAAATTAATTATGCTTTTTTTTTTTCTCATGTGCCTCAAGACCATTAGCAATAAAGACAAGTCGAGGCCCAATGTTAATGTCCAGCCCCCAAAACACAATAACTTCAGCAGCATGCAGTGGCATTGGTTCTGTCTGACTCAGATGGCAGGCTGCCGCCTCCTGAATCATTCACACCGCTTCCTGCAGCTCTTAGGTGGTCCTTGGAGGTATCCCATGCAATATGGCTTGCTTAATTTATGACAATCCCCTGGTTTATAGCTCCAAGCAGTATTGTTACAAACAGACTCTTTTTGTCTGGGAAAAATGAACAATGAATCATCTCAGAGAGACATTACTGGGTCAGATTTGTCCAGAAAGCTGTTTTTTGCAAACAAGACTGAAATAAACAGAATTGTATTTCCCTGGTTTGTTTTTGTAAACAAATCAGTTTAAAAAAAGCAAACACACGCTCCCTAGAGTGTTTGCAATGCAAATATCGCAACATTGTGCCAATGTATAAGGAGCCTGAGGATGCAATTCATTAAAAAGCAACTGGATCATCCACAAAGAAATAAACAGTGTTAAGCCTGAAACTCCCTGCTATTTTTAGGCGTTCCTGGAGCCAGTGAAGAATTAAAGGAGCCTGATTTCATGGGGAAATACTGCCGGCTGTTGAGCGCTTGTCTCCACCCGGGTCACCCGCGGTTCTGCTTGGGACGCGGCTCGCGTGTCCGACCCGACCCGACGTTGTCCCTCCCCAGGCCGAACGAGTCGCCCCGCCAGTGCCGCCCCCCGGCCCCGCCGCTTCCCCCGCCCCTGCCCGCCCTGGGCTGCCCCCGCGGGGCGGAGCGGGCCGGGCCGCGCCCCGGGCCAGGCCGGGGGCGGAGCGGGGCCGCCGCCGGGCGCTATTTGGGCCATGTGACGGGCCGGGCCCCGCTTGCCGCGCCTGGCGCCGGGAGGAGCTGCGGCTGCAGCCTCCCCGCCGCGGCGGAGGAGAGGCGGGCGCTGCCCTCGCTGCTCTCCGCTGCGCAGCGCGGCCCCGGGAGCAGCCTCCGGCGGGGCCCGGCCCGGCCGCTGCCATGGTCCCAACGGTAGGAGCCGGCGGGGGCGGGCGCGGTGCGGGGTAGGTGCCGGGGGGCTGCTCGGGAGCGGCGGCCGGGCCGGGGATGCCGCGGCCTCCGCCTCCGTCCGCGGAGGAGCGTCCGTGCCCAGCGGAGCGAGTCTCTCCCTGCAGGCTGCCTAGAATCGGTGCCAGCTTAAAAAGACAACAACAAGCGGTAGGCTGGGGTGAGGCTGAGCCGAGCTGCTCTGACCCCGCCGAGCCGCTCCGACGCGTTTGCAAACCGGGGGAGCTCGGGCGCTGTGATTGCTGCATGCGAGTGTGGCCGGCCCTGGGAGTGGGGGGACACGGGGACCGCTGGGTTAACGGGACACCTGTTGCCCACGGAGGCATCGGGCCCGAAGGGCTCGCAGCGTTTGGAGGCTCCCGGAGCCGTGGGATGCCGTGGGTGAGTGGGTGGCTGCCAGAGGCCAGCTGGCGGAGCTGCGTGTGGATTTGAAAGGCAAACACTGATAATGTCAGTTTGGAGATCTTCGGCTCTTTAAGGAAACCGGTCTGATTGTTCAGTGTCTGTGGTTACAGTGGCGGTCTCTGGAGCACACCTTACAAGGCCTAATTAATGTATGTATTTTGTTATTACATAAACCTATGCTAGGAATTAATCTTGCTGTAGCCTTGTGTTGAAATCTGCCATGTGCTCTCCTTTTTACCCGAGAAGTGGGCAGTCAGTGTGGCTGATGGCTGGTGCTGGCCGTGCCTGATTAGAAACCTATGAATTGTCTGAGCAGTTGCTCAAGATAAGGAAGTTTACAAAATGATTGTAAAAATGGGAGTTGCAGCCTTGGAGAAAGATCAGGGATTTTTTTCCTGATAGCAATGTGGGATGAATAGATGAACCTTTTGTCCCCAAAGCAATCTTCGCCATTCCCACCCCTCTGATATCTGATTTCTGCACCAGATTGTGCGTTGCAAAACACAGCAGTGTAGGCAGCTTAGTCTTGCTGGGTTCAAGTTGACTGCTAAGCCACCAAGACCAAACTACATGGAGTTTCCAGTGACTTGTAGTAAAAGAGATCTGGCTATAGGATGGATGGGGTTGAAGTGGCAATTCCAGGAAGAAGGATGTTTCCATGCTGAGTTGATAAGGGAACCACTGGGAATGTGGTGGAGTTGTGCTACTGTTTACAAAGTGGATGGTGATGCGGGGAAGCACTTAGCTGGCTTGTGCTGGAGCATCATCCGATGCGCCAGTGGCTGCTGTGCTGTCAGTGTGCCCGGCCACTGGCCTTGTCCTGCCTCTCGCTAGTTGTGTTGATGGATGCATAAAGCAGCAATTTATTCTTCTCCCTCTTAGTTCTTAAGAGAAGGGGTGAGCTTCAGCAGTGTATTCCTCTGGGGGGCATCAAATTATTGCAGTACGTCAGCTGCAGGCTTTTGCAGCCTCTCTCCTCTGCTTTAGAGGTTACTGAAGTACGTTATAATGTGGTTGGAGTTTGTTTGTAAACTTCTGTTAGACACTTCTGAGATGTGGGTTTGTGTTCCAGGAACTGGCTAGCCATGTGCTCTGTTTGTGTGGAGCCAGTTTGCTGCTGTGAGATCCTGGATGTGGAAAATATGCTCTGCTTGCTGCTCTCCTGTGTCTTTATTGTTTTATTTGTGTTTTTCCCCCGGTCTCCTACATTTCCTTTCCTCAGAAGAAGTGAAAGCAGTCTGCAAGGACTGCTCGCCTTCTCAAGTCTGTCTTGCAAGGGCTAATTAAAAATTCATTAATTTACTGGAATTAACAATCCGTAGCTAGTGAGCCAGTTAGGACACAGTGCATGCCAGGCTTTGTGAATGAGAGCAGACCATGCTGACAGTTCATCTTCCAGGTCACAATGTAGTTTTTGAAGATATGGAAGGGAGTGTGCTCTGTCTGAGGTGTGTGTCTCAGTCAGATTCCTGTGGCTGGTGCCACCAAGTACACTGGAATTGGCACCTGGTGCCTATTTCAACCGGGCTCTGACAGGCCAGTGCAAGTCGTCGTTATAGTTTTGGTCTGTAGGACATGTACTGGTGGAGTCTGGAGTCGCTGAGGGCTTGTGTTGACACGGGGAGTGAGGATTAACTGGTGCTGGCAGAGAGCATCAGTGGGATGACCTCAGCTGGGCTGTGCTTATCTTCATGTCCTGTGGCAGGAGGCTTGTACTTGTATTAACTAGTAGAGTGATGCGCCTTTATAGCCGTGGAGAAACAGCTTACTAGACCTGCACGGATTGTACTAACAGGCTCTACTTCGCTATGAGTTTCCCCATCCTTGATTCTACCAAAGGCTGGTGTATAAAACTTGCTGCCTTCCTCCTTTGTTCTTGCATGCATGTGATGCGACTTAGCAAGTGAAGTTGCTGGTACAAGATGCAAGTTAGACACTAGTCACATCCAGACAAAGCTGTGTAATGCCTGCAGAATAGAAGTGAGTAAGTGTCTGAGAACCAAGGTTACTGAACTGCAGTCACTGGACCGTTTGGCTGGTGGTCATCATAGAATGGTTGGATGTCACGGTGTTGACTCACTTCCAGTTGTTACACTGCTCTGAGCAGCAAAAAAAGAGATAAAATCTTCCTTTGATTACTCCATGTAAGTAACTGCTACAGCTGCTGCTGTTTCAATAATAATGATTGGGGGAAATGAGTGCAGTTGTCCTTAGCAAAGATGGAACGTGCTACACAGTGTGAGTGGGAGGTAGAAGCATGGAATCATTTTGGTTGGAGGAGACCCTTGAGATCCTCAAGTCCGACCATAACCTAAATCTAGCTCTAAACATGTCCCTTAGAGCCTCATGTCTAGGTCTTTTAGACCCCTCCCTAGTAAAATAGATTTGGTGTGAGCTGGATGCTATATTGAGATCCACCCCCAGGATGCAAAGGCAGTAAGGGTCTGACAGAACAGTCAGCTGAACCATGAATAATGTCCTCCTGTTGAGCTGAAATTGAGTAAAACTTACCCCTTCTTTGCAAATAATACAATTTATTGGCATGTTAACTATGTTTGAGCTCTGGGCCTGGACCACTGGGATGAGCAGATGCTATTGTATAATAGTAAGGCTTTTAACCAGCAAATCCTTCCCTGGGAGAAGGGTTTTCGCTTAAAAGACTCAAACCCCACCACCATCTGCCTGATTTCAAAGTGAGAGGAACAACGTTTGACTGGAGAGCTGTGGGCAGAAGGTGGTAATGCCTGAAGGGAGTTACCAAACATGGGCTTTTTCTTATAGCCTGGGAGGGGAATTTGATCAAGCTTGTAAGCTGGAGCAGCTGTGTAGATGTTGGTTTCAGACTGCTTTCTTTGGATAGCTGGTATGTTATCAAGTCAGGAATCTGTCCTGAGGAGATCCCAGATGGGGCCTTGACACCATAAATGTACAAAGGCACTCGGTTGCACAAAAACTGCAGAAACAACTTGGTTTTAAAGAACATGAGCCACACATGGTAAACAGCCAAGAAAAGCAAGCAAGGGGTAAGGCCAAGCTGTTCTCTACATGAAAAGGCTACGTTGGTGTCAGATGCTTAGAAACTCTGAGTTTAAACTCGACTGTGGATAAATTCTGGTTTGAATGGCCTTTTGAAAGTTAAACTCAGCACTAGAGATGTGAGAAACGCCTGCATTCCAACTGCAGTGTCTGGAGGCTCGAGGGAAGTCTCGGATTTGCCAAAGTATGGTTCTTGCCTGGATACCCTAATTTGTTGTCGTGTTGTGCTTCAGGAGCCCTGGGTCTGTAGTGCTGTAGCCTGGTGAGCTGTGCTGCGGGGAAAGCAGCATTGCTTCTCGGTGAGAAAAGTTATCCTTGAAATGCTTCCAAACAGTCTTTGGTCCATGCTGTGGAATTGGGACACGTATGTGGAATGGATGGGGTTGGCGCTGTGTTGTCAGCAGTTCTACATAGGGACTGTCTCTTTGATAGACAGTCTCCCCATGCTATTTAAAGGCTAAACTGGTCATATTATTGAACTTGGACAATGAGGGATGGATTGGTTTGTTCCATACTAATCCCAGGACACTAGCACATCTAGAACCAGTTTCAAGTGATGCCCATGTAAATGAATACCCAGAACTTTGTGGACCAGCTGGTGAGGGGCGAGCTGAACTGGGAGAATTACCGTTTATGCCCTGGTTCCTATGAACTGCTGAACAGCTGCAGAAGGAACCTGTTGACACATTTGCTGAAAAGCGGTTTGGGGTCTCTGTGAGTCCAGAAAGTACCTGGCTGGGCTCCTGTGGGCAGGAAATGTGGTTGCTCGGACTTTGTGTTCTGGGGTTATATGACAGGCTGGACTGTTACCCTCCAGCCTGCTGCCACGGTTCAGCACTGCTTGGCTGCAGCACTTGGCTTCTGTGCCTCATGTCCCACTCAGTTTCACCACTGATGTGCTGGGGTTTTCCATATGGCATGTTGTGCACTTCCAGCTGGAACAAAACGGAGCTGGGGGTGGGAGTGAATCAATCTAGTGAGCGTTTTGGTGTTTTTGTGAGCCAGGGCACTGCTTTCCTTCCAGTTATCTCGCAGCTCTTTTGGAGTGCCGTGTGTCCCTCTTGCAGCGAGGATCAGACAGGCAGTTAAGTGGTTTCAGCCTCCGATTTGACTCTGGTATTGATTCAGTCACACGCATCTCTTAGATCTTGCTAGCACAGCTTAGTTTGCAGCTGAAGAGGAAAGGGCAGGATTGCTGCATACATGGCGCTGATTCCAGCAGGATATTGCTGTGAGGTTAGGTATGTGGCACGCTGTCCTGCCTATGTGCAGCTGCTGTGTAGAAGTTAAAAAGGGGCAGCTAATCTGCTGTGAAGAGCCTGTGAGCTTGGGTAATGGTGAAAATGCAGAGAGTGAAGGCAGAGCGGCATGGTAATATGCTGCTGGTTTTCCACGTTGTGGGTTTGCATCGCTGCATGTTGGGGTAGAGAGAGGAGAGGGCAAAGTGTGTATTGACATTTATTAATATGGGTTCATTTCAGTGGCTGAGGTTCATCCTGGAGTTTGGATACTGTAGTTTGTTCTTGATATCTCCTTTAGGTAATTGAATCAGAGATGATCAACTCAAGGACCAACCAGCTGCTAAATAGTTTAACTTTCTCAACTCAGTGTTTGCAAGAAACAGCTTTTGGAGGAACTGAGAGCTTTACTGGGAGGTTCACTTTACATATTTCCCAGCTAAATCTTTCCTGTTCTCTTGGGGTACTGGTGTTCCTCATGTGCTCCTCTGGGTATGATGCAGCTGAGTGCCTGTGATATGTTGCCTTCCAATGAGACTGATGAAGGGGCAGGTCTTCTGTGCCCACACAGCCCCAAATCTGCACTTTTGGCATGAATAACATTAAAACCCGAGTCTTTACCTGAGTAATCAGATAAAGCCTGGTGTGCGGACGCTGAACTGGATTTGCAAGAGGCACAGCTTGGTGTGTCAACACTTTAAGTGGGAGGGGACACCTGACTGGAGAGGGCTTGGAAGGAGCAAGACCCACATCTGCAGGCAGGCTGTGATTGTGCAAGGGCGCTGCTGCTCGGCCGTAGCCGGGGCAATGCGCTGCGTTACTGGGGAACGCTCGCCAAGGGGGCTGTGTCGCTCCAGGATGGCACATCTGTCCAGATGTTTGCCTACAAGGAACTACAGTGAATCTGCTGCTGTACTGAGCTTATTAGTTTTGGAAGAGGAGAATCTTTGCTGCTAGGTGCACTTGCATATATACTTGGTGGTATTTTTTCCTATACGGGCTCTCTGCTCTATGCCTTTTTTCCAAAAAGGAATTTGGCTGTGACTCATGCCTTCAGTCTTCGTCCCTTGTTGTAGTTGTGGTTTTAAGGGGATGCTATGTATTTGAGTTAGGAGAATGACTTTTTGTTTTAATTTTTAAGCTTATGGTCATTAAGGTGAACAGGAAGGTTATAGGGTGTTATACCTAGTGCTTGCTTGTAGGCATGTGCTCTGATGTTATTTGGATTAGGCTGTTTTCAAACCTTCCAGAAAATGCCAGCCAGTTCCTTCCCAGTCCAGGCTCTTCTTGAAAGGACACTTGGCCTAATGGGGATGTCATTTCAAGCTGCAAAACAGTACAGCAGAAAGCTCATCAGTAATTTTACTCTTGAGGTGCCTTTAGCGCTAATACAGTGTTCAATGTACTCTGAAAGCTTTTAGCATGTCTAAGGCACCCACAAAACAAGGGGACCATGGAAGGATGTCTGAGCCAGGGCTGTGGTGCTGAGCAGGTACCAGGTGCAGGTCCTGTCCCTCGGCCAGCGGGGACAGAGCAGGTGGCAGCAGGGAACGAGGTGGCTTTGCAGGTTGCTCAGTGCAACCCTGTTGCTTGCAAGACTGATAGAAAAGCTGAGCAGTCCAGATAATACACGCCTAGATGCATTTATCCATGGTTAGTATCTCTGTAGCCAGCTGTTGCAAGTCCTAGTATGGCATCACCAAAGCATTGGAATTATCTATAGGGGATGGGTGTGTAGGGTGACTTATCCTTTCTTTGAATATTGGAAGTAGTAGTGTAATGAATTGACTGTAGAAATGAAACTGCAGGTTAAATTTGGGTTGGGGTTTTTTTGTTGTTTTTCTTCTCATGTGAGGTTTTTAATGGAGGAAAATACTGTTGGATCTGGTGGCTTTGTTGGATATTTCCAGCATTAGATATTCTAGGCAGTTTACATCTCTTTTGTGTTTGGGAGGTTGTGGTGCACTGAATGGTGGGTGGCAGTGGCCTTCCCATTGCTTTCAAATTGATGTCTGTACACGGCAGAGCCATCCAGCCTCCTCAAAAGGAGGAGCAGGGACATCAGTAGCAGCTGAAAAAGAGCTGAACATATGTTGGTTGAGACTGACCAGCATTAGAAAAGACAAAAGCTTAGATACTGAAGGAATCGGCTGCCCTAACTGTGCTTGCTTCTCTACAATTCTTGCTTGCTAAACTCTGGAAAAGCAAGGCAGCTTTATATTTGCTGCTTGTTGCTAAGTATGTTGAGTGCATCTTTCTTAAGAACAGATCTTTTGATTGTTTTTACAAGGTTTCTTCCTCTCTCTCTATTTCTTAAGTTCTGTTAGTGTGTTTCTAACTTGGTTTCCTAATTGGAAACTTTCCATTGATGTCATGGGAGCTTTCTGTGGCCCACATCAAATAGCTTGGTTCACCAGGAATTAAGTGACTGTACAAATGTTTATATTAAACACTTATTTAGAAGGCATGTTGATTTATGAGGACCTATGAGGAATGCAGTGTGTTGGGAGGATAGGTTGACTGTACAGCTTTTGTCTTGCCTTTGAACTGTGAAAGTACTGGCAGCTGGTGAATGCCCAGATAAGACAACTCTGGCTTGCTCGCATGGAACAAACTGGACCCATCACCGACCATTGTGCTGTTTCTTGTCTCTTACATTGTGGAGGTTTTTGAATGGGTAACGTTAATGGAAAGGACTCTTGGCAATGTCTGGAATAGTCACAGCAGAAAGCTGTCAGCTTAATTACAGGTACTGGAATTTTGCTGTTTTAGAGAGGGAACCCACAGTTTAGTCTGCTGAGAAGCCCTAGGGAGAGAAGAGATGGTGAAAATGCATGTTCTTCCCACTCTGCTTACCCAGGCTTCTGTGATGGTGTCAGGGCATTTGGAAGGTGGAAACAAAGGGATAAAAACCATCTTAGCATCCCTTTTCGCCCCCAGACACTGAGCAGTGGCCATGGTTCTCCTTCCTTGCAGGACACTGTGCTTCTTCCTAATTTAAAGATCTTTTCCAAGCTGCTTGGGGTGTTCCGGAACCTTCCTTATGAACAGAGCTTAAGCCAGTGAAGCTGTTGCTTAGAAATGCGTTTGAGTGTGCCCAGTAAGACTAAGGGACAAATTCCGCTCCTTGCCAATTGAACCAGTCACTCTGGGCACTAACCCATAGTGAAGCAACTGAACAGTGCTGTAGGTGCACGTCTTGGTTGTGCTTTTTGGCAAAAACACTTGTTCTGTGTTACCACAGCTTTTTTCCAGGAAAAAGTTGCTCTCGGATATCTGGCCACCCTACAGTGCAGATGTCCTCTGAAGGCAGCATGTGGATTCCTGCAGCCACAGTTTGTGTAACGCGCTTTAATCTGTTTAATTTTGGCGTGCTCTGCACTTGCAAATCAAATTTGTCTAGTTGCACTTGTACAGGGATAAAACTTCAAGCAGTCTGGCTAGGAAGAGGTTCTAAAATTGTGCTGTGCTATGCTATGTGAAGCCTTTTGCTGTGTGATGTAAGAACCTGGGTGAAGCTTTTGGTCACCTGGCGTATCCCAACCAACCACAGCAACTTGCAAGAACCCTTTCAGGTAATGGTGAAAGCAAAACATTGCATCATGCTGAGACTGCCCAGCTGTAGGCTTCACCGAGATGTACAATGTCTCTCTTCCTAATTATGGTATGTCCCAGGACAATTATACTTAAACACAGAGTCCAGCCATGTCATTAGACTTTTTTGGGTAATGACAAGTCAGAAATCTAGTGCGGCATCATCCCAGAACGCTCAGCTTTGGGGAGCTGCTGTGTCTCTTCCAGTAAAGCTGGCAGTGGGAGTTGCCTCTTGTGTAATGTGTCTGCCAGGAATATCCTCTTAGTTCAGCACTTTGCGGGCTGTGTGAGATGGTTTGTTGTTGTGTGTATTCCTGGATGTAGAAGGTTTACCTTACTAAGTACACCCAGGGAGTAAAGCTAATGAGTCTACGTAGTAAAGGTATCTTGAGGGACTTATCTTGGGGGTACTGGGAGGTGAGGGGGTGCAGACAACAGAAAGGTGCATGTATATTCTTCTCCCTGGTTAGATGGTGCAAGTGGCATTGCAGAACGTACATTTTCTCTGATTTATTTCCAGTGGAAACCCCCTGAACACCACAGCATGGCTGCTCTTCTGATGTTCCCGGTGCTGTAAAAGCTGCCGTCCCCTGCCCTCATGTGTGAAGCGCTTGTAAATCCACTTAAAACAGAGCACAGTTGACCCACCCTTGGTACACTTGTGTGACAGATGTCAGTGCTTCTGTTGCTGTTGCAGGACTGGCCTTGACCATGTCTCAAAACTTGTGTTATATAACAACCTCATGATGCTCCTACTTGTCTCCCTGCAAAGAACAGGCCGTACTAGGCAGACGAGAAATGCCAATGCTTTTTTCCTGTTGTTACTGGCTGGGTTGCAAGCTGCTTGTGCCCAAACGTTCTGGAGGTGTTCAGCCATGGTGTGACTGCTTCCTTCTGCTAAGGGACATCCCTAGGAAACTGCTTTTCCTCTGGAGACTTGATAGGAAAGAGGGAATTGGAAGCTGAGGGGGGATATTGTGGACTTGAGCAAGCCAAGGTGCTTGATTACGCTGGGATAGCAAGTCTGGATTTGTCTGGACTCCTCACCTCAACTGGCTGCTGCAGCAGTTGAAGAGGAATTGCATCTTCTGGCTATGTTGTTGAATTTGGAAAGGGTTTTTCCACAGCTTTTGTTATGTTTTAAGGGTTGTTGCTGTTCCGAGATCAAACTTGAACAGAAAACACAAGGCTGCTGCCAGCTTTCTGTCGCAGGCACCTTTTATCTTGCATTCATCTCTTCCCAGCAGATGCTGCTTTCCTTTCTTCTACTTTTTTGCTACAAGACTAAAATTAACAGCCCTTTGATGCAGGGGAAGAAACTGTATTTCAAAGCAAAGTACCTAGTTAACTGACAATAAACTGTTTTTATCTTGAAGGTAATTCAGTGTTCCTTCTTTGAAACAAACCTGAGGGTTGGAAGCTCCTGACCCCTGTTTGCTCAGAGTTAACAAGCAGATCCCTCCTTGCTTGGGAACATCAGTGACTGTTCTTTTTGGGTGGGAGGTGAAGCTGAGCTCCTCAAGGTGAGGATGTACGTGGGGAGAGGGTGGCAGACACTGCTGTTGATGCGCATTGTTCCAGCGGATTGTTTTCCTTCCAGCTGATTACGGGGTGCGGTGTGTGGCTAATGCTATCAGGAGAGCTCCAACCATGCAGCTCGAGGTGGAGCACAGTGGGGGGAAGGAGCTGAGGAGGACACGGGACTTCAGACACCGCATTGTGGCAGTGAAGCAATCCGTGTCCTCCAGCCAGACAGTCGTTCCCGGGCCAGCCCGTCCTCCCCAGCCTTCCTGCCTTCAAAGACTTGCCCTGAGCGTGGGGTTTGTGTGAACGTCCAGCTTCTGGCTTTCATCTTTTCCACTTAAAAAGATGAGCCCTGTTCCTGTGAGGCGCGATACTTTCTGAAGGGTGGTGTGGCGAAGCTGTGTGCGTTGGGAGGATTGTTTGCAAGGGGGATGCTGAAGCATGTCTGTCCTCAAAGGGGTGGCAACCGGTGGATGAGGCTGAGCTGCAGCATTGCCCAGGTAACAGGTGATTTTGGGGAATGAAGAATTCCTAAACTTAGGCTGTGGCTGGCTTGGCCGGTGGTCAGAGCATGGAAGGACATGTTACATATAACATTTATGTTATAAGAACTATCTGATGTGGCAGAGGCACATCTAGTGTGCAGGTTATGGGTTTAAGATCTCACTTGAGAGTAGGGGCTGGGGGAAATACATTGAGAAAATGGTACAAGGCAGATGTTTTTGGAAATTAATTGCAAAAGGCATTTTTTGGAAGTCGTAATGTTTTGTCTTGTCTGCCTGGTCCTACTGAAACTACCACACTTACTGAGGCTACAAAAAGCTTTTTTGCTGGCACTGGAGGCATTGAAGAATCTGACAGGCTTCCAGGTTATGAAGCCTAAATATGCTTTAAAGAACCTGTGATGATGGAGCTCCTGCTTTGGGTGCCTGTGCAGGAGTGCTGACTTTGAAAACATCCTTTTGCTACATGAACAGAATCGTTTCCTAAACAGTGCAAAAAGAAGTAACTTCCTTGGTGACTCAACTGTCTCCTCTAGTGAGGTTTTGTCTTTGGTGACACCCTCAGACTCCACAGACCTCAGGACAGGAAAAACCTGAATCTGTAGTTTAAGCTGTGAAAGATCTGCTGGGTCTTTACACATGAGGATGCGACTTCGGTCTTTTTTCAGCACTTAACTAGCCCAGGATGAAGAGATCTGGGTAAACGTAGGTGAATGCTGGGTTTTTCCATGTGGTAAGGTAAGACCAAGTCTTGTGTATGCAATCTGTGTCTACATCACTTAGAGTAATTCACTGTGCAGTAAGAAGGCACTGACAGCTAGAAAGAGAGGCTGAACTACATTCGCTTGTTTAGGATTTATTTGACATGAGGATTAACACTAAATTCAACCTGAGACGGGCTGATTAAGAAAATGGAATGACCTGAAGAGGGAGGAAGGTGCTTAACCCCAGGGATGAGGAGCTGGGATGGGATATAACTCAGTTCTGCACCACAGGGCCCTGAATTTGCTGTGACCGAACATGCTCTGCTCTTTTGCTGAGAACAGTGTTCTGTTTGTGATGCTTTAAGGATCTAATGCTCTACTTGAAGGGAGAAGAGACACTGTTGTAATGGACTAAGAATTATGTATTTCTACTACGTGGCCCAGATTTCAACTATGCTTTTTCTGTAGTGCTGCTGAGCGGTACCAGACACTTGCACAACTTCCTCTCTGGCATAGATGTATTTGATGTAGATACATATACTGAAGCTTCAGACACAATAAACCTATTTGAGGGCAACAGGCTGAGTAATGTGGTGCTTGGCAGCTGCATCGCTGTGGGGATTTTTGCTTTGCTGTTAGCAGTGCTTGTGACATCCTCAAATGAAAAGAGGAAGGAGGAGGCAGCAACTGGGCAACCTTAATATCAGAATAACTCAAATTGCAAACTATTTTCCGGAAGAAAAGGAATCCTGCTGGACTCTACATGTACAGAATATACTGTATTGCTTTTAAGAGCAGGGATTGAAATCTTCATCTTACATTTTCAAGCCATCTGTTTGAGCAAATGCTGCTTTTCAGGTCTATACTACCCAAATCTATGTGACTTTAATACAATAATGCTCTCATGCTTGGTGTGTACTAAGTGGCTTCGTTCGGTGGGCTCTGTGTTTATGGAGGTGCTGTGCTTTGCTGTATTTTGCTCATGAAAAGCAGCACAACAGCTATCCTGGA
Source organism: Columba livia (assembly GCF_036013475.1). NCBI lineage: Eukaryota > Metazoa > Chordata > Aves > Columbiformes > Columbidae > Columba > Columba livia. The sequence continues at coordinate 3,139,707 of NC_088622.1, forward strand.
AATAACTGGGATTCTAAACCAGCACTTGAAACAATTGGGATGCCATTGTCTTGCTCTTACGACTGACAAGCCCAACCATGTTGCTTCCCCTGTTCCTTCAAGCATGTAGCATACAAGAAAGGCTTTCTGGAAACCTGCTTCCAGGCAAGGGATAGCTAGAACAGGAGGGTGACCTGCTGTGAATTGGGAGAGGACTGCACAAGCCACAGCTGTACGAGTGTCTGTTACTGTCCTGGTGTCACCCAGGAAGGAGACAGAACGGGACTTTTGGTGACTACTGAGAACTTAAACATGGATTTCTTTTAATGCAGCTGCTGCCAGGGTTAAACCGCAGTGATTCATTGTTAGCTGTTTCAAGGGGAAAACAGCACTTTGTTACCAAAACCTTTGTCCTGATAGCTTGTTTTGTTGGCTAATCTTGCAGTCATAGCAAAAAAAACTAAGTGCTTTTGATACAGGAATGGAAACTCTGGATAGAAGAGAAACATCAGGCTTCATTCCTTCCACCCATTACTCCCTTTCCCATCTACAGACAAAACTAATGAATCAAGATACTTAAATGGACATGAGGGATGGACCATGAGCCGTATGGGCTGCAAATCAGTACATGGGGAGGGGGAAAACTAAAAGCAAGGAGTTCTTGTGCAAGAGGGTGGTTTATTATGTTTTATGTGGGTTTCTTTAATGCAAATGGTTCTGAAAGTAAACATCTACTATTTAAAATTTATGGTGGCTTAATTGTGGAGGAAATGCCTTTCTAAATGCAGCCTACCTTAGGATGTTATGGCTCCAGCGCTGGAGGGAAGGAGGGAGAAGCATTAGGTGGGCACGGCAGCTCGGCCACGTGCTGGCTTGTGGATGCTGAGCAGTTTACTGCTCCACCTCCTGAATGGCTTCTGGAGGAGACAGCTGTTAAAATCATTGTTTTCTTCTCCTCTTGTGAGCTATGGGCAAATGTCTGTAGTGCAGGGCAGCGAAACAGCTTGGGGAATGATATAATCCTGGGTTGGTTCCCCAACTCGGTCTTCAGTGTGATTGCGCTGTCCTTTGTTGGTAGATTTGCAGTTTAGGTTTTAAGAGCTGGATCGAAGGCAGGCTTTCCAAATGCTTGTTCCTCTCTTTTTTGTGAGGCTGGAGCATATAGAGCCGTGGAAGACCCTGGGACTTGTTTCTGAGTAGCCATATAACCCGCAGGTCCTGCAGATGAGCTCATCTGACCTGCTTCCATGCTGGCTGCATCAGCACTGTGCTGTCTTGGAGTTACTACAGTCCTTGTACAGATAAAATGACAGCTCCATCCCTGAAAGAGCATTTATCTAAGAGTGATACTAGATGGCATCTGAGCAGAAGCCTCAATATAATCCTTGGTTTTAGAAGAATTTTTAAAAGTTGGGCTATTCTTTGATTTTTAAGAACGTGTGGTGGTAGAAAAGCAGCACGGAGCTGGCTGCTGAAGGACAGGGAAGTTGTATGACTAGTGCTGTTAGACGGTGTACTTGGTGGTTCAGCCCTGCAAACTAGTCTTTCAAGTGCAGCTTGTTTATAAAACTGGGGTTTTCTGTGTTTGCGATGCGGCAAGCATAGGTTTCAACCTTACAAGGATGTGAGGCTTCCTCTGGAAGCAGAGCTTGTTTACATGCAAAGCCTCAATAACATAAGGAGAAGTTATTGAAGATGGTTGGACAGGTACAAAGGTGTAAAAAAGATTAATCTCTGGACAAGATGAAGAAAGTTGCATGTGACATTCCTGCCTCCTACCTGTGTGCTTCATTTCCCTGTGTGCTTAGTCCACAAGCAGATCATAGAACTGTCTCCAGTGTACATAAAGAAATCACAACTGAAAAGCCTGTGACTTCTGCAGCTGGTGCATCTATGCTAGACTAGGTGGGTTTTTCTGACCCTTGGAGTGGCATAGTTGAGGATGGGTGGTTGTTACTTGAGGTTTTAGTTTACTCAGATGTGCTGCTCTGAGTAATGTCAGTGCTTTAGTTTGGAGAACCAGACGTTCCATACATGGTGCAAGAGGCCACGCTGCCTTCGTCACACTGCCTTTCAACATTGCAAAAACAGCTAGGAAACTTCTGCAGAAACTGAATCATCCCAAGGAGAGGAATGCTAGAGTGCCATGTTCATACAGATGAGCTGCTTCTTGGTGGTTACAAGTCCTAGTAGTTGTAAGATGATATGCTCTTGGCTTGCTTGGACAGAAGCCTTTCCTGGTGTGTCTCAGAGTGAGCATGCTGCTGCCTCCAGCAGGAGAGCAGGGCTCTTGGTGTCTGCTTAGTAGATTATGGGGCTGTTGGCTTAGCAAGGCGGCTTGTTAACTTTGTAGTCTAGGTAAATCAAACATTTCCAAATCCTAATTGTCTTGTTCCCCCCATCCCTGGCATATCTTGAGCACAGTTACTTGTGAAGGGTCTCTCGCTCTGTTGGAGGTTTTTCCTCTTTGCTGGGACACGTGCCGTCTTTCTTAATTCTTTCTTGCACAACCTCTAGTGACCTCAGTTTCACTTTCTGTGGAGGCCACGCAGCTCTGCCAGCAGCTAAACCTGCTGAGCCAAAGGCTTTCTGCTCCTCGGGAGGTGGGGCTGATGAGTTGCCCCTGTGGCAACCTTATCTGCGGGGCGACGGCAGCGCGGCGCTGCCAGAACCCGTGCTGGGCAACCAGGGTTGTCTGCCCTGTCCTGATCCGAGCGAAATTGCGACACTCCGAAACTGCCTCAAACCGTGTTGTTAGTACAGTCGTTCCTCTCATCTGTCCTGTAGCTGCTTGGTCGCTGCTAACACAGCACTGGGGAACTTCAGCAGCATGGGTGAGCTTTTCCCCCAGGTTTGATCAGCGTGTAATGGGATGGGGAGGGTGCTTAAAGCCAGGAACTCGCTGCAGTGATTGCATCAGTGCTGGGTGAGGCGTCTTGTAAAGGGCACATTTTTGATGGCAAGAATTAATGCCAAGGAAAATTAAGTGTTCTGGTTCTGTGGGGTTAAAGTTTGAATTCTATTTGAGGCACGTGAGTTCTTCTTTCTCTGCCTCAGTTGGGATGTTTTTGGCATTGGCTTTTATCTCGGTTTTACAGAATGTCTATGACCAAGGGAGCAAGGAGAAGACCTCTGGTGTTGAAGCATGTTCTAGAGACCATGACATCTGCCTGGCAGGGTTCTTGGCTGTGTTTTATGAGGTTCACTGCCAGCTGAAGGGGGTAGATGTGGCCATGGCCTCTGCTCTGTTGTACGTGGTGTTTTGGTGAACTGAAGCAAGCTGCCTGCCCCAGCTGGAGAGGTCTGTGCTAGGCAGCTATTTTGCCTGGTTCATGTCAATGCCTAAACAGAAGTTGTACAACAGCTCTGCTCTGCCATATAGATTTGGGGTTTTTTTTCTTTGCAGAGCTTTGTTCTCCCCATTCAGCATCAGGGACTTCATCACCTTCTGTTGAAATGTCTTTGTCTCCCGTCTTGATCTATTTGCAGCAAGCAATTGTTTTGAAAGCTGGCGTATCTTTCCAGTATGGCAAACTGCCTACTTGCTCTGAACAGCTGAACTGAGGGGAGATCTAATTCTCACTGGAAATAGCAGTGAACATTTTTCTCCAAGACACTCTTGCAATTTTGTTCCGAAGCTTTTAAGCCTAGAAGGTTAACAATAAAACTGAAAATTGTATGGGAGCAGAACAGAGCATCATGGGGATGAGCTTATGTTTATAAAGCAGAGCAGGGTTGCAGCAAGCCTGATCTGTTGATGTGATAGATAAAAGCCCTTTTAGTGCTTATATTTGTACCTAAACCTGTAACAGATCAAAGGTTTTGAAGTAGCTAATTCCATACTGTATCTTTTCATTTATGGCTGGCTGTGTCTCATATCAAGCTGCCCAGGGCATTAATCCTTTAATTTAAGAGGGTAAGCTTTTCTGTTTCTGTCCTGCTGGGGGAAGTCAGTATTGTCTTGTGCATGAAGAGGCTTCTCCTTTTAAAAAATGAGGGTGTAATTGTGTTTACTGACTGTAGGGCAAGTGCTGCTCCGCAGTTCTAGACCAGACTAGTGCCAGGCCCAGCAGAGCAGGACTTGCTGCCTTGCCCTAGTAAGGAGCCATGTGGCGCTTACATCTTGGCAGGTGGAGCTCAGTATCTGGCCTGCTCTCCATCTGATCGACGCCTTTGTTCCAATCTTTATTTTTCTAGTCTTTCTCCCTTTATTCTGGCCATTGTCCTTCATATGGTGTTAATAGCGTGCCTGGGAAAAGTCATAACTAAGGCAAGTGCTGAGTGGAGCTTGTGCCGAGGAAAGGCTCTTTGGGGCAGGCAGGGAGGCGATGTCCTGCCACACACGCTTCTGAAGTCCCTGTTGCCTTTCACTGTGGTGATTCCCTTTCTGGTGCAGCAGCCTTGATGGAAATGTGATGAAGCATATGTTGGTGAAAGGCAAAAAGTCATAATGAATGAGGCATTGTTTTGCTAATGAAGAGAATTGTCTCCTCTTGAGTGTTTTGTGCTTCAAAGCAGTCTGCACCAATACTCTGCAGTCTGCTCCGTGTTGGTTCTCGCTTCCTATGCAGCGTTCTTGCATGTACTTGGGGAAATCTTTGCCTCTCCTCCTTCTGCCTGTGTTTTGTTCCTCTATCCTGTTTAAAGTTCCAACAGCCGAATTTGCCTGTAGCCTTCCAGGTGTGCTTTCCTGGTCGACAGCCTTGTCCTTATGCCATAAGCCTTGGGGATGCCAGGTAGTTCATCTGGTACTTTCTGTAGAACACCAGCTGATTCAGTCTGGTCTCAGCATCCTCATGCTCTGTCCCAGCCTGAGCAAATGACTTTAATGGAAACCTTAATTATTTCTTCTGGTCTGCATTAACGTGCCTTTCACAGGGAAGGCACCTGTTGGTGACTTCACAAATCTCTTAATACCAGAGTTGGTGTCAACTTTGAGGTATAAAAAGTGATAACTTGAGTACACAAAAGCATGAACGCTCCATACTTGGGGGAAAAAAAGAGGGAAGGAAGGAAAAGTAGTTCTGTCTCTCTTTACTGAAGAACTACCAGGTTTGAGATTACTGTTCCAATGGCATACCCTGGTCTAGTAGTAAAAACCTGTAAGGAGGTTGGTGGATTGATCCCAAATCCAGAGCATACATGAGCCATCCCTGTCACCTGCTAGCTGAAGCCTTGCTGTTTATGTCCAGTAACCTTATTTTTAAACCAGATCTGATTCATACTGTGTTTTCTATGCCAGATGAGGTCCTTGGTTGTGAGTAAGTGTTGTGACTGTAGCTGGCAGGAGCTCTGGGTGATTGCCTCACTTCAGGAAATGTTAAAATAACACTTTTTTTTCTTAGAAAGCTAGTTTGCTCCCCTCCCACTTCTAATTCTCCTAATAGCTGCCCCCAGTTTGGCAGCGGTCTTACAGAGGGTTGTTTGTGTTGCCGAGCGAGAGCAGAGACACTTTAGAGGATGCGGTGCTGGGGAAGAGGTACACAAGGAGAGCTGGTATCTCTAGCCAAGCTGGCTTCAGCTTTTGAGAGGTTTCTCTGAAATTTGGATGGAAAATTGCTCAAGTGTGAGAAGAATCTCGTTTCCCCCGCTCTGGACTCTGCATCTGAAGCTGGGGATTATTTTTTTCCTCTTGGAGAGGAAAACTGCAGCTGCTCCTTTGAGACAAACCCTACCGCAGGTTTATCTCCTCTCCTGGCTAGTTCAGTGGGGCCAGTGGTACCAACAGCTGCTGCAATGGGTGCATGCTGAGGCTGGACCCAGACGCTTTTGGCTGCTGGTTTGGACTTGCAGTCAGGCCTCCAAGGTACTTAGCAAAGCTTTAGTGTGGTTGAAGATAATTTTCTCCTCCAGCCTTTAGCAATGGTTGCCAGCTGCTTTGCCAGCTGATCTCTGAAAGGTTTGTAACTCTCCAGATGGAGAAGCTCTTCTTTTTCTGGATCCTACCTTGTTTGATGTCATGGTGAGATAGTTTGTGTTCCATTGGGAAAAATGTAAGTCTCGAGCATTGCTGTGTCCTGGGTTCTGAGTCTTCTGCATTGAATAAACTCTTCTCCTGCATTTTTGCAACCTGGACAACATATAAGTGATTGTGATGTAAAACCAGGGTTAGCTGGAGGCAACCCAAATGCAGATGTGCCCTCTGAAGGTTTAGTAGTGCAGTAATAAGGAGCAGTGCACTCACTGTAAAGAGAAGATGAGCTCTGGCTGAATCCATACTTTCTTCAGAAAAAGAAGCAGAAATTCAAATGCTTTTCTGATGGGGGCATTGGAAACTTAGTGCCTGTCTATTTGATCTATATGTTATCTCTGCGTTTGCATAAGTAGCATGCATCACCCTTCCTTCCTGGTGGAAGGGAAGGACAAGTTGTCAGGATAAATGGATTAAAACTGCTTTGTAAATGTTGCATACAAGGCTGTATGTGCTAATGTTTAACTCCTTTCTTGTTTTTCTTTCCATCCATTAGGCCATACTGACGGGTGCACATCTTGACAAGGTCTCCTGGTAACCTTCTCCGAAGGGCTGAATGACAGCAGGAGCGGCCGGGTGAATCGATGAGCTTTCCCTGGGAGCCTATAAATAGGCGAAATCAGAACACACGATGGGTCAGAAGGTCACAGGTGGGATAAAAACTGTGGATATGAGGGACCCTGTATACAGACCATTGAAACAGGAGCTCCAAGGACTTGACTACAGCAAACCCACGCGTCTGGACGTGCTGCTGGACATGCCTCCAGTATCGTATGAAGTCCAGTTGATGCATTCTTGGAACAATGACGATCGCTCGCTGAATGTATTTGTGAAAGAGGAAGACAAACTCATATTTCACCGGCATCCGGTGGCTCAGAGCACAGATGCCATCAGAGGCAAAGTGGGATATACCCGAGGACTGCACGTGTGGCAGATCACCTGGGCCATGCGGCAGCGGGGCACGCACGCTGTGGTCGGGGTGGCAACGGCGGATGCCCCTTTGCATTCAGTAGGGTACACAACGCTGGTAGGAAACAACCATGAATCCTGGGGGTGGGACCTTGGACGCAACAGATTGTACCACGATGGCAAGAACCAGCCGAGTAAAACCTATCCTGCCTTCTTAGAACCGGATGAAACGTTCATTGTGCCGGACTCCTTCCTGGTGGTTCTGGACATGGATGATGGGACACTGAGCTTCATTGTAGATGGGCAATACATGGGTGTTGCATTTCGGGGACTCAAAGGGAAAAAGCTATATCCAGTGGTAAGCGCAGTGTGGGGACACTGTGAAATACGGATGCGCTACTTGAATGGACTTGACCGTGAGTATAACTCCCATATTTGTTCTAGCAGTACAGATCTCTGTGCTACTCAAGTGCAGGTTTACTAGACCATCCTGGGGAGGGTTTTCATTTGACTAAAGAGGTGAGGATTTTGTTAGCAGTAGGATTGCTGGAGACAGCTCTGAATCCTTAGTAGCTAATAGAAAGTTTGGCTCTCCACGTGTGCTGTTAGTTGGAGCATTTGGGGAGGCAGAATGGTGGGAGAAGGTGATGCCAGTTGTCTAGTTAGTGATGACAAACCTTCTTATGCTGCTACCAAATTATCAGCAGGAATGTCCTCCTGACAGTTGTGTTATTGACAATGTAATCCTGGTGTCTCTTTACAGGAAACAGTCTCTGAGGGGCAACCACCTTCCTTAAATGTCTAAAGAAGGGACTTTAAGTCCCTTGTGGGCAGGAGTAGGGAGACCTGTCCCTATTTAAGGAAACAGGAATGACTCATATTCGAAAAGTAGCTTATTTCTCTGCTGCTTTTGGGGCAGAGAGTGCACATTTCTAGAGTGGGTCTGGATATTGTAGCCAGCCCAACTTGTATGCCAGGCTTTTTACTAATAGGAACACCGATCTCTAGCTAAGCTTAGTAATAAATTTGGCTGTCCCAATGTGCTAAAGTCTGTTATCTCTCATAGTCAGAAGTTCCCATTGGGCCAGACTGTGACTCAGTCCTCTGGGTAGGGTGGAGGAGAGAGGTGAAGGAAGTGGATTAAAATCTGGATTTATGATGTTTAGCAAAATAAATTTGGCAGTATTGATATGAAAAGAGTAGTGTTTCCCCTGCATTCCAGAACAGTGTCTGCCCAAAGGCTGTAACATACTGGGCTGTTTTATTTGTGCTTTAAATGTGTTCTAATGCTGGGCCAGCAATGGCAAACCCCTGGCACTGGTGATATGGGGCACAAAGCTGACACTGGGCACCAGAAAAACTGAGCTGATGGGAAGAACCAGGAAAGCCGTGCAAAGAGGTGGGAGTGAAATCCACAAGTGCTTTGAGAAATACTCTTCAACTCAGCAAGACCAAACAGAAAGCTCTTGGCAGAGCACTTTCTCACCAACAGAAAGAAACTGAGCTCATTCTGCCATGACAGCTTACAGAATGGCAGCAGCCCCAGTAACCAGGTTTTTCTGAAGGGTCAAAGCCAAAATGTGCAGCTCCCCTCCAAGCCAGCAAGTCTGTGGAGTTGCTGGCACAGAACTGCGCTTAGCAAGGAAACGGCCACCTCCAGCACTGGATTTGGTTGTAACGTGCTCTCGGCATAGGAGTGAATTGTGGGCACAAGGCCAGGAATGACGGGATGCTATTTTGGCACAGACAGAAAGAAGGTGTCTGGCTCTAACCACTCCTGAGCATTCAATAGCAACACTGTCCAGTGACTGTAGTGCTTGTGAATGGAAGGAGGTCAGATGTATCTGTGCTTTCTCTTTTGGTCTTGATGTCTCCTATCAGACTGGGTTATCAGTGCAAACTAGATGAGGACGGAGTTCTTGTTCTTAATCTCTGTGGGAAGAAGATCCTCTCCTTTTAAGGCCATTAAAGGGGGATGTCTTACGTTAATGTCTATAGGCTTTGAAGGTTGGGGCCCCTTGTCCTCTGGGATGCTGGCTAGACAATGGCTCTGTCCCAGCCGTCTCCAGAGCAGGAGGAGTTGGGACAGACACTGCACGCAGCATATTTCTACCCCAGTGGTTTAAAGATAAGCTACACTGGGAACTGCCAAAGCAGTGCTGCCAGGAATAGGCTTCTCCAGCAGTATCACAGCCAGGGCTGAGACGTGCAGAGCTGTCCCTGCGGGAAAGGCAGCGCGGTGCTGCGGCAGGTCGTGAGCAGGCAAGACCAGCAGCGCCCTGGGCTAAGCACGGCTGTGTCCTCACTTATGGCACAGAACATATACGGTGAATGGTGGGGCTTGGGAAGCAACAGTGCTGCCCTGACAGATCTGTTTGCTCCTCACCCGGTGTTCCTATAGAGGTGTGATTCCTTAGGAATAATTGATGGTTGAAGCAGTGGGAGAACTTTGGAGAGCTGCTAGAAAAACCATTCCGCTGCAGCTTCCCGTGGAGCAGGTGATGGCTTGTGATCCATCGCAGGGAAGGAGAGGCGGGAAGCGGGCGTGAGTTCAGCTCTGGCTGCGAACTCGAGGAGACAGACCAACTCAAGTGTGTATTTCCTGACTTTGTTACCAAGTCTCTCCTTGCTAACAAACTCTCCTTCTCACAGACTCTTTGCCAAAAACCAGACGAAAATGAGCTTTCTCCACTTTTCATTGGAAGTGTTTTCTCCGTGGAGCAGTAGGACTGTTTGCTTTTTCCAAAGTGGAATCAGGAGTGGCCTGATCAGAGGCTGCTGACCACGCTGTTCTGTTGGGTGTTTAATGGCAGCTGTTATCTTTGAACCTGGAAGGGACGCCCATCCATCTTAATTCTGGTGAAAAACGCAGCAACATGGTCATGCTTAGACAAACTAAGCTTTCCTTGTCTCTCAGCTCTAAGACAGCTGTATGAGCAGATTAATTTGGCTTGTAGTAGTGGAAGCTCGAGCTGTTGGCATCTATCAAGGTTCCTGAAAACTGGGGTTTCACAGCCAAACTTTTCCATTCCTGTGGATGATTTTAGGTGTCTGTTCAGCCCAAGATGTCTGTAAAGGAAGCTTTCTAATGGTGCATGCTGAGCCCTCGGGCTATTAGAAGGATGTCCAGCTATCTGCTTAATTTGGGATGTCTTTGTGTTAGCTCTTGGGAGGAGAAGCCCCTTAGGCTTGTGCAGCTTGCTGTGTGAAGGTGAGCTCTGACAGATACAGCAACAGAAGCTGTGAGAAGCTAATCGGTGTCTTCCTGTGCAGCTGTGATGCTTTAACTCTGGCTTTGACCTCAGTCCCCTGCATGTTGTGAATGACTCTTCAGCATCAAAGGGCCCCATACACCATTCCTGAAAAACTAGTAATATCTTGTGCAGTGTTTAAAAGCACAGGATGCAAAAATGATAGCTGAAGGCTTCTGTCTCTCCCAGGTTTATGATGCAGGAGGGAATCCTCTAATGGGAAATGTCACAATACAAGATGTGACATGAAGCTCTGACAGATGGCTTTGTTTTTCATGGGAAATATGTAGTACAAATGAAGTGGTTGGCAGCTGTTATCCTACTCTATGAGAAACAAATCACGGTACTTTCTGGGTACCCATACTACATGATGCCATCAAACTGTTTGCTGCAGTCTTTACTTCAGTGAATCTGTTACAGAGCTTTGTTTGGATACTGCAGTAAGAGGCACAAGCAAGATGTTCTGACTTGAATGGTGTTGAAGAGGGGGAAACTTCCATTAGGGGATTTTCTTTGTTTACACACATATATGGCTTAAATAACCACTCCATAAATATCATGCTGTGCCTGTGTATTTGAGGAGCTGAAGTTGCCGATATGTGGATGCTGAATGGCTTGGCTCCTGCAAACATGCCAAGCGTTCGCTTTTTCTTGCTCAGTGTTTTCAGGGGGATTTTTAGAACTAGCAAAATCAATGTGTAACTTGTGGGTTGGGATTGTTAATGTCTTGGGTCTTTTTTTCCCAGCTGAACCACTGCCTCTGATGGACTTGTGTCGGCGAGCCGTGAGGCTTGCTCTGGGCAAGGAGAGACTGAGCGAGATCCCTGCGCTGCCGCTGCCGGCCTCCCTCAAGAGTTACCTGCTCTACCAATGACCCTCGTGCTCACCCACGGAGACTTGGAACCAAGGCAAAACATTGGAGCTGCCTCCTGGGCAATGGGTTCTCCACACTCCTGTCATCACTACTGTTGGAACTCCTCGGCCAAAGTATTCCTGCCACTGCTTAAGTCTCCTTGTGCCCTTACTGGCAAGCTCTCAAGGAACCCTTGTGTCACAACTGTTTTGTTCTTTGGAAGTCACTTCCCCAGCACACTTACAGAAGGAACATTTACAGAAGCTCTGTGCTTCCCTGCTTCTCCTTTGGGTTGGAGAGCCTAGGAGTGAATGATTTTTCTGCACCAGCTAAAGGGAAGACCGTAGTTTGGGAGAAGGGAAGGCATTAGGAGTGGAAATGTTAAGACCAGGTCCTACAATAGAAGGGCATGGAGTGGCCAGCAAAGTTGGGAAGAGTCTGGAATACCAGAAGAATTAAGTTTTTAAAAACCAAAAAAACCAACCCCACTCCCAAACCCTGAAACATGAAAACCGAGAAGCCTTCCATGGGGACGCTTCTTAATGTGGAGGAAGTCATTATGTTGCTGATGTTTGTATCTCTGCCAGGACTTCTCACAATGTTCTGATGTTATTTCCTAGACAGTGAATCCTGCTTTGTTTATCACCATTGCTTCCTCAGTTCTCTGGCTCCATTCTCTGTTCTGCCTCTTCCCAATGGGTTTGACTCAGCTGATTGAGCAGTCATACCGTGCCTTCACCTGCCTGCTTGACGTAGAACTGCAGGTTTTAGTCCAGGATCAGGGGTTCCTCGCTGATGTGGGGACAGGGAAGGGACAGACTACTTGTGCAATAGGGCAAGATGGGCTGTATGAGCTGAGACTTGTTACACAGCTGTAGGTCCTGCCAGTTTAGGTCTGCTTTCTGTATAGCCTGTTCCATACTAAGGCTTTAGAGGAACACAGTAATGTGCTTCTCTAATTGCTCTGCCAGGGAATTCTCTTAGATAAGCTGCTTAAAGTCATCAAACCCAGGCTGCGTTCTGTCATAGACTGTCAGTGTAATCTCCACTTAACTATGCAGCAGGAATAGTTCTCTCTTCCTTGCCTGGGGGTGGAGGTTGTCCTGGGGAGGTGGGAGCAGCGTGGCTGCAGGAGCACCATCAGCACCTGAGAAATCCAGAAGGTGATTGCTGTGTTATGTAACTTGTGAGACTTGCAGAGATCAGTGGGGTGATCTTCAGGTAGAGCGAGAAGAAACTGAACCTTTCCAGAGCTGGGGGCAGGAGAGAACTGCAATAAACAGGACGAGCAATTCAGGCAAAATCAGCACATCCCAAATAGATTATCACCTCAGTAGCCAAGTAAAGAGGATGACACTCCTTTACTAGCAGGAGCTGCTCTCTTGACCTGCCCACAGGTTACTATGCTGCCTTTCTGGGGTTATTTTGCACATTTCTTTGTCTTGAAAAATGTTTGTGTGGTTGGTTTGTTTTGCTCTTGAGTTATCCCTTCAGTTCTGTGTAGGTACAAATGAGTTTAGTTGTTGAAAATGTTAATATATATATATTTGTGGTGTATGTATAAGAATGTTTTAAACAGCTGCTGTAGGGTACCTTTTTTTAAATAAACTACTTGCATAGTATATTTTGTAAAGCACAGAATTGGTGCCAAGACTGGGTGGGGTGCGATGTGCCCCTTTTTTAATCTAATATTGTATGATTTTTTTAACATAGGGGTTTTTACTAGTTTCTGTTACAGGGTGGGACACAAGAAAATTCAGTGTGTATGGAGCCCTGCTTGGTTGCCTTCAATTGGAACCAGTGTCTTCCAGCAGTCCAGGGAAGCAGCTGTGTTCTTCCTACTTCTACTGCCCTTTGTGCTCCCTTGTTTCCATCTCTTCTCACTTCATCAGTACATTGCTTTGTACAGGTTTAAATTCTGACTTTCTATTTTATGACTGTAGATAATACTCAGTAACCTAATAAACTTTATTAAACATTGCTCGATGCTGGTTTTTATTTGCATGGAATGATCAAAGTTCTTTATCTAGTTTCTACATGAGAGAAGCCAAGACCAAACAGGTAAAGCGAGGGCTCTTGTGGCCTCGTCTCTGCTTGGAAGAACAATAATTTAAGAATTTAAAGCTGGGATCTAAAAGTTGTGTGGAGGTGGAGGACAAGCTGCAGCTATTGGTACAGGGTGGCAGGGTGGGGTAGCCTTCATTTCCTAACTTAACTTGGTTTACAACTGTATTATTACACCATACTCTTTTCTAATAGATTCAAGTAGGACTCAGGTTATCTTGTCAAACTTGATGCATTGTGCAGGTGTGCAAATTTCACTGGATTACAGCAGACAGCTGTTTCTTCCAGAAAAACAGCCCATATGAAAACAAGTCACTAACCTAGTATTTGATATTGCTGCTTGACTGTTTTCTTAGGAAGGGAGATGGTGGATAGAAGAAAGCAAAATGAAATGGTGAGGGCTAAAAGGATCTCTAGCCAGTAGAACAGCACCGTTCATTACAGGTGCTGTGGCAGGTTAAGCCGAGTGTTGGGAGTCTTTCTTGTATTATACCTTCTAAGGGTTCTGGGTGAGGAGAGCTTAAAACCAAGTGGTTTTTTGTCTCCAATCAGAGCAAGCATCGTTTTCCATTTTGGATGTTTTAATCTTGTTTTTTTTCCTACATGCCCACAACTGCCCAAATATCCAACACATTCAATAATGTTCACTTTGTTTTGCTGCAGGTAGTGGAGGACTTCAGTGAAACGCTTATTTTTCTGCCTGTATGTGAGCAAGACCAGTGTCCCCTTACCTTTCAGAGGGTTCTTTTTTGCTGGAGGGTTCTGGGAGAGCAGCAGGCTGGGGAGGATGCAGAAACTCATGCGGGTGCAGAAGACTGAGAAATTAGTTCATGCTCAGCTCCAGACACCCAAACAGGCTTGTGTTCCAGCTGCATGGAATATTTGAAACAAATGACCTGCTCGGGGCTGGAAGGTTGCAGTGTTTATGTATGGTGCCATGGCAACAGTGGAGGAAGTAATGAGATGGGGATTGGACCTGCTGGAATCAACAAATGATATCACAGATTAGCAAATCCTAATGAATCAGTGGCTCTCTCTCCCTCCCCTGCTCTTGCCTGTGTCCAAGCACTGGCAAGCCTGCTCCTTTTGGAGTAGCATTAAAAACTAAGAGTTCTGCTTGTAACAGGGCCTCCTTGAACACCAACCCTGTTACCCTGGCCAGCTTCTCTCATCCTCCAGCCTTCCTGCTGACTAATCACGTTGTGCACATGGAGCTGTTCCTGTGTTTTATAGGAGGCTTCTGGCCTTGATAGTTTGCCTGCTGCTGCCTTGCTGGGGAGATAGATGTTGTGTGGCAGTTCTCCAGAGAATCCGGTGTCCTGATGCTCCAGACGAGTAGTGGGGCAGCTCTTGTTTGAGGCTTTGGTGAAAGTGATTTGAGTCTAGAAGAGTGTGAGTTCAGTAGCTGATACGTATTGTGCTGTTTCAGCAGCCCTGTCACCATTCTTTTCAAAGGGAAAGCCTGTCTGGGGTGCAGGTTACACTCCTGTGCAGCAGTTCTGTGCCAGCAGACACCCCTCCTGTGGATCTTGGTCAGAGCTGGGACAATTTTGAGACAGGAAAACTGATAATTTATGTCTCTGAGCTCAAACAGCCTCCCTGTTGGAGCCTGGACACCAGTCTGTACCTGTCAAATCCATAGCCACAACCAGCACAAGGCAAGTGTTCCCTTTCCATGGGATGTGCAAACATAGAAGGATGTGCATCATACTTTTAAGAACTTCAGCTATCACAACATCTCTCCTGCATAAGGTAGGACAATTATGAAACACATTTCTTAGCATGCTCCACCTCTTCTCTCCCATGTGCTTCCTATGCAGAGCTTATGCTGTTGATGTTATGCCAAAGACTAAGTTGTATTTGACTGGAGAAGGAAATACACAGTGATTTATTTAGTAAAGTTAATTAAAATTAAAAACCTAACCCAAAGCACAGCCTTTCTTGGCATACAATACAGTGCCGAAGGGAAGAAAACTCATTCAATGCTTGCACAAAACACATTGTAGCACTGATCCTGTCCTTGCACATGTTTTGATTTGAAATTATTGCAGGCTTGTCTGCCCTTCAGACAGAGAACTATTTGAAGCAGCTGCCAGATGTTTTGTCTGACTTGTGTTTTATGATTTGCTTACTGCTTAGCAATGCTCTTCCCATCGGGTGCTCGAGCCGCCCTTGTGCGTTCTGCTCCTGTGGCACCTCTGCTGCTTTCCTGCCCCTTCGCCCTGGTCACAAACACATGTAGGACAACGGAGATACAGGTCTGAGTATTTTTACTCAAAGTCTGGGTGTTGCACGTTTGCCACCCAATCTGCTGGCCTCATCTGGGACCTTTTCTGGGACTAGCACAGACCAGCCACATTCCTCTGCTCGCGTGTTGCCGCAGTGCATAAATGTTAAGGTGATTTACAGTCTCCTACAAAAGCACTCAGGGCCTGAATTTAGGCCTGGCTAAATAACCTTAGCTGAACACCCACAGTTCACGGCTTGGGCAGCCTCTTTGGCTGTAACTTAGCTGAGTTATAAATCTTTTGTCGCTCCCTATAAGTGAGATGGGCAATAAATTCTCAAATACAATGAAGCAAGGCAAAGACCTCTGTGTGTGTTTCAGAACTGTGGCAAAGTTAACCTCATGGAATGATATACCTGCTGCATGGTGATACCTCAGGGTTTCCTTTCTGTTTGCCCATGTCCAGCAGCTTCTCAGCCGGTCAGGCTATTTGAGTAGAATTTCTCAGTTGGGAGCAGTCTGATATGCCACAGGTTTACAGGCAAATGTCCTTGGCTTTCTGCACTGCTTGTGCTCCTGCAAAACCACTTCTGTATAAACACAGCATCCTAAGAACCGCATCTGTACAAAACCAGCATCTTAAAGCAGAGGCCTTGCTAAATGGGTTCAATCTGCAGTATTGTACTTAGCTCAGACTTGCATTTTTTAATAATGATGCTTGGGTCCACACTTCTTACGCATCTAGCATTGCGTTTTGCTCTAACGTGGTGTGTGAATGCTCTGCTCTCAAATAGGTGACAGCCCAGAGCAGCTCTGGTGGTGTGGGGGACACAGGACAAGAGACAGATGCTACTTCTGGATAACATGGATAGCACCTTGTTTATCCTGAGGAGGTCCATAAATGCCTATTCCTGCCAGAGTCTGTCATTGTTCCCTCCCACAACCTCTTGTTAAGCCACTAACTATTATTTAGGAGGGCCTAACAAAATGTTACTGTCTAAAACCTGCTTAAGCAAACATGCTCCCCAGCTTCTCATTATGAAGGGTACATGGACAGGCCAGAAACACCTGCTTAAACTGGCATCTGGCCAGGACACAGGTGCTGTGGGGATTTTTCTTTTATGAAAAAATACAGAGGGTTTCCCACAACTGAGGCTCTGAAGTCTTTGCTCTCAACCTTCTCCCCGAGCAGGTACCTCGTTGTGCGAGTGGCCCATCCATCTAAAAGGTAAGTGGCACCTACTGAATCAGTAAGTTAATTTCCTGCACCACGCTGGATGTTTCCTTTGGAAGGGGAGACCACCTCATATTGGTGGGGTCTGTTCCTACTCAATTTGAGGTCCAACAGAGACTTGAGGAGTAACAGCTGTTACTCCAAAACATGATCCGTATTTTTCAAAGTGTCTAGACACCTGGGTGGGTTGCACACATTACCAGCAAAGCCACTTAATCATGTCAAACTTTTTATTTCTATAAAGGCCTAGTTTGGGGTTGTTTTGTTTAATGAGCTATATGGAAACCCAGGGGAAGGCAGTGAATCAAGCAGACAAGTGCGGAAATGTGATCACCGAGGCTGACATTTTGATGGTTTTCGTTCTGACCTCGTATAGACAGCGCACAGATTTCAGGTTTTCAGAAGTTATTGGCTGTGGTGTTTGATAACAACGTTGGCACAGTAAACCCTTGAAGCAGTAAGCTGCACTGGTGTATCACACGTGATCTCTGAAATGCTGTTAAATGAAAACGGACTGAAAACGTGCTGCACCGTAGGGAAGTAAAGCAATGAAA
This sequence comes from Columba livia, assembly GCF_036013475.1. Classification (NCBI taxonomy): domain Eukaryota; kingdom Metazoa; phylum Chordata; class Aves; order Columbiformes; family Columbidae; genus Columba; species Columba livia. The sequence continues at coordinate 3,156,749 of NC_088622.1, forward strand.
ATTAGGTTACAGAATGCTAGAAATGAAGTTTTTAATTGAGTTTGTAAAGGAAAACCTAGAAGAATGAGCACTCAGAGTTTGTTTGTGGTTGCTAACTGTGTTTCAAACTTCATAATCAAGACTAACCATGACCTTCACTAGAATAAATTCGTTTTCCTCTTTTGAAGTTGCCTGGCACTAGCACTAATCCCAAGTATAATACATTTCAGTAAGCACAAGGCATGTATGTTTCTCTGCAAACAGCAAATGCAAATCAAATAATATTATGGTCATACAGGTAGGATACCTGCAAAGCTACACAAGCATGAGGATGCCAAGACAAGCTATGATGCATTTCCCTGAGTGTTTAACTTGCAGTCTAGGAGAATCAGGCACTGGCATTAACTACTGTCTCCCAGATGGGTGTTAAACGGTGTTTTCAGGAAGGGATGAACACTGAAAGAGAAGATCCAACTTCAGAAGAAGCCAGGGTGCAAGAAGATCGTTGGTCAGGAAAAGCCTTTGACGTGTTAATCTCTTATCAGATGCATTTGCCAAAGGTTCAGAGCATTCTTGGGAAAGCAAAGAGGAGGAAAAGATGCAGCCCAGGGGCTGGTTCATTGTTCTGATCATGGACCCAACTGTTTGATAACGGCTGGTAGGTACAAGTTGGTGGCTGAGGCTGAACCTGCAACGTGATGCATCTCCAAAATAGCATCCTGGGTACCTGATCAACAGTTAGGGTGGTTTTCTTTGGTTGTTTTCCCAGTCATCAGCTGGTCCAAATGGTGCTAGAAACAGCAAGAGAAGCAGCATGCTGCAGACTGCTCTCAATTTCCGAAGCCTCTCAGATATCTTTCTTGCCAAAAGCTCTTGGAGGGAGATTGTGTAATCAAACGGGGTTGCATGTACAAACACACTTGTGTACGTCCAGGAGTGCAGGGTATTGCCAAAGTGGACAGACTGTCCTACTTGTGCCTGCCAGAAAAGTCGTGTTTTGTCCAGCGGAAAAGAAAACATCCTTTTTCTCTTTGCAACTTATCTTTTCAGGCTCCGAACTCGTTAGCAGTGTCTCTATACTGTGGCAAATTTGGCCACCTTGGGTCATGACCATGGTCCAGGAAATCGAGTCTGGCCACAGTAGCCAAAACTCAGCTATTCGTCACAGCAGTGACTCTCTCAGTGATGCAGTAGATGCTTCGAAGGTTGCAGAGAGCATGCAAGAAGAAAGGGAGCAGATCATTATTTTGTGTCTTTTGTGCTCGTTGCACTGTAAAAGACGGTATTTGCCTCTAAATAAAGTAGACAAAGAGGGAATAGTTTCATCACTAACATGTTTAATAGCTGAATTTTAAAACATAGGCAACAGAGGTGAGTTGCACAAGGCTGTATGTGAACACTATTTTCAAATGAGACTACCAACTGTAATTGGTAGTTTCACTACATATGGCCTGTGCTCTGTGTTCATGTTTGGGGGCTGCCAGAATGGCCTCATGCAGAAAACCCACCTTAGACACTAGCAAAGTAAAACAGAAGGTCGTAGCAATGTGGGGATCACAGAACCCAGGGTTGCTTCTCTCCTCATAGACATCCCAGGCAAATTATTTTCAAGCTGCTCAGAACTTCTGCCCGTCATCCTTAGCCCAGTTCTTGCCCCTGCCAACACTGCACCAAGATGGTCCACGGCCAACATGACTTTGCTGTGTTCTCCTGCAGCTGTTGCCTTATTGATTGCACTGTCCCTGAGTTTGGGCACTGGAGCACTCCACTGACCGAGCAGTTATGCATTACATCTAATGCTTCACTTAATAAGAACTTTCTGCTTCAGCAAGGAGCCAGTGGCTCCCTCTAAAAGGGGAAGGTCTCATACCTTAGCGTAGCTTGTCTTTAAAGTTTGGCAGCTGCTGTGTAAAACTACAGGCTGACTCCATCGAACTCTTTTTATACACCAAAATATGGAAATATGGCAGCTCCCCGTTCCAAGGATTTTCCTGGAAGGGTAAGAGCTGCCCCTTCAGTCTCACTTTTCAATTGGGTGACCAGTTTGTTTGGAAACTTCCTTGTTGGGGGATACATTTAAAGCAGCCGGACAAAGGTGGGAAGGGAGGAAGCAAAAGGAGACGCTCTCCTGAAGCCAAAATGTTTTGAGGGGGTGGCTGGGAAAGGGAAGTTGTGTTGTTTTGTTTTCTGAGAAAACATCTCTAGAGCCAAGCTAAACAAAGATGCGGGCTCTGCATCTTGTTACCTCTGCTCTTCTTGGGCTGTGTCACTTCTCAGATTATTTTTATGAACTGTTTAATCCAGGGCTTTTATTCCCCGTGTAAATAAATGGTATTTCAGATTCCAGGACAGCTTCAGATACTAATACCAGCTGTCTAGACAAAGAATGGCCATGGACATGGTCATAAATAAAAATAGTCTTGAGGGTTTTTGTTGTTGTTCTTCTCTTGTCGAAGTATCTCCTGGTCAGAGGCGGGCAGGAGAGGCTGGCGTGTGAAGAGCTCACAGCACCCTTCTCGCCTCCCTTGCGATCTCTTGGAGGGGACTGGAGCTGGCTGGGGCCATGCCAAGGGATGCCTGATGTCTGAGAAATGTAAATAGTTTCCAGATAAGGAACCAGGGGATGGAGCTCATGATTACATTGCACATCTCCTCGGATTCACAGAGAAGCGCTGGAGAGGTTTTTGTGCCTCCCATGGCTTCTCTTTGTCAGCCTTTCCCATGCACCTGGCTTGCACCTTGCTCCCCTTATTCATCCTCCTGAAATTGCCAGCAGCTTCTCTCACTGGGATTTCTCAGAGCAAGTTGCAGTCGGTAAAGAATTATCCTCCAGATTTACTGCCCAATCTCACCAGATTGTTACTAAGAGCAGAAAAACTGGAAGAGAACAAATGAAATGACTGATCTAAACCCTCAGAGCCTCTGACAAGAGGTGGGTAGGACCAAAGAATCCTGGACTGTTCGCCAGAACAAGGAAAAAGAGGTGTCCTGATTGTGGGAAATTCAAGGTACAATACTTCGTTTCATATAGCAAAACCAGATTCCTGGCAAGAAAACCTATATGTATGTGATCTATCTTCTACAAACGCATGTACATGTTCATTTTCAGCTGTTCAACATTAAACAATTATCTTCTCTAGCTGCTTGGCAACAGAGCAAGGCTATAGTTAGGGACCTGTGCATTCACATCAACAAGGGATGAATGGCTTACAACAGTGCCTAGATATCAGAAGAACAAGGACTTGCCTTACCATTTTAATAACAGTTGTCATTAGGAATGGGCTTATGCCAAATCCTATTGAGCTCATGGCAAAGCTTGATCCAGTGATCTCAGCGTTTGCCTTCCTTTGGCCTCAGCTCAGGAACATGCTATGTCCAGGGTTTAGCACCTGCTCCAATTGAATCACTCACATAGGTGACCTTAGTAAAGAACTTTGCCTACTGTTACCACCAGTTCAAAGCCAGTGTCCTCCAAAGGAGATTATTACAGAAAAAAAGAAGGAAAATCACAAAGCTTGAAGAGCTTTTGGTGGCTTGCTCTTCTCTTGACTAGTGAAGGCACATCTATGTACCGCAGAGCGAAAAAAGGTTAACATTTTCATGTTACCTTTTAACGATTAGAAGGAATATGCTCATACAGTTGTATTGAATGTGGATATTACTTCAAAAGAAGGAAAACGATACAGTTAAAGGGTTCCTGACCAAAAAGAAGTTCAGGACTCTTGTTTTGTGGGAAATTTCAACATTTTTCCAATACTGTCATTTTTAAGAAATCCCTGGATTCCTGCTCCCAGCCAGCCTTTCTGGCCAGCAGTATTACACACAACGCCAAAACCCAGCAGAAAGTGTCTTTTACTTGTGTACACACACCATGTGTATAATACCTTTGTTTTCAGTTGTCTCTTCAGGCGGACCTGCAGCTTCTTCAGTGTTTCATGTCCATGGGTTCTCCAAAGGCTTGGGGTGTTCCAGGCTGGCCGTGAGCCAAAGCAATTGTAACTCAACCATGACAAGAAGTTCCTTTCTTCTCTGTGGTGCTTTCCCACAAGAGCGTTTTGGGGATCATAATGTTCTCATTTAATACTCCCCACTGGCCTCTGCAGGGTCTTTGCTTTGGCACTATGATCTCGAGGATCTTATGTACTCCATGCGTACCCGTGGAACCTACTCTGGCACCACTCGGGGAAGTGGTGATGCAAGGCAGTGATGGACATGACAGAGAGCTGTGTTTTAGCATCATTTTGCTAGGCTGTGGTCTGCATTAAGATGCAAAATCCAGGACTAGAGCTTTGTTCTAGACTGGAATGTCTTATGGATAAGCTCTGGAATACATGCGCAAAGATTTAGAAGGGGCTTTTTTCACTGGTGTTGCTGGAGTTGGGGCAGGGAAAAGATTTGGACTTCTTTTCTCACATCCAGAGAAAGCTCTGGAAGGCCTGCTTGGTTTTGTTGTTTGTTTTTTTGTTGTTGTTGGGTTGTTTTGGGGTTTTTTGTTTTTCTTTCTTCTAGGAAATGGTCCCTTTTAGCCTTCTCAGGTGATGACAGCAGGTAATGGAAAAAGTACGGAGGTTGGAAAGACAGCAGCATTTCTATGGGCTGGTATGGTTTCTAAACCAGTGTGTGTTACTACTGGGCACCGTCTGGCTGGTGAACCCACAGCGCAGATATATATAGGCCAGGAAAAAACACAGAGGTAATGAAATATAAGTGTCCTACCGTGGGATGTGGTGCTTCTGCCAAAAAGAGAGCCTGTGCGAGGGCTGCCTGGTGCAGGGCTCTCCAGCTCAGTGCGGGCATGCTTCCTCCTCCAGGCACCAGGTCACATCTGCTCATTTTCCTCTAGGAAGGTGAGGCCAGACTGGCCAGGAAGCTGGTGCCGTTACAGCTGTCTCCCAAATTTCCCCATTTTGCTAGCGGCCGGGGCAGAGGAATGGCAAAGGGAAGGGGAACGGGCAGATGGATTTTCCAGGTAACACCTGGTGCAAAATGGACGACAGAGCCTCACTCAGAACAATGGGTTTGTTTGGAGCGGCTTGTCAGGAACTGACCTCTTTCCCCTCTCATCCTCTAAGTATGTGATCCTCAGGGTCCTGATTTTCTTTCTCCTCTCCCTCCCTGAGATGACTTTTTCCTCTCACGTGGCACAGTGACACATATGATGTTCATCAGGTCTCCTTGACATTGGTGCCTCCGGGCTTGGTCCTTGCTGGTGTCTCTATGGGTGTTGAGCGATTGTGAGGGTGGGTCCATGATCACCCACCCCCTGAGCGCTTTGTGCAGAGCAGGCGCACTTAGGACGTCAGTTATTGCTGGGGCTGCAAGGAGAAGAGTTGCAGCACTTGTTCGAGTCCTGATGAAGGAAAATGCAAGTGCAGGGCTGGTGTGGAGGATACAGCTGCATCCTCTGGAGCGCACAGGCTGCAGCGGATACGGCGCTCCCTGTCAGGGAGCTGTTGCTGTTCTACTGGCTGCGTTCTCCGGAAGCCATAGCCATGATACACCCACTAGGAATGAACGTTGCTGACAGCATCTGTAATCAAAATATGCTCTGAACCCACAGTTACAGCATGTCCCCTACTCGCAGCCGAAATCCTAGCTGAAGCAATAAAATGTGAGCAGACGGGGGAGAAGCAAGCTCAGGCTCTGCTCTTCGCTCTGGCCTGGCAAGTTCTGAGAGGGGTCCTGATATTCTGTTTAACCTTGCGGCATCCACACCACGAATTTGCCTCTGCCCACACATTGCTGATGTACTGTTGTAGGTCCCACATAGCAGAGAACAACCGGCCTGCCGCTGCTGTGAGGTTTCAACTTGTGTTGGTATTGTACAAGGAGGGAGCAGAGGGCGGCCATGACCTGGCTGTGCTGCTCAGCATGCCCTTGCCAAACCTTGGTTTTCTCAAGCCAGTCACAGAATTGCCGTGACATTTTGTACACGTGGTGCCCTGCAGCCACAGGAGGCCCTGGGCAGGATTAGCAAGAGGATGTGTAGATAAAGCTGCACAGTAAATTCGGAGTATCAGGGATTGTGCTTTCACACGCAAAGGAAATTCATGGCAGTAAAGTTCCTGAGGGAGGTTGTGAGGGTCTTTGTTACAGGGAGGGACTACGCTAGCCTAAGCACATGCCACAGCATGCTCTATCCCGATTTACAGCTAAAAAAAGAAATAAAGATTTAAAAAGAACGAAAATAAAAGAGAAAAATCATCACACTGTCTGTAACAGCAGAGATTGGCTTCTCATTCTTTTTGCAGAAAAGCAACCCTGCAAATGCCAACAGCAGCCGAGGTCCTGTGCTTCGCGAGAGCAGCCAGCGATTCTCACGGCGGCAGCAGGAGTTCGGGTACACCTGTCTCCAGGTACACCTGTCTCCAGGTACACCTGTCTCCAAGAGTTTGGGGTACACCTGTCTCCAGGTACACTTGTCTCCAAGAGTTTGGGGTACACCTGTCTCCAGGTACACCAGTCTCCAGGAGTTTGGGGTACACCTGTCTCCAGGTACACCAGTCTCCAGGAGTTTGGGGTACACCTGTCTCCAGGTACACCAGTCTCCAGGAGTTTGGGGTACACCTGTCTCCAGGTACACCTGCCTCTGGGCACCGCTGCAAGGAAGCGACTTCAGCCTCCAAATGTGCTCCATAGCTGAGACCTGCCGGCAAAGCTCCTGCATGGAAATCCTCCAGGGCAGAGGTTGGGAAGGTACTTTTCAAATTTGATGGTAACTGAAATCACAAAAATGGGACAGAGAAGGTAGAGGGGCTTCTTATTTTTTCCTTTTTTTCTTTTTTTTCTTTTATTTTCACTTGGCTTGGTTCTAATTAGGTGATGCAAATTCTTCAGATGAACTCTGGGTCTGAAGGGGAATATAAGATTTTATAGAGCCTGGCGTGAGGTTGTGTGTTTTGTACCTTGTCTCCTAGCAGCAAAAACCACATGGATGTGAGAGGCTGTTTTATGATCCGCCAGGGCTGTTGTTGGAGAGGCTACAGTGAGCAAAGTTATTCCAACCACGTTGGATTGCTGTTCCCTCCCTCTTTCTTTCTCTCTCTTTTTTTCCTCCATTCTTTTTTCTTCTTTTTCCTTATTTTTCTTTTCTTTTTCTCCTCACCAGACCAGTGTGAGAAGGGATGGATGCTTTCATCTTCCTTGTGCCAGAACTCTCTCACTGGGCTTGGCGTCAGCACGCTTCTCATCTCTCTTGCAAACCCTTTTCCCTTGCTGGCTGGGATTTCACCAGGCATTTCTAAAGAGGCAGTGAACTATGTTGCTTACTCTTTCAATTGCTCATCTCTTTAGTGTTTCCAAAAAAAAACAGCCCCCAAAAACAACAACTTTGTGCTCACGCTGTGCAGCAACTTCCGTCAGAGGATTTTGAAGCAGCTTGGCAAATGTTAATGGGCTCGGCCTCACAATGCCCCTGTGTAGGAGGGAAGGGCTGTCATCTCTATTTCACAGCTGGGGAAACTGAGGCATGGGGAAGCTATTTTCCTGGGCACACACAATGTCTCAACTCCACCCTGACCTGGGTTGTCTTCCCTTCTTGGCGCTTTAACCTGCTCAGGTTGATTCAGCTTTTGTTCATGGTGGGGATGTTCTTCCCAATGTGCACATCTGGGTAGGGGTGGGGAGGACTGGACTGATCGTGGTGATGGCTGATTGCAATCTCTCATCATCAGCAAACTCAATTTCGGTCCTGGATACAAGCCATATGAAGGTGAGGAGGCCTGTCTGTAGAGTGAGCTTTTGCCTTAGCTCCTTAGGTGGTTTTGGGCCAGGCAAAATATTTTAATCTGTACATGTCCTGGATATTAGGGTGTCAACTCTGCCCCAAGTAGGTGGCAGTGAAAAGTGACAACACTACTTGCATGCAGTGGCTCCTTAGGTTACTCTTTGCTTCCCAGTGGCATGGAAGTGGCCAGGATTTATGTGTCACTGCAAGAGGAAAGGTCTGTGACGAGTTTTTTCCCTGCACAGCCCATTTGCTGTGTGTGGGACAAGTCAGGTCACAAGTCAGCCAGAGTAGGAAGTTTGCGAAAGACACAGACCCCAAAGAATTTGGCTGCTTTCCTTGTGACTATAAGGATACATGATTCAACATGTTAGAGGACTATAATCTAAGGCACTATCTAGGGAGATTTTGAATGCAATGCTGCTCTCATTTGCACTGGTATAAAGCTATCGGTTCCTTGATGGTGATTACAGAGGTATAACTGGTTCCTTTTTGGTCCCTTCACCAGGGAAGTGAGCTGAATGAGGGGGAGAATCAGCAGGGTTCAAACCCCTGCATTTGCTCCTTGCTCCTTTCTGCCAGGTTAATATCACTGGATATACATACAATTCCTGCACATAGCCAGTGGCCAAATGCCACCCAAGCTAAGCATCAGAGGCAGAAAAATCAGCTTTGCTTAAAAAGGGAAGGACAAGCATGGAAAATCCCCCTAATGATTGTGACTTGCAGCCAAAACCACTTGAAAGCAGAATAGTTCATGCTGGTTAAGCAGACTTCATGGGTTTAAAATGTCATGTTTAATTAGCAAATCAGTTTCCTAAGGACACGCAGACAAACTGGTATAAGGTACAACACACAACCACAGCAAGTGGTATATGTCAAGGTTGCTGGAAGGAAGTTGAATGTGTAGGAAGCTCAATGGAGATGTGTTGTCTTGGGAGCCCTGTAGCAGCTGCTCTTCTACATTTATGCAGAAAGGACCCTTCCAAGAGCAAAGGTGACACTGGAGAAAATGCACATTTTCTTGAGCCAAGGTCTCTGTTACCATTCCATGTGCGTGCCTATTGATCACTAGGAAAATAAAGAGAGCAGAAGAGGCTATATATTACATTTACTTATGTCTTATCCACTGGTCTGATTTAAAATGCTGGTGGAAATTAGCATAACAGATGACCCTGACTTCAGTAATCTCTTATGCTCACCTGTGCCCAGGTGTAGGAGCGGGTATAAGGTGTGATGCATCAACATTTCGTGCTTTGTGCTGGAGCATGCATTGTACTTGTGTACTGGATGCGTACTTGTGTACTGGATGCGTACTTGTGTACTGGATGTGGGCAGCAGACAGAATTGCAGCGCAGTGTCCCAGCCCATGGGCTGGCAGAGGTCTGTGCTGTACCAGATGAAGGTATTTCTGAAAGGAACAAAGTTTGCCCCATCGAAGTGATCAAATCCAACTGCACAGGCTGTCTGTCTGCTGACATCAGTGCATTGATGCCACAGATGGAATTGATCCAGCCCCTCAGGCTGGTTCATCTCAGCCTTTCTGAAGCGATTTATACCAACGGCTGGATTCACTTTTCTTGCTGCTCTGCCCACTTGGGTTTGCTCTTTTGTGCTGTTCTTTCCCGCTCCGTACTCTTCCTCCCCGTGCAGGTCTGCACTCCTCCACTCCCCACCGCCTGTGGGGAGGACGAGATCCTCCTGCAGCCGCCTCGGAGCCCCCGGCCGGGAGCAGAGACCCTTGTGCCGGAGCGGGAGGCAGACAGTGCGCTGGTTCACTCCTCCTGCTCCGGCTCCGCTTCAGAGCGCTGCGGCAGACAAGTGGGGCCGCACACATGGCTTTGTGGAGAGGCAAGAAACAGGCTGTAACTAATCAGGATTACACCGCAATTAAATGAAAGACAGGGAGAATGCCCTACGTAAGGGAAGGAAATAACAGCCATGAGGTCCCTGAGGTCTGCACAGAGAAATACGGCTATAATATTCTACAGTGCTTTTATACCCCCAGGCATTGCACTTATTTTCACTAAGACTGTTATTGCTGCCCTCTATATATCTCAAGCAGAAGAAAAATACAGTTTTCTACATGCAGGCTAAGAGCTAATATGATTTATCAGCACCTTGACAATATTTTAGATAAATTGTTCGTGTCCTGCTTCTAGTTCCACTTCACTGCGGTCTCATCCAGCCTCGCCAAGCTGTTCTGGATTACCGGCTGTGCTCTGATCTCGGAGACCTGTGAGCAGTTGTTAGCAATGTGTATATGTGCTGGCCCATCTTATACACTCCAGCTATTCAGTGGTGGCCAAAATATGCCATGCAGCTGCCCTGCTTTGCTTTCTGTGCTTTGCCTGCTTACAATTTATTTCCTGTAGTAAAGGCAACTGTACTTATTTATTTTTTGTGTTTGGTTCATAGGCAGACAGTGCCAGAAAAGCAATATGAAGAAGCACGATCCTACAGAATGGTGTTCACTAAACATACACTAACGTTTTACGCCTGGCTCTCTACATCCCACTGGCTTCTGGAGGGCTCCCTAGCACAGGACATTGCACCAACTGTTGGAAGAAATACCTCCTCATTGATCTATGTTATAAGAAAACATACACACTTGTCTTCTCTTTCACTGAAACGTGGTTCTTTCATTCACCTGCAGCACAGAACGGAGTGAGAATGTTTGTGTACAGCAAACCAAGACAGAAAAGATGTTGCTGTGGAGGGTGTGGGGATTGGTTTCGGTTTCTCTCCAGAAAGGTTCTTTAAAGCCATTGAGTGTCTATCTAGTCATTTTAAAAATCCTGTCATCAGTGTTCTCAAGGAAGAACGTCTGTAATTCCACAGGCAGAAAGTGGTTGACTGTATGAACTGTAATTGTAGCAGATATTTCTGTCAGCGTTTCCTCCTGAAAATGGTTAATTTTGATTATAGGGTTAATCTTCACTCTTGTATAAAGCATGGAATGACCCTATCATAGAAGGAGTTGTAATATCAAAGCTTTAGATGCAATATAGCAACTATTTTGTGCCATATTTCTTTTAAAAATACTCCAGCGCACAGGTTTTAAATAATGTCAGGCTCACGTATCTTCGATATAGAGGGAGGAATACCTTTTCTGAAATGTAGCAACGTGAGCCAGCAGAAACAAACCCCACACTTGGAGACGAACGCTGGGCTTTGCGGGGCCACGGGCTGTCAGGTGCTGCTGCAGATGATCGACCGCAGAGCTGGGGGGAGTTCCAGCAAACCCAGTTCCAGTCTGTCACATCTGAGCTCTAGACAGACTAACCACAACCACGGGCGGCGGCAACGGTGGCAGCAGCAGGCGAGAAGCAAGAACATCTGGCCTGTGACTGCCTTTAAAGAGATGTGGGTTTAGGTGGTGTCTTTTTCTTTCTCTCTCCGTTGGCTTTCGCTGCTGCTCAGTAGGACTGAGAGACAGACAGGATTTGAAACCACACACCTCGCGGTGCCAGAGGAGACAGATGCTACGGTCAGCACAACCTCCGCTGTGTCTTCATGAGGCTGCTGTTGAAAAAGGGCTGACTCCTGGCACGACCTTGTTCAAGTCATCTTTACGTGGCCTTTCTCCTTCTCCCCAGCTGAAGGAGTTCTTGTCTGTGCAGTTTCCACCTTCTTCTGCTCCCCAAATTGAACACACCCTCGCTTGAAGACACAGAAACGGCTCCATTCACGAGATCTGTCTTGGGCAGGCAGCAGTTTGTCTGGCAGGATGTCACCTAGCCAAATCACTGTCTTTGTCTGGATTTTTTTGCGTTTCTTCCTGGCTGATGGAGCTGTGGTTTGTTTACTTATTAGTGTATATAAATATATATTTGCCTTTTATTCTAAGGAGAAGTGTTTGAAGTACATGCTCTTTTAGAAGGAATGAAGTCTATTAAACGCATTAGGATCAGGGACCACGCTGAGACTGGATTAGGCTACCCACTAGCAGCAATACCTAACACTTAGCAGTGTTCAGGAGCAGACCCACAGGATGTCTGTATCACTGCCTGTCGCAGAAGTAGGGAAACTGAGGCACGGGCCAACCAATTGATTAATTGAGTGGCAGTCAAAAGGCCAGTGTGGCTTTAGGAATTGAGAGCCACAGTGCCTTGAGTTCCAGCCCAGAATCTCTTCACAGGGACACAGGGCTCCTGGGTTTGGGTGGTGCCTTGTTTTTATGTTGTTCTGTCTATGCAGGAAGCAGTTTACTGAAGGCATCAATAAACGTGAATAGTGCTCAGAGTTTGGGATTTTTTCCCCCCTTTTTTTAATTTGTGTTTTGCTTAAAGGGCAGTCTCACAAAATAGATGGTCCCTTGAGTCAATTCAAGTTCTAGTATGAAGAGTTTCCACAGAGTAAAGACCTTTACCATTAGCCATGTGTACACATGGGTGTGTTTTAAAATGGCCCCATGAGCATGTAATTTACTATATTAGGAACTCATGTAATGAGTCTCCTGCTCCGTAACTTCTGAGAATAGCTAGTATGGACACTTGAGGAGAAAAAAGAGCCCTGTCCTCTCTTTGACCTGCATCTGGGTCTCTATAAAAGACAATTGTGAAATGTTCATTTCTCTGTAATCTCAGCTTTGTCTTTGGGAGCAGCACTGTTACCTCTCCCTGCCGCACTGAAGAAAGGGAATGGAGAGGAAAAGAACTGGGTGAGATATGAGTTAATGCCCTGTGGTGCAGACACCTCTAGGAAGGGAGGAGAGAGTGAGACAGACCAAGGGTGGGAAATGCAGTTTCCTGACGGAAGAACTTTGGCTGACACGTTTGCTGTGAGTAACGCAGACTTAGTGACCCCTGTCTGATCGCTATTTATAACTTCTCAACAATGATTCCCTTATCACGAGGCCACGGTCAGTGTCTGCGCACCAAGCAAGGGGAGAAACCAAGTCAGAAATGTTTTTGCAACAGGAATAAGTGAATTGCCAAGAACTCTCTGTGAGTAAGGCCATGGTTCAGCAGAATACATGTACTCGGAATCAGAAGGAGGGCCCTTGTGCTACCCACAGACTGTGTAGATCAAAGGAATTAAAGACAAGCTGTCATGGCTTTTAACAGAAGCACACAGGTCCATGGCACTACCCCTTTTGGGATGCACTCCCTAGAGAGGCTGGGAGCAGCACATGAGGTGAGAAGGCAGCCAGAACGTGTCTCATCGGGACGTTGCTGTTCTGTGGTTTGAAGTTCACAAAAGCTGACTAAATAGATAGATCGCCCATCGTGTAAAAAGGTGTTCTTGCTTTTCAGTGTAATTTACTGTCTGGTTATCTATGGCACCAGATAACCAGCACCGAAAATGAGAAACGTACAAAGCTTAGATGGAAAATTCCTAGAAATGTTTTTAGGAGACAAAAGATGGTTGTGTAAAGCAAAATTAGTTCTGTCTTCCTTGTGTGTGTGTGTGTGTGTGAGATCTACTGATGGTAACAGTCAATGAGGAGCCTCCCCAGCTGTCAGGACTGTAGCATGCAGAGGTGAGGAATCTGCTATCTGGCAGGCATGGTGTGAAATGCAGTGAGAATCACAATGCCCAGTAGAGCCAAATTTGTTACATTTTGAGTGAGGAAAAGATTGAAGCTTGAATTGAAATTTTTTTCTTTCCCTTTTGTCCTTTTTATTTCTGTGCTCTACTATTAATTAAATGGGCATGTTAAGAAACTAATGCCTTTACATTAAATAACTTCTATGCTTGATGCATTGTCTGGGTTCTGTTTGAATTTGACCAGAGCTGGAAGCAATTAAGGTGTAAGAAGAAGGCAGGTTGGGAGTAAGCACAAGGATGCAGACTGATCCAGTGGTGAGAAGAAGATAGCATCACTTGGATAGTAGAGAAACTGGAGAGTCCTGCTCATTTCTGCCAGACTTAGGGAGTAGGGGGAAGTAATTGTCTTTAAAATCAGCACGGACTCGTGTTCAAATAGGAGAAGCACTTGGTCTGATCATAGTGGTAAAGATGGGGAATGACAGGTTAAAACGACAGCAAGGGACTGATGGATAGAACCTGGTCGAGCTTTGCCAGCCCAGAGTGGGTAGGAGATGCTGCAAATCCACTGGGCTTGGGCAGTCCCAGGACCAGACGAGCACACGTGAGCCCCTGCGTGTCTGCTGCTCCGGGAGGGGAAGGTGTTTTTATTAGTCAGCCAAATAGCTCCGCTTGTGTGGCAGGAGGATGACTCAAAAAAGCCTTGGAAGCTGTGCTGAGGGTGATGGCATCACTGGGCAAGTGCGTCACTACAGCGATCTCATTAAGCTCATTAAAAGATAAATCTTAATAAGAAGACAGGGAATACAATGATACAGATCTTGAGCAGTAAGCCTGGGGAAGTTTGGAGGCTTTGGGAGGGGATGAAGGGAGAGCATGCATGGACACAACCAGGTTCTGGCTCTGATGCTCTTAGGCAAGCCAGGGCCGCTCCTTCGGCTTTAGGCATCTGGGGCTGTCACGGGAGCCGAGGGGTTGGTGCCGGTGAGCAATGGCCCCGGAGGGAGGACAGCTAATTATCCTCCTTGCTGGGGTGGATCATCACAGCACATGGTAAAAGGACTTAAAACAGCCCAGAGAGAGCTGGTTGTGTCATTGATATTCCTGGATGGGAATGAGAGAAACCTAAACACAGCTGCAGGGACAGCTGAATGGAGACTGTAGAGCTTAGCACAGAGCTCTGTGAAATCCAGCTGAACTTGGCATCGTGCTCTTGCTGCAGCTGCTAGGACTGTCCCCCATCCATCTCCCCGCACAAAGGGGCCGGATACTTTTGTCAGTCCTATTATCTTTAAAGCCTTGAAGCCAGTTGCTGTCCTGCTGCTGAGGGAGTGGGAAGGAACAGCGGGATAAACCTACTCGTTCCTTGCGGATTCAAGTTTTGGTTAGTGCTTCATCTGCTCACCAGGAGGGAGTGCTGGGGACTGGGAGCAGCAAACACACGCCATGGCCATTGCAGTGGTACTGCAGGCCAGTTCAGTTCCTTAGATAGTTTTAAGCTATTTTTGCAATGAAGGAGATGAACATAGAGCAGGAGTGGAATACAGGTAGACAACCCAGAAGTGAATTTATTTCCATAATTCAAACTGAGAGAAGATCAACACATTCCTCCTCTCCAACCCCTGTCTATCCAGTGGCTGTTTCTACAGCCTTGTGGCCCCACGCTGTGTCAGCACCTTCCACTAGAAGGTCAATACTGACCTGGATGAACAGCACAAAATCTCTTTTCCAAAGAAGCTTGAAAACTCTCAACCAGTCATCGGCAAATAATCTCTGAGCAAATCTGTTGGGGATATAGGAAAAACTTCCAGCCTGCTCTTCAACATGCTTGGTGCAGGCAAAAACTCACACTGAGCTCAGCTGAACAAAGAGCAGCTGAAGTTCAGGGCCAGCAGAGAATGGAGAAAGCAGAGGTTGCAGAGATACAGGGACACTGGAGAGAGCAAATGGAATTCCAGAGATTTTTCACGTGCAAATAGATATTTCCTTTGAGAGTCTCTAGACTAAATAGTACTCCTTGTGTCTAAATGGACAATATATCCTGCTGACCTGGCAGCATCATCTCAGTCCAGCACAAACCAAATAATGCCCGACAGCTGCTTGAGAAGGACAGAAAAGGGAAAGGGGAGGAAGAGGAGGAGGCACGAGACAGGTTGATCTTTGTAATGTCTCCCTACCTCATTCCTTCTCTCACACATTTCTCTTTCCTATTTTCCATACCTGTAGAGTCTTAACACCTTGGTTAATATTGTGCTGGAAGTCAAAACCAAAAGGGTCTGTGCTACCCAGATGGTCAGCTCAGATAAAAGAGACGATATTTTCTCACCTTCCCGTGTGAAAGTGCAGATGGTTTGTATCTTGTGGGGTATTCAGAAGGTGTTTGGACCATGTGCTCAGTAGCAGCCTGAGGAGGTGCAAGCATTTTTTCGGCAGGAGGGAGAGTCTTTGCAGCCGGGAGGGTGCAGTGAGCGAGCTGCCGGGAAGGATGCTGATGTAGCTCCCCACTCCATGCAGGAGAATGACCTGTCAAAGCTGGTTATGGGATGAGGTGATTCAGCACCCCCGCGCCGACACTTCCCCCTCACAGCTGCGTTTATGGCTGTCAGATGAGGGACTGGGCCCACCGAGATGGCAGCGGTTCACTGCACTGCCCGCTTCCTTCTCTGCCTAAATCCAGCTCAGGTGCCCGGCCTGATGCAATTTTTCACAGGTCAGATGGGCAAGAGAGAGGGGAGAGGCCATTCTGACAAATCACAGCACTAACTACTGATAACGAAGCCTCCCTCCAGAAAGCTGCCGAGATCTGCAAGTGTCTCTGGACTGTGTTGGCTGTCCCTCTCCCTCCAAAAACTCCAAAATCAGTCTCTGCTGATATCCCCCTTCACTTTGCGGAAAAGGCAGCAGATACTTGAAAGGAGAGAGCCCTGGGATCCACGCCAGTGCAAAGTGGGACTCAGCATGGGGAAATGGCAAGTTCTTATTCTGGCAGCCTGGGAGAATCTTGTTTTGCTGAAACTCTTCCCGTTGCACGCAATGAAAGACGGTCTCTTGTTTCGAACCCTTGCAAAAGTTGACATACAAACCTACAGCTCTAAGTGGGAGAAGTTTGCACCACAGTTTATCTAAGTGTTGTAGAGCACAGAGAGAAATTGAGTAAGGCCAATCTTGTGGATTAGGAAAACAGCCTCCTTAAAAACCCACTAGGGAGCAGGGATATTTTCCTAGTGAAAGCACTGGAGGATTCGACTCTGACCTTTCTCTGACTTCTAGGATGAGCTAACATTTGAGCAGTGTACTTTCTGCTTTGATAATCCACTTCTAGCTATGAGTGACAGTGACATCTCTGTGTTCCGGGCAGAGGTTTGCGGGACAGATATTTGCACAGTGCGTGGGATTCTCAGGAGAAAGTACTGTGTTTGTGCAAGCTGTTATTAAAGCTAATTATGTCTGTAAAAGTTTCTTTCCGGGTGGAAGGTTGAGGTGTTTCATGACATGCAAGTCACACAAAGGACACAGATGGGTATTTATTGCCACCAACCTTATTGTCCAACCTTACTCTTCCCCTCGTGCTCCCCCCCATCACCTGCAGAACTGGTTCTCTGCACCTGGAGGCAGTAACCTAAAACCCGTTGTAGCAAGATGAAGAAAGGAGAGGGAAGAGTAGTCATGTCCAGTGCTTGACGTGACACTCCTTTCCCTGAAGGAAGATTTGACATGGAGACTTCCTTCACCCTGTTATGGTTGACTGATCCCATCACTGCCTGGCTGTCTCAGCCAACCTGTCTCATGGGGTGTCTGTGTTGGGACAGCCTGGGACATTAACAGCCACCACTGCAATAACAGACCAGGGGGCTGCTGTCTGCTGAGAGGTGTAAGCAGTTACTAACCCAATCCTGCACCAAGACCACGATGGAATCAAAATCATCTTGTGAGTTGCCACAAGGAAGCCAGAGAGCTGGCTGAAAGTTCAGACTCCTGGGCAAATATAACACTTTGTGCTTCCGTCCCATTTCAGCCTAGCGTCCATAGACATTAACTCTCCATCCATAAACAGGCTAGGATTCTGGAACAAATCTTCTGTAACCCTTTTGTTCCCTCAACTAGATCATCAGCTGACAGCATCAGCTTAGGACGGTGTCACCCAAACCTTGCTTGGCAGTGGTATGTATCTATAGCATATAAAACTGAATTAATCACAAGGATCTGCTGAGATTGTGTATCCAGTAATGCCTTATTCCCTCACAACCTGAGCAGCCTGCAGGCTCACTGTACTCATCTTCTCTCACATCTAAGATGCCGAGTTCTGTTACTGTCATGAATTAGTCAGTTCTTAGACTTGTGAGAGAGTTGCTGCCACTCTGGTGTTCAGCTCTTGGTAGAGTTTCGTTGTAAATATTACCTGCTGAATATGGACGTTTTGCTGTTGTGATTGAATGGAGATTTGCCTACGTCTCAGGCAGAGCCATTCCAGCTGTTCCTCACTCTTCATCTCTTGTGGCAAGCGGTAAAAACAAGTTGATTATTGAAGAAAAACCTGCTGCGGTTCAAAATTACCCATGAGATGCAGTCAGTTTGGTGTCTTTCTGGAGCTCAGACAAGGGAGTAGACAGTGATCTTAACTCCCATTGTGCCCCATTTTCAAAACCTCCACTCGCACTGATAAGGCAGCTTTTCCTATCCCCAGTAAGTTGTGGCCTCTGCCCTTGGGGCTGTGGTCCCCTACACTCAGCACCCTGATGTATAAATAACTTTGCGCCTCATCATTTTTGAATGTTGTTTATACCCCACTGCCTACCACGTCATGTGCCAAGGTTATAAATACGCTACTGCGTCTAGACTGTATCTAAACTTGGCATTGGGTACCCAATTTCATGAGAGGAGCAGTTTCATCTATTAGTACAAAGAGGGTGCCCCAAAGTGTTTGATCAGGGGTCCAGAGGAGACTTGGCAAGAGACTTCCCTCCTCCTGCCATGCCAGAGGAGCACTGGCCCCACTTTCTGAAGGGACCTTGGAAACTCCCTTCCTCCCCTGCTCCAAAGCTGCTGGGCACCCAGCCCAAAGGAAATACCTGACCTTACCCTTTCCTGATGTGCTTCAATGCACCATTGAGTGCGAGAGGCCCGAAACATCACAGACTCACCTTCGCCAGCCTGGGCAGATCCAGGCTCAGGCTGGGCTTGGGCTGGCAGGGCAGACTGAGATACCAGGGAGAGAGGGGAGCAAATTGCTGCGAGATTGAGCTGGAAAGGAAGAACAAGCAAGCATTAGCTGCCTGTTAAAGCCATGCTGATATCACCACAGCAGGAATCTCTGCTAGTAAATACAGAGTCATAAGCAGAGCTGATGTATTTCCCCATGCAACATGTGAGTGATAATGTGTATTTTGCCTGAGGACAGTGAACCACTTGAGGCTCGATTGTCTGTATCTATGTAAGGGAGGCTACATGAACTCCTTCTCACTTCTGGGTTTTGTTTAGAGGCATAGAGCACTCTTGACATTTTGCGGCCTTCATTCCAGCTCCTTAACCCCTTGCATGGACTGAAAGGCTGTGTGTGTTGACTTCACGTATCTCAGCTCAGGCTGTGGCTCAGGAGGACAGAACGCATACTGCAGGACCGTGTGTTTGGCTGTAAGTACTCGGTGTGTGTCAGAGGACGCATATTTCTGGGGGATATGTCGTGGCGTTGCCTGTGCAGGCAGGGGAGCGGTACCTAAGGGTGCGGTGTGAGCTGGACTGCGTTTGCCACACGGGTTTGCACGTGTTTGGAGAAACCGAGGGGTGGAGGGGACGCTGTGTGCTGAATGAGGTGCCTGCCCAGGAATCTGGCTGGGGATGTTTCTCCTCCAAGCTCTCCAGCACGCTGGGATGTCCTGGGGAGGCTGCAGAGCTCATTTCCTCAGCGCCTGGCACTGAGTCTGCTTCCCAGCTCTCCGGCAGCCACGCGGAGCTGCCAGGAGGCCAGGAGGTGAGGCGTGTTTGAGCTGTTACCTGGGCAACAGCTAAACACTGACTTCAGATAATAATTGTAGAATAACTTAGCGTCAGGGCAATGAGGAGGGGGCTGCCACTGCCCGGGGCTCCAGGGAGCCCCATAAAATCCTCAGTGAGAAGCCACTTGTCCAAGCCAAATTGGCTGAAGCTCAATCTGTGCTCAGAACTCTTGACAAACTGTTCCCAGGGGCACTGCGGTGTGCTGGTGCTTTCAGGTGGGCTCCTGCATCACCACGTCCAGCCACCTGCAACCCCTCTGTGTTGTCTGTGGCTCTGGATGGCTCTGTGAAACACATCCAAGGAGAAAGATTTACACACAAGTGGTTCCCAAGGATCCCTGAGGCAGCACGGCCTCTTGGCACACTCCTTATGGTCTCTGAGGAAAGAGCAGCACCCTGTAAAGAAAGCGGCAGATGTTCTTCCTTCTGTGCCTGTCCTGGATAAGAGGGACCAAGACTTTCTGGAACTCTGCCCTCGCCACTGAAGCAATAATCTGCGGTCAGTTCTTGCATCGTTCATCAGATGCACAGGACACATCAGCTGCTGCTGGGATGGTTGCTGCAATTTGCCGTGCCTGCCTTCATTGTGTTACCTAAGGGCATTATGCACAGGCTGAACAACAAAACTGGGGCAGAGATCCTCCTGTTTGTCTGGTTGCACAGCACCGAGCACACTGAGGATCCAGGTCCATGATGAGGTCTTCAGCACAACAGCAATATCAAGACAAATTAAGGGGTTTTGCACAGTGTGTATAGCACAACATAAACTTGTACCTAAGCACAAAAACGTTCTGTATCATGTACATATTACAGTGCAGGATTTAGTATTTGCTCGCTGCTCCTAGATTTACTGGAAAATGCCTTGACCAGGCTAGGTTGTATAATACACAGTCATGAAAAATTACTAGCACTGTTGTGTCTCTATGGCAAAGCTGGCCCTGGTGCAGTGGGAACTCGCTTCCAGACAGATGGAGCTGTAGCATTAGGTAGTCATGGGAGGGATGGGATTGTATTTGACAAGCAGCATGAGGTCACTTTTTCAGTCCCCTTAGGGTGGGATATATCAACAGGCTGCTGTTTGCCCTGAATGCAGTGTCTAACTTATTTTTTAAATCTGCTTGTGCTACCTCCCCTTCCCTCTGGACTCTCTCTCATCCTTTGCCTTTCCTCACCAGTTCTGCCCAAGCGAGTGCGTCCCCCCTGCGCTGGGCACAGCTGGGGATGCTGCTGGAGGGACAGAGAGCCCTGACTGGGGGAGCTGGAGCTATGCAAATGGCAGACAGATGTGGAATCCATCCGTGTTTTGATTACTCACCAGAAGAGAATGCCGTGCTGTAGGCACAGGGACAAGGTGTGAGTAGGAAGTGTGCAGGGAAGAGGGGAGCCTCTCCCACCCCAAATATGTGCTCTGTACCCTACACTTCTCTGTTTTTCAGCCAGCCAGCAAGATGAAAAACATGTGAGGGGTGGAGCAGAAGGGCAGGGATTTATGGGTTGTTTTATAGGAGATGATATAAAACACTTTAATTTCAAGTTCTCTGTTGTGTTCATTTCCTCTCTCCTTCTCTTGCTCTTTCCTTATTCACATGCAGCAGAGAGGCAGAGCAGGTGAGACCCCGGCCCTGCAGTCACAGCATAAATCTACCCGCACAAAGCCTGTGGTAAATGGCTATCCCACCACTTTTACTACCAGGCCATTTATTCTAGCTTATGAGAAATGAGACGTGGAGCCAGGTGATGTCTCTGTGCTATCGGCACTTCAGTCTGTGCTGGTTCACCAGCTCTTCCAACAGCTGTGGAGTTGTAACAACAGTGTGCATCATTTTCTTTATAAATAACCAGCCGCCGAGCATTCATGAAACCATTTGTCATTAAGTAAAATCAGCCTAGCCCCACAATAAAATTGCAGAGATGAAAAGACAAAGTCACACTATAAGAGCAATAAAATAGCCATGGTTGTGATTAAAACACACATACACACAATTGAGGAAAAGTAAAATAACTCCTTTAAAGTAAAAAGAGTGTCAGTGAGACGCATTTCAGGAGGAGACACATCCACTGAATAAAAGACAAACCAAGGAAAAGATATGTTCAAATGGTGGCAATTATTGCTCTTGTTTCTATAAAACTTAATCCTAATCTTGGGCTATTAGACCAAGTATTTTTAAAGCCATGTTGGACAGAAAGGTTTACTGAGATAATAAATCTGGAGGTCACCCAGAGCTTTAATGTTGCAGCTACAGCCTCATTAATTTCAGGGGTCTGTGCACAGACCTCATGGCAGAATCAGGATGTCAGGGGTGAGGTAAAGGAAGTAATCCTGAAATAACCCAATGGATCTTGTATGGTAAGGCATGGAAAATGCTCGGTCACAACCTTGTTACTTAATTCTGGAGTGAGAACAGCAAAAATCAAGAGACAGGAAAGGATTGTCTAAAGCTAAGCTAATGATAATAAAAAAGCACATGTGGAAGGTAATAAATCTGATGGGATGGGCAGCCATTTTGCTAAGCACTTTATACTGATGTTAGCTAATAAAACAGCAGAGCATTTGGTAACTGAGCTCATCTCTTCTGTTCATTCTATCCTTACTTAAATTAATATTTTCCTCTTTAAAAAAGCCACTCTTTATTTTTAAGGGAAAGATTGAACCAAGTGATGATGTGCAGATCCAGGGAAGTGAGAAGTATTGTTGAGATGAACCATATTTCATTTCATTCTTACCGCTATGTTGCTAGTTAAACTGCAGAGAAACACAAACACAGGAAACAAAGCTATTCAGATCACCATCACTTCAAAAGTTTTCCCCACTTAATTTGTGTAGGGAGGGAAGGAGAAGTTGCGTGGAAGATGCAGAGCATGGTTAGTGACTGTCCTGCTTTGCTGTGCTGGAGCTGGAGCTGGAATGTTCCTCTCAGGCTGGAGTGTTGCCCTGGGAGGGTGGGAAGCACCAAACCGGAGCCTGTACCTTTGAAGTTCCCCACCCAGCGCACTCCCCGTTCACGGGATGTTCGGTCCCTGAGCTCACTCCTGAACAGGGTCCAGGTAGCTCCTCAGCGCTTCAGCAGCTCACCCTGGGGCCCTGAATCACAGACTCTCCTCCCATGTGTTCCCTATTAATCCCAGTCTTGCCCACAGAGAAGCTTGCTGTGGGGATGGAGGGAAGTGGGTTCTCGGAGAGGGATGCTGCTATTCTTTTCCATTGCTCCCCTTTTAATTCTCCAGAAATCAGGATTCTTCCTGCCTATATTGGGCTATGTCGGACATATTTGCACTGAACTGCCAAGGGTGGAGGAACTCTGCTCTCCTATGGCACCTCAGTGATGCTTCAGGTCATTCGTGTCCACAGCGCAAAGCGACCAGGATTTTCTGATGTTTGTAGCAGAGGCAGAGCAGGTCTTCCCCCAGTCAATGGCTGGTGGATCTCTCGGTCAGCACAGAGCCAGGCTGCATGTAGGCAATGTTTTCACAGTCTCCCAATAACTAAGGTCTCTCAGGACTCTCAGTCACTTATTCCAACTAATTGCATCTCCTATTCTTCTAGAGAAAAAAAACGAAAGACTGTAAATTCTGGCCTGAGTGGCATCCTCTTACCACAGGTTCCTGACTCCAGTTCCATGTTAGTGTGGAAAAAAATGTTTTCTTTTGCCAGTTTTAATTTAATTCAGTTTCTCATTCCCTTGAATGCTCTGCTTGTTCCTGTGCTGACAGCCTGCGGCTGGGTCAGCCCTGCAGCGGCTGCTTGACACGGTATTTAACATGGTAGCTGCTTCTTGGTGTCTTGGCCCTGAAAGTGGAACGAAGCCTATTTTAGCAATGACGAGATGTTAGGAACAGTGGCCAGAGAGATTTCTTTAGTGGTGCTCTTGGAAAGGATGCACTTTGGAAAAGAGAACAGAGCTTCACACATACCAGCCTCACAGACATCCACTCAATGCAGGTTTCAAGATTCCTTTCATCAGGTGCTTTGGCTGCCCTAAGTTCAGACTTTCAGTGTTTTCAGGAGAGAAACCTAATTCCTCATGCTTTTGCTTGGCTGAGTTGCTGGCTTTAATTTGAACGCCAGAAAACCGCTGAGTTGCAGGCATCAATCTGTTGTGTTGGACTATTTCACCAATAGTTCAGCTAGCCGAGGACTTGAGACAGAACCGCTACAGAAACATCAGCCCCAGCTCCAGCTGCACTCGGTGGAAAAAGAGTCACTGGCTTAGTGGGAGCTGGACTGGGACCTGAAACAGTGAGTGCAGTGGTGCTGCAATGTCTTTCATCTCGAAGCTGCTGGGTGAAATCCAGACTACGCTGGTAATGGTTGGGAAGCTGCCAGCTGCTAATGATGTGGAATAAGTTGGTGAGTCCTTGCTCCGGTTTGTATAAAGCCACCAGACAAAACAAGTCCCAAGAATAGCCAGCTCAACCCTTTCCTGGTTGGGTTCATGCTGTACTGGCAAGGGAGTAATTTAGGAACTTCCCCTGATGTGGCTCCTGTGGTGTCTGATCTGTGGAGGTCACAACGTTTCTGTGCACATTTATCCTCATGAAATTCCCTAGAAATACTCGCCATGCTATGAAAACAGTCTCGGGAACATAGTGCTTTCCCAGATCTGGCCCACTCTCCTGGTGCTTTGATACGCTCAGAGCACAACCACAAAACCTGTCGTTCTTGTGTGCCCGACTGTTCCGTGCTCCAAGGTGGCTGTGCCTGCAACGCTGCTCTTACGCTGCTCTTACACTGCTCTTACACTGCTCTTACACTGCTCTCTGCTGGGCACTGACAACATCCTTGAGCCTAGAAGGCAGACGGCTGTCCCAGGCTAAGAAAAAACGTGCAAATATAGCTTATGCATTGCTACAGTTAATGTATAAAACGTCCTCTGGCCCACACATACAAACCGGGCTGGACTGTGCTCCAGGAATAAGTTTCTAGCTAATGCAGAAGCAGGTGGCATAAATGTCTGGAGCAGTAACCTCTTACAAACAGGCTTCTCATGCAGCTTGGAGCACGGTCAGGCTGCCCAGTCAACATACCCAGCTTGAGTCCCGTGTAAGAGTCCTTAATGAGCTTGGCAAGACAATTAGGTTAGTGTACTGGTGTATTTTACTGCTTCCACTATGCAATAGGGTAAACAGTATATTTCGCTTGGAGAACTGGTCGCCTAGTAAAATAGAAAACCATTAAGCTGTTGATCACCTAGCTAGGCTAGCAAAGGCCCTGCTAACCTCGGATTTGGGGAGGGAAGAGCAATTTTGTCACCTTAGCATTTGTTATTTTCAGAAGCTGCTAAACAGTGACCTGGTGAAAAAGAGTGAGCACTTTCCTGTGCTCCGGATGGTGCTTCCACCAGAGGGCTCTGCGGACACACCTTCGTGTTCAGAGCGAGCAATCAGGAGAAATTGTCCAGGTTAATCAAAATGCTGATTCCAGCCAGTGTGGTGTTATATTATGGCAGAGTCCGCCCCTTTAATTAAGATTCTTTAGAGGCAATGCTGTCCATACACAGCCTGTAGCTACTTTACTGACATTATATGAACTCGCCATAGCTTGTTCCTAAACATTCTTTGTGGGGATACATTGGGAAATGTGGTTTCATACCCTACAGCCGATAGAGAACTGAGCAGGAAAGTGTCCACAGCCAGTGAAAAAGTGTTCACAGTTTCTGCTCCGGCGGGGGGATTGCACTGGATGAGCTTTCCAGGTCCCTTCCAACCCCTGACATTCTACGATTCTATGATAAATTGCTGTGCTGGCCTCCCAAGACCCCTTGGCGGTTAAATGCCCAGCACACCGCCCCGGTACCGAACTCCCGGATCCCGGTATCGAACCCCCGCTTCCACCGCTCCGCACTCGCTTGTCCCCCCGCCCGCCGCGCCGGAGGGGGCGGAGCTACGCGACGTGACGCCCCGCGCGGCCGTTTGACGCATGACGCGCCGCCCGCCGGCGTCTGTTGCGCGGCCCGGCCCCCGCCTGCAGCTGCCGCCGGCCGAGCCTGAGGCGGCGGCACCGGCACCGGCACCATGGCGGGTGCCCCGCAGGAGAACACGCTGCTGCACCTCTTCGCCGGGGGGTGAGTGCGGCCGGCGCGGCGGAGGGCTGGGCGCGGGGTTGCGGCCGGCGGAGAGACGCCCGGCCGCTGCCTCGTGTGAGGGGCGACCGGCGGCCTCCCCTCCCCTGGGCGAGCCGGCTGCCGTGGGGAGAGGCTGAGGGCGGTGGGCACAGCCCACGGCCTTTCCGCCGTCCCCTCGCGGCCCCGAGAGCCCCTGAGGAGCCGGTTGAGCGGCGGCCGGGCGGCTGCGTCCTGGCTCGGTGTGTAAAGGGGACAGGGCGATTCTTTCCAGATTTAGAAAATACATCCTTAGCAGGCCGAGCAGGAGGGGTAAGGAGGGATCACGGTACGACTTGAGATCAGCACTGGGCAGGGTTAGTTGCGCCGCTGTGACATTTAGCTATATATAATTTCAGAGTCTTGCAGAGCTGTGGCATCCAGCTCTATTAAATGAAACACTTTACTCCAAATCCTCCTCATCTGCTGAATCGAGCAGGAACTGAGGGATGTCAGCCAAAAAACGTCGTCCAGACTGCAGGCTTTGTGCTTTTTGGTGGACCATAGCTTGGTTTTGTCACGGAACATGAGTATTTGCACAGCACTTAGATAAGCTCTGCGTAGGTGACAGTTAATAGTGGAGGCTGTGTAACTGTCTGATCCATATGAATACACTGGAAAGCAAGTACTCCAAAATGGGAGAAGGGTTGTGGGGAAAAACAGACAGAGAAGGTCCTGGTCCAGGCCACTTCTTTTAAGTTCTTGCAAGGCACTGTAAACTTCTTATATTTGTTGTGTTAAAAGCTTAAATGACAACTCCACCCAGCCCAACCCACAAACCGCCAGTCGAAAACCCTTCCCAAAAGCCTTGTTAATTAACTTATTACAGTAATTTTAACAGTAGTCCAGAAAGATCATTTTAGGGTGTATATTAAAAATAAATTTTAAAAAATCTTCCATTATGTGATAGTAGAAATCTTCTTTAATATTTTTTTAATGGCTTAAACTCTGTAAGTAGTAGAATATTGTGTAGAGCTCATCAGCTGACAATAGTTAGGAAGCCAGCATGAAACCCATTGTTTGTTTAAATCTGTTTAGTAGTAGCCCATTGTTTCTTCTGTTGCTAAACAAGAGACTTCGGTCTCCTCTGACATGTCCCTGGAGCAGTAGGTTCATTTAATGTAATATTAAACCAAACAAGTTTTCCAGAGGCACTGACCTTATTCTGCGGACTTGAACTCTGTGTATTAAGTCCTTTTTTCCCCCTCACCTCTTGCATTAGCGTAATATCTGGAGCCTGTGACAGGAACTGGACACAAATGTACACAAGCAACTTGTTTGTTAGTAGTAATGCCTATGCAGAGCTCTAGGTGTCCTCACGTAACTCATCAGACCATAAATGAATAGGAATTTTAAACTCTTCAGTGTTTTAAGCTAATACTGAGTGATCAGCATCTTCCTTACTAATTCAGTGTGCCTTCTACCTTCTCTAATGATCCTGCTGAACAACCATTTTCTGCAGCGTGCCTGGGAAGTCACCAGGACCCATCTGGTTTTGGAAGAGCATGGAGAGGAAAGAGCAGAAACACAGCAAGGAATAGCCCCCTGACCACTCTGGGATAATAAGATGTGTCTGTTTCTAAAGCCATGATGAAAATACAGCACAGAGGAAAGAGATGGTCTTTTAGAGTGTACAGGCTTTTAAATGATGGTTGCTGGACCTGATTCTTGTTCAGCGTATCTCGCTATTTACGGAGACACAGAAAAGTGTGCCATGGTTTATCTTGCTCTGGTGTTACAAAAGGGAAAATGAAACAGCAAATTTAGTCTTCTCGTGTACCAGGCAATGCTAAAGTGTTTGGTCCAGCCATCCACCATCCAGTTTGTTTCAGAGTGGTTCCCTTTTGAAGGCCCTGAACTTCCATATTCTGCGTACAAAACTACTAACGCTATTATCTCTGCTTTTCAAGTGAGAAACACAGACTTCTTAGGGCTCGCTGGATAGGACAAGAAATTGAACATCAGTTTCAAAGTGTTGCCCAAGCTATGGAAACACCTTTCTCTACATGTAAGAAATGTAGTAGGAAATAGGTGATGTGTTCTGGGGGAAGGTGACCCTGAGGGCAGGGAAGATTTCAGGAGCAGCAGAGAATGACTCCCGAGTTGCACAACAGATGTGAGCATGTTTATGTTCCTGCCTCCCTGCTGAAGTCAGTGCAGTTGTTGCTTGTTTTTGTTTGGGAAAAACTCTGGACTAATCTGCAGCAGAGGTTACTCCATGTTGTCTTCCCTGCTGAGTAATACTGTTTACTCCAGGGATGTCTTAAGAAGTGGTATTTAGAGGTTGCAGTGCCCTTCATAGAACTGGCAAAGAGCAAAAACTGGGAACAAACTTTGAATCTTGATTTCATTATAGTTACTGTGTGTCATGCTGGGTTGTAAGTTATGATTAAATTATGATTCCTCTGACCAAGCAGCTCATCATCTTTTGCCCATGATTTTGCTAAAGTCAGTGGTATTCTATTGAAAGATCATTAAGGGTTTGGATGCCTTTTTTTTGTTTTGGTTTGTATTTTTGCAGAACTCCTTGAACATTCAGCATTGTGTTGTTATTCATATTAATATTGCTCAGTGATTAAATCTAGGACAGATGAAGTAAGCCCTACTCTTAATTAAGATTCTTGACATCTATATAAATTGTGCTAGTGGGTGCTGAGAGTTTATTTCAAGTGCAAGTCATTGGTGTTTTGGGGGGTGGACTTTGTAAAGATAGAAAGCTGGCAGCAAGAATAAAATTGGAATTGGGTTTTGAGGCTTAGATCCCCGGTATGTTTTTTAAACAGTTTTTCTTTTGATGGAAGTAAAAAATAATTTTTCTGTGGCTTTTAATGTATAGTGCATTATGTATCTCCATAAACACAAAGTATGTTTCATATTCTTAGGCCAAGGGTTTCCTTAGTTCCTTTGTTTGGACACCACAAGGCAGAGAGCTGTATTTTGCTGCTGTAGTGGTGATACATGAGGAGGCATTCAAAGCCTGAAGTGCAAATACTGGTTTTCTGGCAGTAAGTGACAGACCAAAGCTGATCGATTGTTGGGTGTCTCGCATTGAAGAGGTTTTCTGGCTGTAATACATGCAGAGCGTAGCTGGGAGCCTCTTGTGATGTGCTTGCTGTGTGGCCTGTTGAAGATATTCTAACATAGTGCTTTGTTTCTGAGGAGGTTTTTCTCTTTTGACTAAGGACACATTCAGACATTGTTTGGGATTTTTTTTCAAGAGGCTGTGGAATAAACACTGCTTAACATCTGTGGAACTGTAGTTCCGCACTGATGTAGCAAAAAACCCCTTCAAACCAGCATGAAGACTTGGAAGTTTTGCCTTGATTGCAGCATAAGGTTTTCCCAAATGAAATTTATCTGGCTGTAGATCTGGTGTCTGAATCTTTCAGGGTTCATGGCTGGTTATTCAGCTGAATAAGGCTTGTTGTTTTTCCATTCTTCCCAGATGTAGGCATTTGGAACACCCTAGGAATACAAAGTGTTTCTTTTATGCACAGTGTGTTACTTTTCAGCTATCTTTCTAGGGCATAGAGCAACACCAGGTTATGATATGTAGAATTCCCATGTGGAGGAAAATCAGCTCCGCTGAAAACACTGCCCAGTACATCCAAGTCCTTAACTATCCATCCTGACATCCATCCTGAACTATCTGCTGTGTATTTGTATTTGGGACATAATGTGTGCACCCTGTTGACATTTAGAAATTCCTGTTAGACAATGCATTTTTCTTAAATGTCACACTGACAACATAAACTTCTGAGCGGCTAAAACTAGTGATGCAGACTATTAACTCACTGTCTCAAATATCAGAGGATTGCATATGCATTACCAGAAGTACTTAAATATTAAAGGCTACGCAAATTAACCGGATTATCAAACTGAAAGGGTGAAAGGCAAGACGACAGCTGATGCAGGAGCTATGATGCCAGAGAGGGTAAAAGTTGGATGGCGAGATGTCACTCTGGACTGAGCAGCTGGTAGTTCAGAAACTGCAAATGGAGTTTCAGCATTCTGAATTAATGAATTGTTACTGTGGAAGCATTGGTTTAATGTTCATAAATGTGAAATAAATGAGGAATGAAGATGGGAGCACACAATAGTGAAGCATTGGTAGATAAATGAGTTGAGAATTAAGGCAATCAAATTCTCTTCATCAAATTCCCACAGGCTTACAGTTTCCCTTGAGTATGTTGATTAATCAGGTGTTAATTGTACGTATTTGTGTCTGTATTGGATGTACGTAGTAGGAGAGATGGCAGTGGGGATCTGCAAGAGGGACCCCCCAAACATGTCCTGCTCTGAGCAACAAGTGTGAGCTGTGGGAACAGGAAAGGTTTTGCTTGGGAAGCCATTCCTGACCTCTCGTTTTGCCCCAGGATCTAATTTCAGAGAAATGTGAGCAACGTGAGATGCACCTGACAAAACGGAGAAGGATAAACTGAAGCCATGTCCTCCAGAGTAGTACTGACGCAACAGAAGGCTCGTGTCCAAGCCCTGCTTCAGTACACAAAATAATCAGAGACCCATGCAAAATAAGCAGAGGCCTGATAAGGTCTCTGTGAACACTGTCATTTTTGAGCCAAATGACACAATTTCAGGTGCTGTGTACCTAGTTTCATGAACAACTTTGTGACTTTATTCAACAGTCAAAGCATGAGTGCTTTGAAAGGGTAAAGGCAAAGCTCTTTCTTACAGTATCTGACACTTTGGATATATGGACTGTCCCTAGTTTAGACTGTTTGCCTTTCAGCAGCGAAGAGGAAGAAGCAAGAACTTGGAGGATAAGATCATTGAAGCATGCTGTTGAATCATATTGCTGGTGTCACTGAAAACACAGTTTTTTTTTGTGAGAGGCACTTGTATCTCATAGTTCAGTTGTAGTGAACGCACTTGGAAAAAAACCAGAAATGTTTAGTTAAGTCTTCCTAAATCCCAATGTGTTTGATTAAAAACATTTAGATACAGTACCTTTTAGATAACTTCAGCATTATGTTTAATCGTGAAGTTTGACAGAAGGGACATTCAGTTACCAAAGAGGAACAGCACTAGAGAGAAATACTTTGACCAGTCACTTTTGAGATCACTGGTTACAGTGAAAACTTAGGACTCGTACACCTTGTATTATTGTGCTTTTTCTGAGGCTCAGTCTGACTACATTAAGATCAGTATATGCCTACTATAGGGTCATTTATTTTTTCTTTATATATTTATGTGTGTGTCTATATGTGTATGCATATATACGTGTGTATGTATAATATTTTATTTTTGTCTTTCTGTTAGCAGAGTCTGGGATTTCTCTTCTTTAGTAGCTTTCTGTCATGTTACTCTGTTTTCCCACCCTCCCTCTCATCCTTGCAGCTTCCTTTCTCCCACCCCCTCAAAAAAAGTTGATATCCGTTGTTTTTAAGAGGGCCTAACTTAGTGTAGTTTTGATATTTGCTGCTTCTGTAGATGGCTCTTTTAATCACAAGTACTGAAATGGTGAAGAATTATATAGCTGTGTTTTGCGTCTATAGTGTCCTAATCCCCAGTGACTTGTTCTCATCTGCCAGCTTCCTGCTTCCCATAAGAAAAATCCATCCAAGGGTACATCTGTTTAGGACAACAACCTCTGAAACGTGGATGCCTCTGAAGTTTTGACAGGCAGAATTCCAAGTTCCAGCAGAACACGGGACCAGCAGATGATCATTCAGGGATTTTTGTTAGTGCTTGGTTTCATCTTTGTGTTTACTAATCTCATCGCTGCACGTGATCATTATAACACTTTCTCAACCATCTCTCTCCTCCCCCAGGGCTTGGGAACAGTCTCCCTTGCCTCATGCCAAAACTGACCTGCTTCCTAATAATTCGTCCACTATGTGGAGCAACTGGCAGCAAGTCTTCAGATTTTATTTATATGCTGTGCTGTGATTTGACACATCTGTGCACCTGTGATTTTCTGACTATCTTCTGTTTAAATTGTGTCTTACAGATGCGGAGGAACAGTTGGTGCTATCTTTACATGTCCCTTGGAGGTAATAAAGACGAGGCTCCAATCTTCCAAGCTGGCTTTCCGGGCTGTCTACTACCCGCAAGTCCAGCTGGGGACCATCAGTGGTGAAGGAATGGTCAGGCCAACATCTGTATCACCTGGACTCTTTAGTGTTCTCAAGTGAGTACTGCTTCTCCTGCCATTCAGTGTTGCTTGACACCAGTGATGTGAATTTCAATTCTTCTTTGCAAACATGGAATGCAAATTTTGCCCCAGACTCACACTGGATGGATTCCTGTCAGTTTGGCTTCTTCCTTCAGCAGTAGAAAGAGAAATTATTATTTTAAAAACACATACATATTCAGGATTCCAGAGCGTTCCTTTGAACTTCACAGAAGTTTGCTGCCAGCACTTAGAAACTTCCCAAAGTGAATTGATTTGAATAAGTGCCTGGAGATGTTATTTTTGAATGGTGTCGTCACATTTAGGCTCTTTGGTAGCGATGACTTCCTAGGGATCAATACACAGGACATACTGTAAACTCTTGATGTGCCTTAGCTTGTGGGAACTATCACAGAAAATATTCTGGAGGAAAGGACTTTTTCTCTTGTTCAACACTGAGAAGTGTCATCTCTGAAGTCCAAATCTCCATACTGTATTTCATGTCAAAGCACCACAAACTTATGGTTCAGATCTCATGCAAATGGCTTGAGTTTATTTGGATCATTAAGCACCGCAGGGTGATGCAGAGAGGTCCTGTTTAGATCAGGTAGCAGAAATGCCAAGGAAAATAATGACTAGCAAAGCAAGCAGAATGGTTTTATGTAAGGCCAACACACTTGGCAGATTGCCTGGGGAGAAGCTGCACAGTTATATAACAGTACAGTGCTAATTCAAATTCTCTGCAGAACTATCTGGCTAGAGTCGTTCTGGGACTTGAGTTTCTGTATTGTAAACAGTGCTGCCTTCCCCTGCCAAACATTTCTTTGTCTATTCAGAGGTGAGTCTAGAGCAATTCGTGACTGAAAACGTGAGGTAGTGCCAGTTGCCGTTGATTTCTCATCTCCTTTTCCTTGCTATCTTTTCACCTTGCAGCATGGGACTTCAGGCAGCTGTAACTAAAGAAGTGAAAACTTCAAGACACAAGGCTCTTAATTCCTCCTCTTGGCCCATCTTTTTCTGGATTGTCTTTAGGGAGAGAGGAAATAATTTAAAAGTGGGTCAGCCTCTTAATATGTTTATTAAGCTCATTACATTTGGTGACTAGGATCTTAATTTCATTTCACTTCAGGAATTGCTCAGCTGCATGTATCACCAAGTTTTCAACCTGCTTGCTTCAGTGGATTGAGAAACGAGAGCAAAATATTTATGCTGTTGTTCACTTGCAGGCAGCATCTATGAAAAACAGATAATGCTATTGATTATGATCTTTCTGATAAAGTACAAAGATATAAAGAAAGAAGTCAAGTCAGGTCTTTTGCATTTACTCTTCCATGTCTTTCTCAATCCTGGTCATGAATTCATTGCCAGACTGGATATCACTTGGGCCTTCTGTTTTGTGAAAATTGTATGGCTAAATAAGCAGCCATTAGAGGCCTAGATATAAAATTGCTCTGTAAGAGTTAAAGGTGTCGAGTATGAAAGCCCCTTAACTACTGTAAATAGAAAGAAAGTAGGTACTGAGGAGGGCAGGTTAAACCTGCTGCTGAACAGAAAGTGCTCCAGAAGGACAGGCTGTTTTTGTCTAATCCATT
Source organism: Columba livia (assembly GCF_036013475.1). Taxonomy (NCBI): domain Eukaryota; kingdom Metazoa; phylum Chordata; class Aves; order Columbiformes; family Columbidae; genus Columba; species Columba livia. The sequence goes on from NC_088622.1 coordinate 3,189,763, forward strand.
TAAGATTCTGATGAGTCACCCCAGCTGGAATCTGCAGTCGTGACTGTTAAGTGACAAAGAACAAGTAGTTGGTGAATCCGTCTCCTTGGAGACACTCAGCCCTGGAGTTTACACTGAAAGTTCAACTCTGCTGCAGAAAAAGTGTTTCAGAAGCTCCTGTATCTTCTTTTGTCTAATGAGCTTGGTGTTGGAATCTGTGGGGAACATGCTCAACAGTGCTAATGACCTAGAAAACACTTTCTGGAAAATTGGCAGTTCTACCAGGGGCACGTGAACTACACATGGAGCCTGGTGTTATCAGGATTTTCTTGTTCACCAGGTGAGCTCAGTTCAGAGGGCTGCTGTCTAGCAGGTTGTGCACTGAAATCCCAGTAATTACTGGACTATACCTGGTTTTCACTGGTAAATACTTGGCTGTTTGCTAGTTGGCGACTTTAGTACTTGTTTATGTGTCTGCTGTGAGTAGTCTAAGAAATTTGTGAGATAAGTCTGTTTTAATGAGGCACTTCAGCAAGGTGTTATACAGAACTTGACAGCTGCTGGAGAAGCTGCCCAAGCAGTTTATCTTCTTCAAGGAAGTCCTAGCCCAGTGTGCCTTTGTGTGAGGGAAAATGGGTGGAAGAGGCGTGGGAAAGCTGGGCTGTAGCAATTGCAGAACTGCAGGAAAGCATCACTTGGTGATCTTCCTGCTGGAGACCTGATCATCAAGTCCAGTCCTGGGAGGAATTCACAGCAGGGCCTCTGTAGCTGGAGTTTACTTGGGTGAGATGATGGGAACTGTTTTGAGTGCCCTCAAAACCAGGTATCCCTGAACTCCCTGGGGACACTAGGTAATTGTAAAAGGGAAAAAGATTTCATTTTTCCTGTCTCTGTGCAGGAAGCAAACTCCTGAATTGTTTAGATACAGAGAATGCCAAAAATATTCTTCGTTCATCAGTCACCTGTCAGTGGATTCTCCATGAAACTTTAATTCAGTTCCTGACTGCTTTCGAAGAATGGAAATCATAACCTTGTGCCATATGACACACATTTGCATGTAGTGCACTGAAGTTTTATGGTATAGTGGCTTTTATCCAGTTGTATATAATTCTGCTGATCTTCAAGAATATTATGTATCTTAAAAGCTAACAGCTTCACAATTAATAGTCATGACTTCTGTACAATTCTTTTGACTGACTGACAGAACAAGAAGCATGACTTTTAACCCAAATATTAACTTTTTTTCCTGTTTGTTTTTATTTTAAGGTCAATTCTAGAGAAAGAAGGACCAAGGTCACTCTTCCGAGGGCTGGGTCCAAACTTGGTTGGAGTTGCACCATCAAGGTAAATAGTTAAACTATTGGTAAAAGGCACATTTAAGGTACCAACTCAAATGTTGCAGTGCATTCGTAATTCAAAAGAATAGGTCATGAAGTTGTCCCATTTGTAAACTAAGTTTTGTGCATGTATACCGCACAGTATACATAATAATAAATACTTCTAAAAATCTGCTTTATGCTTGTGTAACACTGGAAGGCGCAGATTAAATGAGGCACTTAAATTCCAAGTCATTGCAAGAGCCACTTATCATGCGCTTGAGAAAACAAGAGAAAGTCATGCAGAAAAATCTGTAGGATTAATATTTGCATTTTTCTAATATGATCTGCTGCTTCCCTGCGAATACATAAAATACTTGCCAAACACTGAGTAGGAGCTAGATGCCAGGGGAGGGAGGTACCTGACTGGTCCTTGATTGCCTAAATTCTTCTCAAATGAAAAACTGTAGCTGAGGGGGAGAGACTTGCATCACTGCCATATAACAGCTCTGTGTGTGTCCCCAACAAAATCAGCTACAAAGTTTGTTTGTATTTGGAAGTCTTGCAGGCACCTAAATGGTTTCCACAAATGCCTAGGACACTCCAGTTTTTGGCAGGGCTGGAGATCTTTGTGCCTTGCAAATGTCAAAACGTGTTAGCAATCGGGAAATTGGCAGATGTTCTCTGCCTGAAATAAAAGGAACTGGGAGAGTGGTGCACTCCCTCTCTGGCCTCTTGCCTAGTAGGTAGAATGTTCCCCCCAGAAGTGGGGAATCCTCTTTCTGTACAGGTAGTCCTTGCAGCAGGGATCTGAGTCCAAAACCACCTGCTTTTTCATGCACCTTACTCGTGCTGTCGTCTGTATTCCTTCAGATTCTTCCAAAATTTTGGAATAAGGTACTTTATAGAAATTCTCACATTGTAGCCACCAATAGCCACTTGTTTTTAGCAGTTCACGTCAAGGAGCTGTATCTGAACACACTTGGTTCAGACAACTTCTTCGACTGCTCCAAATCATCTGTGTTTCCTCTACTCCTATGCATTATGTAGGGATTAGAGGTGTGTGAAACTCTTTCATTTCCAGAGTCAAGTGGTTAAAGCACGAAGTGCTGCTAATGCAGTTACAGCGCAGAACAAATGTATGGAAAACGTAGGCTGTGGGTAGGAAAGTGACCATATTGCCTCCAATCTCAGACTTGGTGTAGAAGTAAGATATTTCTGCCCTGTGGGTGTCAAGTCAGATATTGGCACTGTCATGTAAGAAGAAGAGAAAACAAAACCCACCAAACACACACAAACCAACTGTGTCCTTGTAGATGGAAGCAATCATATGGAGGCCTCTTTGGAGGGAAAGTTGCTTTTTGGTGGCAGGAAGAAAAGTAATGTGTCTAATTTGACATTGTGTGTATCACATTGATTGTTTGTTTGGTTTTTTTCCCCACAGAGCTGTCTACTTTGCATGTTACTCCAAAGCCAAAGAGCGATTTAATGGCATTTTTGTGCCCAACAGCAACATTGTGCATATCTGTTCTGCAGGTTCTGCAGGTATGTATTTGTAATTTGTCTTCTATATGGTCTGCAGCAATACCCCAGTGTCCAGCCCCTCACCAATTGCAGGCAATACGTGCATTGGTATCTGTGTGGCTCTGAGATGCACCTTAACTCTTTCTTTATTCCAGACTATTGTTGCTACAAGGCTTCTATCCCTCTCAATAGTTAGGAAACAAATAGAATGATTTGTAAGGGGGGACTGGACTTTCAGTCTGTCTGTCCAGGACCTAACACACCAGTCTGGGCTGACAGCTCTGGATAACTGTATATGGATGAGTACAGAGGCCAGTATATATGTGGCACATTCTGAAAATGTGCACTTAGTTTGAGGTTGCGTGGGCCAGAAAGCAGGAGTGTGCTAGCTCCTAATTTACTGTGCCTACAGAGGAACTGTTTTCCTGTTCAACGCTTTGAAATATTTCTAGATTGTTGCTTACTAACTTGGGGTGAACTTTTTTTCCAACTGCAATGCTATGGTAACGTCTCTGAATGTAAGAAAATAGACACACCAACAACCTTTTGGTACTGTTTTAGTTTAATTGTTTCATGATGTTGTATTTTTCCTACCAGGATGGGGAAAATAGTTTGTTCTTGTAGGAAAAATACTGCAGGAGAGCTCCACTAGTTCAAGCATCAGTCACCAGAGTGATCATCAAAACTAATGTTTCCTAATCTAGCCCCTTAATTATGGGTGCATTCTGCTAATGAGATGGCTCAATGGCACCACCTAGAGCCTTGGGGAAAATGTGTGCTTTCCCCACAGATTTCCTTTTATCTATTATTCCAAATGCCAGTAAGTAAGTGAGGTATCTTGTCTACAGCAGTCTTTAAGGAACATGAAGTACATATTAAAATAGGTGCAAAAAGGAAGAATCCTTTAAGAAATTCCAAGGCCATTGGTCAATGCCTCCTGTAGTTTAACATGAGCTGGTTCTCTGGCAAGAGAAAGATTGTAAGCTATGCACCTTTTATTCTTTCAAAACCCCTAGATAGAGCTGGTGACTAGAGCTATCCCACTGCACAGTGTATAGAGTTCATGTTTGCCATGGCAATGCACTGGCCTGGATTCAGCTATACTTTTGATTTTCTTTTTTTCAGCCTTTATCACAAATTCCCTGATGAATCCTATATGGATGGTGAAAACCAGAATGCAGCTGGAACGGAAGTAAGTAACTGATGAAGGGAGATTAGATGCCAGTGAGTGGCTAAGGGAGCCTCTGGAAAACCAAACTGTCACATTTTTACTCCTGGTTGTTTGTACTGTGATAGATCTTGCCCCAGTTGTTTCTCTGACTCTCAATTCCACCTTTCAAGCCTGGTCAGAGTAAAGGTTGAGGTTCTGTGTGCCATACTTCAGTTTGATGCACAGTTACTATTGAGAAGAATGTGGAAGTTACCTTGAGTGCTGAATTAGGTTCAGTTTCTGGTTTCACTGTAAATCTTAGGTAAATTTGGGTATAGCATTAATTTTCTCTCAGACTCCTGCTTTCAGAATCTTCTGTACTTCATGGGTCGATGTTGAGGATAAATATATCCAGGACTGAAATGTTTTCACACGGCAAACAGAGGCTGTGGAAAGGTCAGCAGAGCTCGCGTGGGAGGCTGAGCAGGAGGTCGCAGTCAGTGTCCCATTTGGCAACATCACTTGTTCTGATCCCAGACCACACAGCTGTGTGTTCCTGCAGCAAACCAGGGTTACTGGTACACAGCGAGGTAGCTGTGAACAGAAAGGGTGATGTTTCTAAATTGCAGTGAAGCCACATGAGTTTAGTTTCATAAAACATTCTAGAGGCAATAAGAATCTGTTGCAGTGGTTTAATGATCTTTTGCTTCCTTCGGCATTGTATTATTGTTAACCATACCTCCTGAAGACAGAGAGGGAATTTGACAGTAATATCTTTCAGTTGACTGATTCACAGTCACTGGTGGTTATTGAAGCAATGAGGGACTCTGCTAATAATGTGACTGCTTAGAATGGAAATTTCTTCCTGCAAGGATGTTTTAGATCAGATAAGAAAGATCCTTTAAGGCACCACAACTTATAAATAATTTATATGACTTAATTCCAGCACTTCACAGGGTGGCACCTTTGAACTGAGTGCTGCCTCTTAAAATGAAGGATAATTCCTCATGTAGCAGACCTTTGTCTCTTGGCCTGCTGATGGTGGCTTTAAATGACATTACTAGTTGAACACAAAGCAGTGTCTCTTCAGTGCTTATTGTCTTTAAAGCATTGGTGTGAACTATGACAGACTGGATTGAACTTGAGCTGTAAGAATCATTACAAGTATTTATTAGTGAATTAGCAAAGCCAAGTGTGCACTCTTAGCATGATAGTCCTTCTCTATGCAGCTTTCCTAGAAGATATTTAGAGTAAAATTTAGGAGAGAATAATTTCTGTAGTTATAAAAACTATTGAAAGCTATGAGTTTTTTTTTTTTAATACTAATTCTTTTTCTGGGCTCATTATATGCTCTGTTTTGTTTGTTTTTTAGAGTCAGGGGTTCAAAACCAATGAATGCTTTGCAGTGTGCTAGATACGTTTACCAGACAGAAGGTATCCGCGGCTTTTATAGGGGCTTGACTGCCTCCTATGCTGGGATTTCTGAGACCATTATCTGCTTTGCTATTTATGAAAGTTTAAAAAAGCACCTAAAGGAAGTCCAGCTGCCCCCTTCTCCTCCTAATGGGACCGAAAGGAACTCAACAAGCTTCTTTGGACTGATGTTTGCTGCTGCTGTTTCAAAGGGCTGTGCTTCTTGTATTGCCTATCCACATGGTATGTTATCTTTTCCATTTGTGACTACAGTAGAACAGCTGTTGCATGTAATCCAAGACAGAAGATGGGGTTTTGGGCTGTAAAATTCTTAGTCGTCTGAGTGGCCAAATGCATGTTACTGTGGCATGTGCATACGCGTTGGTGTCTTCAGTACTGGTCCCATCACTCCTAGTTAGCCATGTAGTTGGGGATTGGGACTTCCTAATTTCAACATCTCAAAAAACATCTCAAAAAATGCCAAAAAGAAACTGAGTACCTGATGCTTCTGTTCTCACTAGTAGCCTCATCTGAGTCCCCACAGCCTTTCGGATTCTGTGATCAAGTGGTAGGAAACACTAGTGGGCTGAGCAGGGTTATTCTGTTTCAATAGATGTGAATGTTACCATGGTTATAGAGAAAGAGCAATATTGATTATGTGAGCATCAGTGAAGCATTTAGTTCTGTAGCAGCTTGAACGAGCAAATAATCCATTTATTCCATGTGAAAAGGAGCACATCTTTAACTTTTGCTTCTTGCCTGAAGGGCAACATGGGCAGGATTCCACGGCTGAAAGTTGGTACAGGAACGAAGGTTTTCCTGCCCTGGGTTTTGCATACCCTTTCACGGTCATGGTGTGTTTCCTGATGAGCAGGTTTATACCTTGTTAACTTTGGACTCTGTTTTACTTTTCTACAGAGGTCATACGGACACGGCTGCGAGAAGAAGGCACTAAATACAAGGCTTTCATTCAGACAGCACGTCTGGTAGCACGTGAAGAAGGCTATCTCGCCTTCTATAGAGGACTCTTTGCTCAACTCATCCGGCAGATACCAAACACAGCCATTGTGTTGTCTACCTATGAGTTAATTGTGTATCTGTTAGAAGACCGTGGAAAGTAGCAGAGCCAGGACTCCTGTTACAGACTGTAGACCAATTTCTTCATTGAACAAATAGTCCTTTAAGAGACTGATGCAGGTGGCGGTGCTGGTGGGGAAACTACAAGTCTGTGATCACCTGCTGGATATTTCCTTTTGGATTCATGCTTTCTGAAAGGTCTCAAGTCATTAACGTTAATAGTTAATTATAACTTTTTTTTTTTTAACTTAATGATAATTAAACTGCTACTAAATTAAATTTCACTATTTAATTTAAGTATATGTTTGTCCTTTTCCTTAAGCACAGCCATATGTGGTCAAGGAATGTACCTCATACCATTAAGTGATCTCTTGGACTGATGTTCATTAAAACTGTATTAAAACAAGAGAAGAACTGGTTTGGAAATTTGAAACTCTGTCTTCTTTCCACTGGGCTCATGTCACTTTTTAGCACTCTAATAGCAAACTTTGAGAGTTCTGGTTTATTCAAGGTCCATCATTCATTGCTGTGTGAGCATCCTGGAGTGTTCAAGTAGGACGGTCTTGTAGTATGTTTCTCTGTTTTGGTGGTATGAAATATGCACACCAGGATATCTTAGAAAAGCCACTTACATTGGCAATATTGCTGGAATGTGATTGTGGGAGGCTTTTAGTAAAAAATTAATTAGAGTCTTGTGTGCCCTTATGTGTTTGGTATACATCTGTATGCTGGTGTGTGTAAAAAGATTTGTCATGATTTGATGGCTTTTGGACCTTGCTCTTGTGAGGGATGGAGGACATAAGTACATCATGGTTGTGGCCCGGCTGCCCTGCAGAAACTTCATGAGATGCAGTAACTTGGTCACGCAGTGCTGCTGATGGGAATGAGATACTGTGTTATCTCATGGACACGTCACTGCAGTTAACATCAAAAAATCCACAGCCTGTGTAAAGAGTTTCTTTATGTCATTACTTGATTTCTTACTGAAGGAAATAAGGATTAGCCAGTTTAGTGCAGCCTGTTGAACCAGTATCTGCCACACAATTCAAAGGGGTATTCTTCAACAGTAGTCAAAGTACAGTTCTTATTTTGTCAGTTATAAATCAAATATCCTGCATACTTGAGATCAGTCCTTTCATAAGTATTAGAATATGCTTTTAATTTTAGCTATCTCTTTACCACATATGTTGCAGCAGTACCTTGTGATTAAAGTATTGTATATGAATCATTACTGATAGTGCAGCATAAAATATCTTAGAACTCAAAAGGTAATTTGTGTTTTGCGTTGGCCATACTATGCTCTCCCATTCATTAGTGTCATTTGCTTTGGCAGCTGAGACAAACACGGCAGCATTTGAGCCCAGCTTCAGTCTTCCCTGCTGCTGAACCGAACAATGAGCTTCTCATGATTTGAGCAGGTGTTGAGGTCTTGAGCATAAAGTGTTTACGGACATCTTTGACTTCAAGGACCATATACAGCGGAGGTTTGGACTTGGAAGGAGCATGCAAAGCATTAAGAAACAGCCTAGTAGTGAGTAGGGCTTTCTTTTACAAAATAAAGTTTTCAGGCTCCTATTTTGTTGCAGAAATATAATGGGTTGGTAACTGGATTGAAACCTTCACGTCTGCTCTCATTAGAACCTGGCTGATGACTGGTACTTGAGGTCATATTTGACATCAGTGTGATGGAGGAGCCGACTGCAAAGAGGGTAGAATGTGTGTATACCTCATTATGAGGCAAAACTCCAAAAATAACTGATTTCTATTATGTCTTACTGAAAAGACTGTATCACATTACCCCTAAGCTAAAATAGGAAACAGTTGAGTAACTAAAAATTGGCATGGCTTTTTTTATGGAGACAAGCAGCAAAAGCTTTGGTCTCTTTATAGGAGTCAAAACTGCCACACAGTGCTGTTTCTATTTTTGAGAACTAGGACAGTTGTGCTGCTGCTTTCTGAGATTTGCTTTCTGAAATCAGTATTCCTGTGTGCTTACAGTACAGTAGCTCACTTTTGAAATGTTGGTGAAATGTGTAGACTGCTGTTATCTTTTGAGATGAGAGAACTCAGGCCCCTTTGAGGACTTTGAGACTTGGCAAGAGAGAAAGTGAACAAATTTTTGTTCCACATAAATATGAGGGAAACCCAGGAATTCTGGTGGATTTTTGGTTTAGTTCTTTAAGCTTTGCTGCCAACCTTTACAGAATCGGTCTTAGTTTGATAGGGTGTTAATAAGCTATACTGGGAAGTAATAGAACTTCTGAATTAGTATAATTCACTCCTTTTTCCTTCCTCTCTCCACTGTAATTTTTAAAATTCACTGACCCTTGATTCCTTAACCCTGTAGAGAGTTACCATTTTTAGGTGATGCTCTGTGAGCAAACCCATTGATGTCACTGAGTATGGAATAAGCCTGTTACCAGAGGGAAGAAGTTGAAGTTGTTTTTCCAAAGGGATATCTGAATTTACAAATAACCAACCTTTCTCTGGTTGTGAAAGCAAATGTAGCAGCATTTTTCACTGTTCATTCCACTTCTTGAGCTTCCACAGAAAGTCAGTTTCATGAAAGGTAGGTAAATTTGTTACCAGTTAGAACTTCCTGGACAGTTTCTCTCCAGGTTTAGGCTTCATTACTAGACAATTTGTAGTTTAATTATCAGTAAGGTGATGAAACTATGTTTTTATCTGAAGTGACCACAAAGTTTCCATTAACTTTACCAGGAGCATCTGTTCCTCTTCGTAAATTAATAGTTAAATTACAAACACACTGTTGCTACAATAGTATGAGCTACTCATGTTGGTTAATTTAGCTTTGCAATAATTTCTTAGGTGTTTGAAGATGTCTCAAGTCCTTATACTGTAAGACCTACTGCTTCCCTTTAAGTATCCATGGTTGCTTTGATAGTCCTCAATATTCTCTGCATTTACTGGTGGTTGTAATATCGTGACTGTGCCCCTTACTGCGACTGGTAGTTGTTTTGCACGAGTACCTCATTAGCTCCTTTAAGGAGGCAACTTCTGGTCAACGTGGTTGGACTGATACTACAGAGAGAGTTGATGGGAAGGGAGGGACGTGGTAAAAAAATAGACAAGCTCTTAAGCACAGGAGTCCCAGGGGACTTGCAGAAATGGAACAGTTAAGACCCCAACCACAGGTAAGCTTAAAAGTACAGCTTCCAGTACAAATATTTATGAAGAGCTTTTGCATTGGCGGCTTTTTAAAAACGTGGTTGACATCACTTGGTTCTGAATTTTAAGCCATTCTGTCTACTGCGCTGAGAGTGTTTTGTTTTTAACCGGGCAAACAGCTGCGCAATTTGAGGCAGGCTTAGTCTCATATTTTGCAGAGGTCTTGCCTTCATGTTAGCGCAGGGCACGACTGTCAGACCAACTGCTGCCAGTTCTGTAAGAACAGTAAATCCCACTTGTGTGTGCTGAGAGGGGCAGAGCATAAATGGGTGTTGCTTTCTTTGTAGGGAAGAGCTCCTGAACAAGCCTGACCCGGGCACTGCTCCCATCAGAGACCTGGGGGCTTTCTGCAAAATTGGGTTGTTTATCAGTCTGTCCAGAGAGAGGGAAAGTCTAGAGCAGCCGTCTCAAACTCCTGGCTCACAGGTAACAACCTGCCCACAACGCCCTGCGCTGTCATTCCTGCTGCACTTGCCACACTGTCCCTTGGCTCAAGTGAGATGTCATTTCAGCCCATGGCTTACTGAGCAAAGCTGTTCAGGGACCACAAAAGGGCGATAACCTGTGCTCTAAAATCAGCGGGGAGGGTATGGGAGTGTGATTGCAGGGATCCTCTCTTTTCCCCAGACAACCAGGTGCTTTGGTAGGAAAGTACATCCTGAGAGAGAACCTGTTGCCTTGGAACTGCATCCTCTTCCTCTGCGGCTGTTTCATTTCCACAGTTCTCTGAACAGCCATCCTTTTTCCTTAAATTTAATTGCCGGTTCTCTGCCTTGTTGTATCATAGAATGTCAGGGGTTGGAAGGGCCCTGGAAAGCCCATCCAGTGCAATCCCCCCATGGAGCAGGAACACCCAGATGAGGTTACACAGGAAGGTGTCCAGGCGGGTTGGAATGTCTGCACAGAAGGAGACTCCACAACCCCCCTGGGCAGCCTGGGCCAGGCTCTGCCACCCTCACTGGGAAGAAGTTTCTTCTCATATTTAGTGGAACCTCCTGTGTTCCAGTTTGTATCTATACAAAGACCCTGTTCTTCACAGTTTTATTTCTGCAGGTGGTGCTTGGGAGAAATCCTCGTAGGTGGAGGTGTGGTTTTTAAAGGCCCTTCCGAGGTGTGGTTTCTGAACGCCTTTCTAAGGTGTAGTTTTTAAAAGCCTGGGGCCTGCAGCCAGCCTTCACCGGGACTTTTAGGCCTCTTGCCTCGGCAGGGCCGCTATCTAAACGGTGCTTTCGTAATACAGAAAGTCTCGAGTCTAAATTTAGGGGGAAAAAAAAGAAATCAGTGTAAGGAGCCGGTTGAACTCGGCGCCAGGCCAGGCACGACGGGCCCCTCGCGTTCCCGGAAGGGCAGGGAGCCCGCCGGGCCCCCCCGCCCCCGCGGCCACGATCTCGGCCTTTGGCGGCGCTGACTCACGGCGCCGCCGCACGACTCCGGCCTTTCACGCCGCTGCTCCCCGCGCCGTGACTCACCCACCGCCCGCCCCCGCCGCGCCGGAGGGAGGGAGAGAGGGGCGGAGCGGCGGCGGGAGCGGCGGGAGAGGGGGGGCGGCCGCGCCGCGTACAAAGCGCCGCCGCCGAGGTCACCGCGCCGGCCCGTGTGGGGGAGCGGCATGGAGGGAGCCGGGGCGCTGCTGGCCCGCTGCCCCGCCGGCGGGCTGGGCGTCACCGTGTGCGCCGCCGCGGCCGGGCTGCTGCTGTACCGCATGGCGCGGAGGTAGGGCCGGGCGGGGGGCGGGCGGGCTCGGCGGCGGAACCAGCAGCTCCGCGGGGCGCGGAGGGAGCGGGTGGGGACTCCCGGGCTTGGGTGGTGTCCCCGTGGTGGTGGTGAGGCGCGTGTTTAGGAAGGGATCCCCCACGAATTGTCAGCGGCGACAAGAAGTTGTAGGTAAATGGCTGGAGGCGTTTTGCTGTGTCCGCTGGAATCGCTTCGTGCCTTTGTGTGTCTGCACCGAACGTCAAGGACTTGCTGCCGTGGGAGCTGCGCTGGGGAAATGGGAAACGTTTCCCTTTCCCGGTCTGGCGTTCCTAGCGGGTTAGAGATTGCCGAACGCTCGGGGTTTTCCTCTTTTGTTCCTGTTTGAGGCAGCGAAGGAGCGTTTTGCTTCTTGTGTTCATTTGGAGGTGAAAGCAGGGGCAACAGTGGGAGAGTGCCATAGAAATAACAGCGCTGTTAACAGTGCTAAAACTTGGGAAGATTACGTAGAACTCAGAGTTATTAGTGACCGGAGTTCTTTGGTCATTTGGTTTTTAATTGCACTGAATGTTCCTGACCTTAGAACAAATTTAAACAGACCAGTTGAAAACAAGGTTTAAAAAGCATCAGGAGAGAAGTCAGGAAACAGATTTCATAAAAGGAGTAAAGATTAATTTGGCATATTTTAATATAGCGTAGATTGAAATGAATGTAGAGAATATCTGGAATGAGGGGCACTTCAGCCTGTAACAGAACTTGAGTATTCTGTTCTTCTGTAAGAGTTTCTGGTGGGGTACGAGGCGATCCCAAGGGCTCGTCTTAAGGTTCACTTCAAGTTTACACTTTGAAATAGAAGCGTATTTCTGCATTCACAGCAAAATGCTTATGGTTTGCTGTTTATACATAGCCATATAATAGTCTGTGGTAGATTAACCCATATACAAGACTTTCTATGGCATATTTAGGGCAGCTAAGAAATACTAGTGGCCTAAAGCAATCCCCAGTGAAGCAAGCAGCATTTCATTGACCCAGTTGAGGCTGACGTCTTTTGAGGGATGAGATTTGATTTGTGTTGCTTAGGTTCATCAAAAGGTCTCTGGAATGGAAAGCATTTCTTCCCAAGTCCTTGAAAACTGCTGGTGAGCTGTAAATATTTTCCAGAGGCGACCTTGACAATTCTTTGGGGCTACATACTTGTGTTTCTCAATACTACTCCGATATCACCGCATTTCTTACTTTGCATTAGTTAAATGAATCTTCCGGAGTCATCAATGAGGACTGCTTAATAAGGGACTGATTCAAACACAGACATGATGCTGCCTTTGCCTTTGGTGTTAATCTTTTGATACAGCCCCGCTTTGCTCCATTTTCAGTGTGAGTGCACGTACATATCTAGCAAGATGCCTTTATCAGCCTCAGTAGAAAGGGAAATGAAATATATTAGAACAACTTAGTGAAAAGTAGTTCTGGAATAACTGTCAATGTGTGGAGTTACGCTGCTGTAATTGTGCCAGCATCTAAGACTGTTCTTTTTGTATCAGGGAGAAAAAAGATGTTATGGCCAGATATGCACAGGAACTCGTTAAACCTTATGAGTTTGGGCCAGATAGGAAAACTCTGATGCGTTTTGTGGTGTTTCTTTGAGATTGTAGGTTGGCTACTTGTTTGTTACGTGTTGTTGGAAGTCTGGTTGCTGAGCTCAGACCAGCAGCCATAGCCACATTTCATTGGTCTTCTTAAAGTCCTGTACGATTCCTAGAAAATTAGCACCCTGCTTACACGTGCTTGCCTGAAATGACCTTTTTATGGTTCTTTTTGCATCCAGCAGGTTGGGAACTTCTGATTTTTTGCACCTATTTCTATGGCAACAGATTATAGGTTCGCAAAAGGAAGTATTATTGCTTTTTATCCCAAATAATCCAGGACTTAGCCATTTAATTTGCATACATTGTGAGAATGAAGGGCTGCTATTTAACCCTTGATAGCACTTCCTCAGCCTCAAGAGTGAGAGATGGAATCCTGTTCGGAAAAGGTGGAAAGGACTCGTATACTAAGGATTTGGTCTCTGCTATTAGAAAGTTCTCAGAGAGGGTTTGGAGTTGGTTCTTTTATTTGCTTTACTAGTTTTTTGGCCTGTGTTTTCTACTTCTGTGTTACCCTTGAAATCAGCGCTTTTACCTTCTCTGTCATGTTGTGCAAGTTCTAGATGGGTAGTACAATAGGTAGAGGCTGAAGCGTGGTCTGTCTTATTTCCATGGTGCCAGAGGATGAGCCACGGTGACATTGTTGTAGTGGGATTGTAGCACGTCCTACAGTACCTGGCACCTACATCAGAGGATGGAGTTTAGGCTGGGTTTGCTATCAAAGTCTACACTCAATGAGCAGTAGGATTTGCATTTTGGGGGTTAACATGCTTTGCGTTATATTTTCATAGCTTTTACACCTATGTTAATGAGATGAAACTAGCATGGACGTGTGTTGCTGTCCATCCTTCATATGGCTATTTTGACATGTCGTTTGCAGGGAAAACTTGCACTAGCAACCTAGATTTCTGTCTAGTTTAGGCTGTTTGTTTGGTATTTTTGCCTGTCAGTTTCAATGGTGATATTTTTAACTCGGATCACTTACTGTTTTGAGCCCCCTTGGCAATGAAGACAGTTGAGCAGTGAATATTCATTTTAAGAGGGGTGTGGGTGGATGCATCTATTTTGAGATGAGAATCTGTCACCCTAGTAGCTCCAGCCATTTTCTTTCAGCATCTGGCAGGGAATCCTCCCTGTGCTCTGGCTTTTTAGACTTCTTTCTGGCGCTCCATTTCAAGCTTGTCCTGTTCATTAGTACTTAAACAGGAGGCCCAAGCATCACTTGAAGGTTTGATATTGTGTGATCCAGGTTCCAAGACATGGTCTGTGGAAATGGGAGTGGGGAAGGATCGTAATTGTAGGCATCCAGCTACAAAGGTGACGGCTGAGAGAGAAACCAGCTTAACTGAAGGGAGAACCCCTTGCTGGTTTGTTTGCGGGGCACCAGATGACATTTCTGCAGCGTTCAGAACATGTTTCACTGCAGAATGTTGTAGCGGCAGAGAACATTACCTAGAGTAGGACGAACACGGGTTGCTCTGAGTTGGTGGCCACTTTGGCTGCTGTTACTTGCTTTCCAGGCCTCCCTGCTCGGTTGCTTTCCGCGCTGTGTTAGAAGCTGCACGGGCAAAGTGCACGGGGCTGGTGGCAGCTGGGTCTGTCTGTCTGTCCTGCTGGGCTTTGTCCGAACAGCTGCCCTCCCTTGGAGGTGTGACAGGGGCTGGTTCTGACAGACCCGGGCAGCTGGGCTGCGCTTCCTCTGCAGTGTTGCACCGAGTTTCACGACAGGGGATCCAGGTCATTAATCTTTGTCTCTTCAGTTCTAGTGCGTAAAGATTGGGGCAGACATATTGATTTGCCAGTTCTTTATTATGTGTCTAAAGCTGCGAAGAAACAGCTATTTCCGGTGCCTGAACCTTGGGATAATTTGATATGCCTTTGTCCTTGAAAAGTTTTCTAACAAGCAGGGCAAGTAAAACGGTCACCATGGGTCCATTTCCAAGGTTTCTGACTACCAATTCTTATGGATCATAGTTTCTGTTTCCCAGAATCCTGTGCATTAAGCAGCACTCTACTTCACCCTTTGCATATATTAACACTGCTGATTATGAAGATTTGCACCCCCAAATGTGCCTCTGAAAACCAGTGAAGTGTGTTATTCGCAAGGTTGTTATTCAAGTTCTGGCGTGTCCACGGTACTAGCACAAAGAGGTAGATACAGGCCTCAGGCAGAAGCTTCTTTCTACCTTAATAGTCCATCTTTTAATTGCGAAAATGACTACTGAGTCATACCGTTAACCGTCCTGAATGGGAAGATTGATTGTTAGTCCAGCTTCTCTTGCACTTCCCTGTTTGAAAGCCATTGCTTTCCTCTGCCTCAGCTGAATTCAGTGTTGGTGCCTGACACGCTTCCTTTCCCAACAGGAAAAAGCCCACACACGTGACTGTGAACTGCTGGTTCTGCAACCAGGACACAGTGGTGCCCTATGGGAATCGCAACTGCTGGGATTGCCCCAACTGCGAGCAGTACAACGGGTTCCAAGAGGTATTGTGGCAAATTGCTGGAAGGGTGGCTGGGAAGGTGCGTGCCCTGCAGAGCAGGGCTTGCAGGAAAGCCCTGCTCCTTGTTGAAGATGATACAGGCCCAGTGCAGATGAACATTCAGCGGTTTAACAGCTGGCAGCTCTGTGCTCAGCGTCTGTGAACTCAGCAGCTGATCACTTGATCAAATTTGAGAAAGAATCCACTGTACTGGGATGTGCTGGCGTAGAATCATAAAGACAAATTTTCCTCTCTTGCTTCAAAGGGTGAAAAGGGCCTTGGCTTTTTCACCAATATCTCTTTAAAATGTGTTTTGTTTGGTTTGGTCTTTCTTAATGTATGGAACAATTCTTCTCTGATTTTCTGTTTTGTAAGAGCTGAATTGCTTTATTTAGGGTATTAAATAACAAAGCCTGTCTTAGGCTGAAATCCACCACCCCCAGCTGCTTGCAATAGATGTACAGAACAGTGAATGGGGGAGCAGATTGGAAGCATTTTGTCTCCTTTTTTACTTATTTATTTTGTTACATAGGTGAATGCATGGAGTGTAGAGCTCCTGATGGAGCTTAGGGAATCT
Source organism: Columba livia (assembly GCF_036013475.1). NCBI lineage: Eukaryota > Metazoa > Chordata > Aves > Columbiformes > Columbidae > Columba > Columba livia. Next base: position 3,205,804 of record NC_088622.1, read on the forward strand.
TGTTATCAACCAGGGCATACCTAGTTTTGATTTTATGATCTCCTGTTTGCTTTTCCTCCTGCCTCCCTTTTTGCTGCTTGTCAGAATGGAGACTACAACAAGCCCATCCCTGCTCAGTACATGGAACACCTTAACCATGTTGTATCAGGTGCTACGACTTTCTGTGATCCTACCAAACCGCAACAGTGGGTGAGCAGCCAAATTCTCCTTTGCAAGAAGTGCAACAACCATCAAACCACGAAGATCAAACAGCTGGCTTCATTCTCACCAAGGGAGGAGGTAAGTGTTCACTAGGGCCTGGTATCACAGGAGAATGTTTGACCAAGGCATTCCCATGCATGTATCTGCTATTCCTGCTCTGATTATTTGCTCTATAAGAACTTATTTTATCTGGTTTTGCAAATGGTACCGTACTGCAGTTCTCATCTACTTTTCCACTCCTTCTCCCTCACCAGGGGAAATACGATGAGGAGATTGAGGTGTATAAGCACCATCTGGAGCAGACCTACAAGCTGTGCCGTCCATGCCAGGCTGCTGTGGAGTATTACATAAAACATCAGAATCGGCAGCTCCGGGCGCTGCTGCTCAGCCACCATTTCAAACGCCGTGAGACAGACAAGACCTACACTCAGGTACGTGGGAGGAGAGATGAGGGAATTCAGGGGGAAGTGCAGAGGTACCTGGTTCTGCCGCTTGCTGAGTAGTTGGCACAGATGCTCCTGGTGTTAGTTTGAGGTTTCCTCTTGCTGGTGTCATTCAGTTCAATTGCTGGAAGGTAAGTCTAATCTAATAATGACAGAGTGGAAGGAAAATAGTGGGACAGGCAGAAAAGGGGAGATACGGAAGCCAGTTTATGAGAACAGTGCAAGAAACTACGGAGTACAGGGAGAAAAAAAGAAGTAATAACAACGGGAAGTGATTTGTGACCTTCTCCTTGCCTCACTGCCCTGCCTGACCTTGGCTTCTGCTCACAGCTCTGCTGTTGTGCTTTACCAGCCTATAACATCCCACGTGGTGTTGGACACAGAGACAAGGATTTGAGCAAAACGGTTTCATTCAGCTTGTGACAAGGTGTTTCTCCCTTCCTCTGCAGAATTTATCTTCATCCTCCTCTTCTGCTTCCATAACCACACCAGCTCAGGTGATATTTCTGCGGTTCTTGGCCTTCCTCAGCTGCGCGCTCCTGGTTCTGATGGCCTTATATGGCTCAGGCGACCCCTTCTCGCTCAGTGCAGCGGTCCCTGCTCCTGTCTCCTCCGGTCCAGCGTCCCTTCAGAACAGGACTGACACCAGCTCACGTGCAGACTCGGAAAATGACACTTCCATGGTGGTGGCAGGCTGGCAGGAGCTGCTCCGCCTGCTCCCAGAACAGATGGTGGAGAACCTGAGTGCCGCATGGGCTTACGGGAAGAATCACCAGATGGCAGTCGCTGTCCTTGGGCTGTTCACCTGCCTCTTGGCCATGTTCTTAGCCGGGCGGATCAGGTCAGTGTGCTCTTCTCTTCTGTTTCACTTAAAGGAAAACTGCATTACGTTGGAGGCCTTTTGCCCTGTTTTGACTCAGTGATCCAGGGGGAAAACACTTGCCAGAATGGCACCTGTAGTACTGGGTGGCACACTTCTCCCTGTTATTTCTTGGGTTGCTGTCTGAGTGGAGGCAGCAGAGCTTGCTTTAGATCTGTGTGCTGGTTCATTCAATTTAAGCTTGAATTACTGTGAGTGAAAAGCTCCCTGTGCAGCTCTGTAATCTCGTAGATCAGAATGGTACCGCAGTAGGGGGAAGGGCTGCGAGACATAGAACCGTAGTAAGAGATAGTCCATAACCTGCTCAGTCTGGATACCCTCCCTACCTTCCTTCTCCTTCCTTGGGGCCAAGAGGTTTCACTGGTGTTTAAACTCTTACCTTGTGTCTTGTTTGGTTTCTTTTTGGCATTGCAGGCTCCGGAGGATTGATGCGTTTGCTTCAGTCTTGTGGTTCGTAGTGATGAGTCTACATTTAGCTGAGAGATACCTGAAGACAGAAACACCCAACTGGCTGGACACAGCCAAATTTGGCACCACGTCCTTGTGCTGCTTGGTGGGCTTCACCGCAGCTGTGGCCACGCGGAAATCAACGGGCCATCGGAGATACCGGCCCCGAAGGTCAGAGCCAGAGCAGTGACACTGGGGGAAAAAAAAGCCTTGTGAACTCTTTGCAACTGGTGCTTCTCTCTCCTCTTTTTATTTTCCCTCTTTTTTTTTCTATTTTTTAATTAGCTAAGCAGTGAAGATGTTTTCTTCCTTTATGTATTATTTTTTTCCCATCCTTCCCACTGTGCTAGCTGCTTGGAGCATGTCCACTGCTGGTGCTAGCCATGGAAGCTACTCCTGCTGCCTCCATTCTCCCTTCCTCCTGAATCCTGCGTCAGCAGCGCAAATATCCAACTTTCCCAAAGCCAGTTCTTCCAGCAGCTGCTTCACAAACTGCTCCATAAATGCAGCCTTCTCCCCATTCTGCTCCTCCAGCCAAAGAGATTCTGGCTCCTCCTGTCCTTCTGGTTCTTCTCGCTGCCTGTCCATCCTTAGCCAGTCACAGAGGAATCCTCTGCCTTGATCCTCCATGGGGCCCAGGCCACCTTCAGGTTTCTAATGGTGCTGGTCATTTTCATTTCGAACTAATGGGAACTTGCCTCTGGATTCCGAGTCCTCGTAACGTGTGCTGCAGTAACACTGCATGGTGAACAGGCATGCGGGGAGGGGACACACGGAGTCCGTAACCTGGTTTTTCTTGCCTTCCACTGTGTAGCATCACTTAACCGCATGTTCTCTTGCTCTGCCATCCTCCTACGACTCCTATTTTAAGAGGCGTCCTTAAGTGCTTTTGACTGGAACTTCAATAATTTATCTAAAAGGGTGCTTTAAAGGTTACGTAGCTCAGGGTGTCTTGATTTAATATCTAAAAGTACTCAGTTGTTTTAGGCTAAATTTTCAAATCTACCAGTAACTATTGCTTTGCTGATTTTCTTTGGGTTTTTAATCTGCTCACCCCCACCCCGCCCTGAGGAGCATCTGTGTAAAACCACAATTGGATTAAAATGCGTGTGTTCCTCCACTTCTGTAGCTTTAGAAACAGAAGAAATATGGAGCTAACAACCTCATGCTATGGTATATGATCAGCTTTCATTGTACATCACTACTTACTTGGTCAACATTTTCCTTATCATTGAAACAGATGAGGAGCATGTGCTGTAGGAAGGGGTGGGAGCCTTTGCTGCGGGACCGCACAGCAATAGGGGTGGATGTTTCTTGTTACTTGGAGGGGTTCCTTTTTGAAGTCTGGTGTTGGTGCTAATGCCACTGAAAGAAGGGGTCTGGAAATTGTGACTCTGGGTGCCTGGCAGTCCTCCGCTGCGAGCCGGGGTGGCTGGATGTTACTGGGGGGAGGAAGGAGCATTCAGCTGCTTGGGTTTTTGTAGGATTAACTTGTTGGGGCCTCTTAGGATAAGCAGTCTGATTTATCCTGCAGTTTTTTGCAAGGCGCTCCCCTGAGTTGCTCATCTGGATTTGGGTCTTTCAAGAGGAAATAGAATTGTTACGGGAGATCCGCTGTTTTCTTTTATTCAGAATAGCACTGTGGAACTTGCCACACTAATAGTCTGATATAATTTAATTGGTTGTCTGGATCTTCCTGTGTATAAAACCCTAAAATAATCAGAAAGGAGCTCTCACTGTGAAGTGTCTGCTGAAAGACTCAGACACTACTGGATGCTGCAGATGCTGATGAAATTGTAGAAGCTTTTTTAAAGGAAACAAAATATATTCCATAGCTTTTCATAGTTATTGCTCTTCAAACCAGTCCTTATTGTGAAAGCAGAAAGGTAGCACTGACAAAAGCTCTGTAGAGAGTCATTAACGGAAGCCAAGTCATGGGACGATACAGCTCTTGGCTGAAGGACCGACTGGCACGGGACAGGGACACACAGACCTGCTCCCCATCCCTGCTCTCTTTTGGAACTTTTTTCTAGTGCCTTCAGATAACCGCAATATCCACCTCCAAGCAAAAAGAACCCTTTTCTCTGTTCCGGTGCTTCTGAATGATGCTGCTCTGAGGGTTCTTTACTTACTCATCCACAAAAGGAATCCAGCATCTGCAAAGTCTGGGTCCACTCTTCTGTGTTCCCATCGTTTATCGGTCCTGACCCAGAGTGTTTGTTTTCCAGCTCACAGTGCCAGATTGTTTCTTGTTCCAGTCTCAGAGTTGCTTATAGAAGGATAAATATTGAGACCCTTAGAAGGAGAAGGGATGTGAGCAGCTGACCAACTGTTAAACTGTGTGGGGATGGTCATGGTAATGTCATGGCTAATTTCTAATGACAATATCATTTTTTTAATGAGAGTAAAATTACCCTGACCAAATTTTCTGGCCCAGTAGCAGGGAAATTCGAAGTGTCAGCCTCTTCAGATGATTTGCTTTCAGGAGCTGAAAGTCAAGGCTGTATTACGTTTCACTTTGTCCTCTGGCCTCTCATCTCCTTTGTGCAGCTGTTTTTCTCCCTTCTTTTTAGCCGCACTTTTTGATGTAAACATGCCCCATCTTTGAGCCCCATGGGGTCTGGCACCTTTTATGATGTTTTGCTCTTACGTGTTACGTTCTTCTCCTGTGCCTGATCTTTACTTCTGTTCCCTTGTCTTTTTCCCTGCGCAGTGCTGGGGTGGGCTGGGGAGGATGCACACGACATACCAGAACAGGCAGTTGGTAGAACTGGGGGAAGGAGTGGGCTTTACACTCTGAAGCCTGCATAATACTGTTAAGAAATATTTTAGCTGTTTGCACAGCAGGTGCAAATCTGTACTGAAAGAGTTTAAAATCTTTTCGTCTAGGAGATATGTTCACCGCAATTGACATGCAAGCAAGAAATCCGTTTGTCTTCACGTTATGCATACTAATATGAGTGAAGTATATTTACAAGTTGCACTAATTTTATATGTCAGAACATCAGAAAGCTACTTCGTTTTATGGCCAAGCTGTACAAGTGAATCCCTGGTCTCTGTGCTGCTTAGTCCACAATTTATGATGCAAGAACTTTTGGACTCTCAATTGGAAAAATTTCAAAGGCGAAACAAAATAAGAAAACACACATTGAAATGTGGTTCGTTTTTAATGCCAAAGGAGCTTTTGTCTTTGCTCAGGTGCCGGCTTATTTTCCCACTTCTTGGTGCCTCAGTCTGAGCTGCTGCTTCTAAAAACAACAAAAAGCCTTAGAGCCTCAAAACCAAACTTGAGCAATTGAATTTTTCGTCTTCTGGAGACTCTGGTGCTGACAGTCTCCTCTCTTTCTGCTTTTCTTACAAGCTTTTGCTGAAGGTAGGCGATGATTGATCTTTTGGAGGACAGGGAAGAAAAGAGGAGAAAGGTGTCTTTTCTGGAGATGTTCTGATTTATAAACTGCTAAGATTCGATTTATAAACTGTTAAGATTCGATCTGTACTAATTGTGTCTCCTTGGACAATTAGGTCAGAAGATCAATTATCAGTATGTTACTGTTGATCGCTTCTGAAAAAAACAATAGTTAAACCAGCACTGCCTTTGCTGAGACTGTTCTGCAATACCTGATTTCAACACCAAACAGACTGTTGGGAACACTGTGCCATGCCGTAGGTTCGGTACAGAAGGTGCTCTGCCAGCTTCGCATTTCTCGCGTGAGGTTCAGTTCGGGAATAGCTCAGCAGTCAGCTATATTAATACCATCCAACTCTGCCTGGTCGCCTCCCTCCCAGTGAGTCCAGCAGAAGGAAATGTTCATTGCCAGCTCAGGTATTTTGGTGCAAGTCCAACATCTGAGCGCGGTCTCACCATCCTCATGCAGCTGAGGTGCTATTTTGTACAACTCATGGAGATCTATTTCCTTCTGAGGGATAACAGTTAACAAAGGGCTGGTAATTTACTAACACGGCTGACACAAAAATAATCCAGAACCACTTGATCCGGGCTTTGAGCATCTTTTCACTGAGCTGGACTCAGCCACAGGTGAACCTGTGGGAACCTGTAGTCACCAGGTGCAGCTTTGCCTGAGGGTTCTCCCAGCCACACAGGCCAGAGCATGCAAACATCTTAACAATAATAGAGGATTTTAGCCCAAAACCCTCTAATTTCAGGTGCTGCTTTTTTACGCTGGCTGTGTGTCGGTGTCTGGACCGGAGGACAGTACTGCAGAATGGAGCAGAGGTGGTGAGGGTTGTTATGGGCTTGTGTGTCACTTGAAGCCAAATCTGCTCCAGCCCAAAGTGACTGACTCTGGTCTTTGCTCCCACAGTGGCTGTGGCTGATCTGCCAGCTCCAAAGCATCTTGTACCCTGCCCAGCAGAGCTGTGGATGTATTAAGGGGCCAATGTGGGTTCATTAAGTGCCTTTCTCTGAACAAGATTTTTGACAACGCTGTTGCTCTGCTTCAGTGGAGCTGACGCAGCTGCAGCTCGGGACAGCGGTGCCTGTGTGTCTGCCAGGCCGGTGATTTGTCCTTCGTTGGAGTGTGGCTGGGAAAAAGAACTTTTGTGCTGCACTCTTAAATTTCTGAGCAACTCTACAGACTGTAGAGGAGTTGAGGGAGAATCCAGAGCTAGCAACCAAGTAAGCATCTCTGCTACTTCTGGTCTTCCTGAAGCCCTCATTGACACCAGTGCATGCAAACTGACGCCTTTGTGGCCCTTTGAAGTTCTAAATACACTACATATATGTCCTGCTCTTTCCTTTCTATTAACTCGTTTCCTACGTCTGTGCTTTGCATGCCCTAGTGAACTGAGCTTGGGTGTGTCAAAGGGTGAGGACAAGAGGGCCATATAGAAATGGTGTAGTGGTGGTTTATTTTGGCTTTATGAATATTTTTCAAGTACGCTGAAATTATGTGAAGCTAATAATCATGCTTAGATACTAGTGAAAGTATATATTGCTGTATCGTGGACAAATTATTTATACTCTTATAAAAATTAATATAACGGATAGCGGGATGATCGCTCCAGAGTGCTCCATGCATGAAAGCAGGGACCTGTGGGATACGGCTTGGCTTTGTTTTTTAGAGATGCTGTTGAAATTGTGTGCTGTCACATATGACCTGCCAGTTCATTCCAGGTGTGCCGTCACCTGCGCGTACACTCGGGGCCTCTTCGAGCCGTAGCAGATACTCGCATGTGAAAGGGGCAGTACTCAGTCCTGAAGCGTACCTTGAGTCATCCCCTGTAAAGCCTCATTTGGGACCAAAGCTGACAAGTCCGCAGGTAGGGGAGAGGTCCTCTGAATACGTTTGTCATGCCAGTGAGTCTGGATTTTTGTAGACGTGGGATGTGCGTATGCACACAGCCCCCTGCCTTTGTGCCACCAGCTCAGAGGGATGGCAGAACTGATGCCAAACATCTGTCTGTACTCTAGGAGGTATTAGTGCAGGACCTGGCAGCTGGAGCATTTTCAGCTGTAATTCAGCCCTCCTTTTTCATCAAAAGCAGGGCAACATATAGGAGAAAAGAATTCCTAGTCTTGGCAGCTAAAGTTTCAAGCTAAGTCATATATCAAAATCTTAATGTGTCCGAGACCTGTGCCCTTTTTTAGTGTGATTCCCTCTTCTGCCTGTGCCTGTTTTTTGTTCACCATATTGCTCTTTATTGCTGATTGTGTCGGCTTGGCCGGAGGCACGGGTTGTGGCACTGACTGGCACAGGTTATGGCACTGACTGATGTGATGCAGCAGAGCAGACAAGTCCCACACATCAGCTCACAGATCCTGGCTCATCTCACAGCCAGCACGGAGGCAATCATGAGCTGCTTCTGCACCCACGCTGCGTGGACAACACGGTGCAGTTATACATGAATAACTCACAGCTGGATTATGATGGGACTTTAATTCCAGAGGAAATCTTTTACCCCCTGGCTGCCTGCAGGCAGATGACGCTGGGCACATACAGCAAGGTGACTGTGCGCTACCTTCGTCATGTCCTGAATTACACGGTTGTAGAAGCGGGTCCCTCTGCAGCCCTGTGGTCTGACCAGGCCCACGCTCTCCCATGTCTCTCTCTGTCCCAGGGGTGATGCAGCATCTCTGGTTAAAATGTGAATTAAAAAGGCACACACATCTGGTGTGGTGTCTTTGGAGAAGTGTATTGGGCAGAGGAGGGGAGGCTCTGCTGGCAGGAGGTGTTTCTTCAGGACAGTGTACGGTCCCATACCATGTAATATTCTTCTTTAACCTTCTGTTTATTTATTTTTAAAGTCTCTGTGTAGCAGGGTTTTGCCCAACTGTCTAGTAACGCTGTGATCAATGTAAACACTAATGAAGATACACGATTTTTGATGTTCACAATACCAAGTTCTGAAATAAACGGCTTCCGGGCCCTGACTATTTCCACAAACGTCTGACTCCAGAGCCTTTTTTTTTTCCTTTTTCCCCTTTCTTCTTTTTTTGGTTACTTTTTCACCATTACCAGACCCACTATTACCACGTGCACAAACAGCTTGGAGCAATGTAGTGGTCTGAGAGCCGAGACTGGGCCACACGGCTCCGTTCCAGCACTGGGATGTGGCCCTTTTCTGCCTTATGATCCTCTTGATCTCATCACCTTTTGTCATCTGCTTCTGAAAGAAGTTTTAGTTCAGCTGAGCATTCTCAAGCATCAAGCACATTCCCATGACAGCACCCCTGTTTTTTAGCAGTATTTAGCCCTCTTGAGGTGACGTTATCAAACTCTAAAGAAAAGGAACAGGATTTTGCTGCACACCTTGCAAGAATTTACTTTGTTCAGAGTGGATAATGCTATGCTTAAAATTCTTCAGCTCTTCTTTGCTAACCATAGAAATCTCTTTTCTGGATGGTGCAAGAGAAATGGTTCATCAGCTGCCCAGAGGATGTGATTGCACGAGCTTGGTGTGGTTAAGAAGTGGGGCTGTAGAGCAGGAGAGCCCGTGAAATCCAGTCCCAAAAAGTTAAAATCCCAGGAAAAGATTGTTGTTATGAGTGATAAGTGAGTGTAGTATCTTCCAACCCATTCAGTGAAAAACTACCAAAAGCCAATAAGCCAGATAGGCTGTTTCCCAGTGCAGCCAGGAGCTGTGTGAAGTTGGATCCTTTAGCCCAAAGATAGAGAAGGTACAAAGTTAGGGAGGAAGAGCTGTGTTGTTCACAGATGATGCTCTGATTTAACCCTTCACAGACATGACGCAGTGGGTGGTAGGTATCACTCCTTCTAATATCATTCATACCATAGTCCTGAGCTGCACTTTTAATTTCTTTTCCCATTCGTTTTCTCTTACAAAGCCGCGACGGACACGTACATCTATTCACATCTGTTACGTGTGGCGGGGCAAACGAGTGTGTGTATGTGCACTAAAGAATGCTGCGTGTTTGCGAAGCATGACCCCCTTCCCAGGTCCTCTGGAACCTGAAGAGGTTGGGCAGATTCTGCTGCGAGACGGACGAGTTCCTTGCTGCTGTTAAAGGCATGTCCTGCTTGCAAGCACCGGGAGGCTGGTTGGCTCAGATGCTGCTCAGCCTGATTAAGCTGGTCGGGATTGTTGATGTCTGCCTCGTACTAGCAGATAAGTAGTTCTATAAGATATTTTGAATTGTGATCTTAACTCTAGACTGGTTCTTCTGGACACGCTAGCACTGCGTAACATTGCTGCATCACCTCTTTAGTCTTCGAGAATGACACGTGCAGAAATCACGGCGTGTGACTGAGATATGTATATTCCTTTACACTCTGACTTGTAATACTCCTAATTTCCTCTGACAGAAGAGAAGCCATGTTACTGTTCTTCTCTGTGTCTGCTTTCATTTACATTTTAGACCACATCTTTTTCATTTACCTTTTAAACCAGTGCAAAGTGGGCGATGAAATGGGGGTATCAGAAATCAATCGCATGGTTTATGCATCTAGTAATTGAGTGTGAAATACTTGGCAGTGCTAGCTGCAAAAACTGTTTGAAATACAGACCTCTCATACGGTTATTTTACCAGTGGAACAGAAGTCAGTTTAGTTTAAGTCTGTAGTACTTAAAAACCAAGTTAATTGGTACAGGTGCCATTAGTAGGTTTTGTCTGTTCTCTTGTCTGGTGTTCTCAAGTTGGACACACTGTTCTACAGCTCATCTCTTTCATTAGGAAAGAACCCATTGAAAACAACTCGCAGACCTAGAAATACAGTTGCCATTATTACTGCAATTCAGTTTTTTTCCAGGCACTGTAATAGAGATGGGTTTTAGGCACCAGAAGCAAGACTCTTCCTGGGGTGTACGCTACAGGAGCACAGTTCCCTCTGAATGGCTATGCTAGTACATATTTGGGGCTAATTATGATATGCAGAAAAAGGAAAACATAATGGTTTAAGCCTCAATTTAGGACTGGAAAGCCCAGGTTTGTGTCTCTGTTTATCACAGGATCTTTATGTCACCCTTGACAAGTCACTTAGCTTCTTTTTGCTTCTCTTTCCCATCTGTAAAATGAGGATATTGAGTCTTCTTTACCTCACGGAAGTATAATAAAGGTAAATGTAGTAGAGAGGTTTGAATGTTAGTTTTAAAACAGAACTCTTATGCCTAAATCCTTATCTAGGTGCCATAAAAATACTTTTCTCTATACTGGCATCAGAGGTAAGATGTTGATTCTGGTTCCTAAAGACAAAAAGACTAGTAAATAACTACTTGTTTCCCACAGTCATAACATTCCTGAGCATGTTTGCATGTGCACACAGCAAACAGAACATATACTCTCTCCTTGGTCCTGTGTGTATCTGGACTTTGGAAAGTATTCTGCTGGTCTCTGGGTCATTTTCTCACCCAGGGAGAGAACCAAGATACTATGCCTTGTTGCACCTGAGTTCCTAAGCTTTTCTACCATTTTTTCCACCCTGTATTCTGGGACAGGTTGGCCCACGATAATTTTAAGTTGAGCAGTTCATTCTGCATCTTGTGCTCCTGCACTGACAAATTAGTACAAACCTGATAACAACGTGAGTGTTCGTGCAAGAACCACAACTGAGAGGGAGTTACCGGAATGTACTCGTGGCTAAATGTCTGCCATGCCTGTCATTTGCAGGTACCTTTCTGGGGATTCGATCACTCTCTTTCCCAACGGCACTGGGACCGGCTTCCCTTCCTCCGCAACGTCTCTCTTTGTCCCAACACCACCCAGTATTCTCCAGCTGACAAACCAACAGCTCTTCAGATCCCCACGCGCTATTTCGTCTTCCTCTCTCCCTGGTCGGCTCAACAGGGCGCTCTCGCTGGGCACCATCCCCTCCTTGGCTAGAGCAGGTAACTGTGCAAAACATTTTGGAAATGGCAGTGGAACGGTACAATGCTTCAGAAGGAAATAGGCTGTGAGGTACCTATGTACCATGACCAGACCGACTGCAAAGAGCATGCTGTCAGGGCTGAATAGTTTTTGCAAACAGCAAGGTTTTCAACTTCCAAAGCGGTTTTTCTGTAGTTATGTAAATTAAGTGCCTAAGAAATATAGTTGGTTTAGGCTCTGACGTTTCACTTGTATCACGTTTTTTTCCTGACTTCAGTATTTTTCATTGATGATTTTTTTTCCTGCCTCATTGTTATGGTTAGCATGCTTGACAGCTAGATGGACTTTCATCTCGCACTATGATTTACCCTTAAGGCTTTTTTCATGAGAAAAGGACACAACCATATCTTCACCTTCTTCCTTTTAAAGCAGAGGCAAGCTCGGCTGTGCTACACTCACAGGGTTGATTTTGGAGCCTGCTGGACAGATCTGTTCTGCTGCAGCTGGGAAAGTGGATTATTCTGACACTTATACAGCCTACCCAGGAAAACACAGGCAGTTTTCCTGCCTACGTTTACCACCTGCCCCCTTCTGAGATTGATGACAAGATGATGCGGTTACAGAGGCCTCCAGTAGCTGAGCCAGCTGGGTTCAAACTGCTTCATTTTTGCTTTGTAGATTCTGGCTACTTGTTCAGCGGGAGCCGACCAGCCTCGCAGTCATCTCAGTCCAAGGAATCTCCTACATCAGGTGATGCACTGCGCCTCCCAGAGCAACTGTCTTAGCAGGGTTTGCAGTGAGTGGGTTGAAACACATGATCCAAGTTTAATTCTGCCCTCCCTGCTCACGTCCCAGTGAAAATGTCATTTTAGCTGTTAGAAGTGCTGCAGTGCCAGCTAAGAGTGGGACTGCGTTAAAATAAGGTGCTGTGTGTGTTGGATGTTCTCTCCATTAAATCAGTGAGGCAGAGCAAGGATCCCTTCCCTGCTCTACAGCTGAGCTGACATTGCTTTGATAGATTTTAGACTGTTCCTAGGGCAGCTCTTTTGTTTCTCTTTCCTTCCCCAGCCCAAGAAGCTGCTGATCTTACTCCGTCTGCTCTGCCCTTTTGCTCCCGTGTCCTCCGGTGACCTGTCTGTTGCCCTCCTGACCCCAAATGGGTTTTGGCTGTTCGTGCTGCTGAAGCGTTTGCTGCTGGAACTGCAGTCACAGCCTGGGCACATGCCATTGTGCAAACCTCCTCCGTCCTGATAGACCTTTTCAAGAGCCTTTAAAGAACATGCCGGAATGGTTCATTCACCTGCAATGCAGGCTCTCCTGACCAGATAAAACTGAGCAGAGAGAAAACTCACCCGGCTCCTGATAGACCCACCTCTACTCCAAGTCATTCTTGAGTGTACCAAAGCACGTGTGGAATTTCTCCATGTTTCGCAGTGTAGGAACTGGAATGAATAAAGAATTTTAGTACAAGATATGTCAGACATTTGCAACTCCCATTCCCTTTTCTTGTAGAACTGTTAAATAAACCTCTGCCTATTTTATTTGGATTATAATCTAATTATTTTCTCTTTGGGGATGTTCCCATTTCAGAGCACTTCTCCCTGCTGTCGGGCAGCTGTGCTCCCTCCCGCATCCCCTCTCCAGCACCGTCGGTCGCTGGCTCTGTGGCTTCCAGCTCCGGTTCCTTGCGGTACCGCCGGCCGCTCATCAGCCCTGCCCGCCTGAACCTGAAAGGCCAGAAGCTGCTGCTTTTCCCATCGCAGAATGAGGCTCTGCTCACCCCAACTAGCTCAGAGGAGCACACCCACTCGGACAGCAACATCTTTCCCACCGAGTTGTCCTCCTTTCCGAAGAAGAACCTCAGCGAGCGGGGAATGCAAGGTATGCTGGCAGCCTGCTGCACTCCTGGAAACGCATTTGTAGGAAGGAGGTGGCTTGCAAGCAAAACCGTGCGTCATCTAGGCCACTCATAGATGGGAAACCTTCATGGAAAACCCAGGTGGGGATGACTGGTGGGCTGCCAAAGCTCCCTTAAGAATCCACTGGCCTGGAGAGCCTCTTGTCTGCCAAAACGTGTCCTTTTCTCACTGAGTGGTGTCCCCTGGATGCCACTGCCCTCACCCCTGTTTGGGTAACTCCTTTAACCACAGATGTGGTGATGCTGGAATGAACGGTGTATGAGACAAACATGCAGGCAACTGCTGCTGCACAGCAGTGAAATTTGCCTTTTGTTTCTAGCTCCTGTCCTCCTTCCATGATTTTACCAGGCAACCGTTCATTACTCATGTCTAGCCTTAGTCTGGTAACTTCTGCTACTTCTGGCTCCCACTGGTGCCTTCTGAATTTTCCTATCATTTTCTCCTTGCAGATATGAGATCCGCTGTGGAAGGAGGGAGTATTTGCAGTGATAACTCCATCAAGAAGGAGGATCACTCATCACACTCGTCTACCTGTGTGGTAGACACAACTACCAAAGGGGAAGATTTGGCAGGCTGGAGAGGTAAGCGCAGCTCGTGGGAGTGCTTCGTGTATGTGTGAGCAGTCCTGTGAGGGGAACTGAGATCTTTCCTGTGCTGTAGTAGTGATCTGATCTAGATATCAAATAAGTAGAAAAAATAGATCTTCTGCCTGCTATTCTAAGACCTTAATAAGGCTATTGCTCCTCTTTGGACTGTTGGAAGAATACTGACAGGGTGCTAAACTGAGGCAGAAGGACAGGGATGGGGATGCAGGTGTTGAGAAGAGCGATGAGATGAAAATAGTACCAGAGAGAGCAGTGGAATCTTTCCTGACAGGATAAGTGCTTCAGCAATTTCTGCTTATGGTAAAACACTGGGCAAAGAGAGGGAAAGGGCACAATGTATGTTCACTGTTATTTATCTCATCAATTCTTTAATATCTCTTTCTACTATTTCCTTTTTTTCTTTGTGTTGTCCTCTTCCACTAAGGTCATTTTGGTAACTCTGCTCTGCGAGGTCTGCTAGCCGTGAGTCTGACTCTCAATGCTATCTTCACATCAGCCTATGTCTACCGGAGCCTGCGTTGATTTGCGCCAACACTCCCTTTCTTTGTGGTTCCACCCGCTTCTCAGAAGACAAGAAGAATTCAACCACAGCTTCGTGTCTAATGGCCATGCCACCGGTGCATGCTGTTTTTAAAATCCTGTTGTATGCTCAGCTGTCATGACAAGGAACCCAGGTAGCTGCTGCCATTGCTTTTCAGTAGAACATATCCCAGGGTTGTCCCTGGAGGTGGCAGGCAGAAGTCCCAGAAAGCTCCATTCAAAGCAAGAGGCCAGTCAAATGGCCCATGCGCTTTCTTTCAAAGGAACTGACCTGAGACACAAGCCTGAAAATGTGTAAGCTATGTTTTTGGGAACCTATCCCTTGCTCTTCTTTCTGACATATTAACCTTGGTCCTGATGGTACTGGTAAAATTAGGAGAATTAGAACAAATGAGCTGGAGAAGAGGGATGGCTTTGGTAGCTGGTGCTGCGCATTGGCTGCTGTAACGGCATCCCCAGTGGTTCCTCTTCTCTCTTCCCTTTGGCATTCTCCTCTAAATTACCAGTGAATTTTCTTTAGTTGCCTTAAGCTTGCCTAAGCACGTGGGTGACCTTGGCTGCTCTGTCATATTCTTGCATCTTCTATGTCCATGTGCTTCCACCTGGGCTGTGCCCTGAGGCCGCTTTCACCAGTTGCCATTCTGGTCATGCTGGTTCTCAGAAGCTCCTGTCTGTTCACACCTCCAACCACTGCTGTTGTTGTAGGTGTGCACAAACCCCAGACAGTCATCCTCTCGTGGTTTGCTTTAGGAAGAGGAAGCTTGCGCTTTGCGTTAGAAGCTAATTCTGTAAGAAGAAAGAATCCCTGCGTGATTTGCACCACAAAGAGTGCTCACAGCTCTTTTGACTGCTGCTGTTTTCACTGAAGCAGCGAGTGGCATCGCTTGTTCTTGCTGTAAATCGCACAAATTATTCTATTAGAAGGTACATGAGAAGCTGATTGTATACATTTATCCAGAAACCTGAAAGCTCAGTCTGATACTGGTATTTGCTGAGTAACCATTTATGATATTTCTTACTTAGTTAAATGCCAAGGTGCTCTCAATGAGAAATGCAAGCCTGTTTCTGGACAGTTCAGCCTTCTGGATAGATTTATTTTCTAACCCAAAGGAAGTAGCCCTAGATTTTCAAAAGCGGTTTATAATTTGGGAGCTTCTGCTTTTGGGTGAGTCTTCAACATTGCTTAGAATTCAGGGGGCCATTTAGAGTATTGTGCTGAATACTCAAAATCATTTAGTACATCTTAGGAAAAAAAATATTGATCTTTTATGTTTTGATTCTTAAATCCCAAGTGCAGAGACAATATTTACCAATGTGTCAAGAATACCTGATGAAAAGAGAAGCCAATTGACATTAACTATGTATTTCCTGAAGCAGGACTGACTCTGTCAAGAGTTTTTATATTGTCTCTTCCTTTGGGCTCCTTTATCTCCGACTTGTTTCTCGCTCCTCTCCCTCACCCCATTGTCTTGTGTTTGCATCTTGAATTACAGAGTTGATGTTTGTTGTGTCTTTTCCTCCCTTTCAGTTCTGCTGCTGTTCCCTCTACTGTACTCTTGCATGTGCACAGAAACAAAGTGTATCTCTGCTGATAATTCTCTGCTTTGAACCTGAAATTCACACCTCAGAGTGATGATCACCCTTCCTTTCACTTCATTTTTTGTCTTGCACGTTTTAATTGAGTTCCTTCCACAGCCTCACTTAGTACATCACACGAATGATGGCCAGACTCTCGTCAGCATGCTATGTGCCAGATTAAATCACAGAATCACAAATGGGGCTTTACTGCTGCTGATTCAAGCACTGAAAAATTAAGTCCTGCTTTATCTCTTCCATTTCTTCCTGCATTGTTTCAGCAGCTCCCCATCCTCCCTTGTTAACGAGACCTGTTCATCAGCTGCTCTGCGTCTTCCGGGCAGAGGACAGAGCTCTGTGGCGATGTCATTCCTGACTCTGCGTCTTTCTCTGAGCCTCTTGGGAGCGTTGGGAAAGGGCAGAACCAGCACCTCCTGTGCAGGGATGGGTGCAGGACAGAGACCCGCAGCAGAAAGGTGTGCTGCAGGTTGATGATTCGTTCTTTTGCAACTTGCATGAATTGTTACTTGTAGCCAAACCTGACCCATAACTGTGCTGTTCAAAGATTTTTGTCCCTTCTATAGACTTCTGCAGTCTCCCCTGAGCATGTGTGTAGGCAAGGTGCTAGCAGACCAACTTACAAGCTTCTGTTTAGACCTCTGCTGTTTGAGTTTGATGTCCTGGTACAGTGTGTGACATCCCATTCACGGATCCTTGTCCTGACTTCCAGCATACCCGGGGGCCTCCTATGCAGAGACAAGCCTGCCAGAGAATTCTGTGGGTTTGCTTGTCTTTATTACTCCAACAGATGTGCACTGTGACTTCATGTATGCAAACTTTCCACTTCCACCTCCCAGTCTGCGCCGACTTTTACCATCGCGCTCACCTGGAGTCCAAGCTGGTCTCTGTTTCTGCCAGATTGCAATACAAATTTTCTCCTCCTTCCCAGCGACCAAGGAGCTGCAGCCTCTCAACACACCTCTTCTTGCCCGTGTTCCAGAACAGAACACTTCAACCTGTCTCTGCACTTGTCAATCTGCTCACTGAAACTGTTCCTGGAAGGAAGGGTGTTTGGTGACTTTGTCCAAAGCAGTAGAAAGACTTTGGATTTTATTGCTGAAGAGGGAAGACAACCAATTTTTTTCATTCTGGTGCTAGAACACTCTCCAGTGGTGCTTTCACAGTTGTGAAGCCTTCGCTTGAATAGTACACACGCGTATACGTGTGTCTGTGTGTGTGTGAATGCATGTGTATGAAAACATTTGGAGGGTTTCTTCATTTCAAAAGATATGAGCCCATGTTTGTCTTTATATCATTGGCCTTAATTAGCTCTGAGATACTGTGTCTATCTTGCTGCTGTTTTCTATATGAAGCTGGTTTGGAGGAAACAAAAGATTATCTGGTCCCCCTGTAAAAATCTTTGTGACTGATGATGTTGATCTTCATACAGTGCTGTTCAGGGGCGAGATTTTATTTTTCTAATATTTTTCCTACTGTAAAAACTGTCGGGAGAGTATGGAATGGAAAAGATCTGTACAAAACAGTTTGGTAAAGGTTTGAGCATTACTTAATAATAACAGCAATTAATGATCAGGTGGGAGATAAATGAGTTCCATTTCCAGACCGTTTCCATTAACTGCCTTCCCTTCAAAATGTCCAGGTACTTCTTCTTTGATATGGGCTTGTTAGGCATGTTCTGAGACCTTGCAGAGATTTTCTATTCTTTTGTTGTTCCAAATGAGGAGGAATTTGGATGCTAGAGCCTGGCTGCAGTTCCACAGTCTGGGTAGTTTGCCAGATGTGACAAATATTATGCACATACCTATTTGATGGGGCAGAGAGAATTGGTAGAACGAGTTGCTGATTTCTGAAGGTCATCTTATCCTTTTACATAAAATCTTGGACATGTAATTGGTCACTGTGGACTTGCGGGGAAAAACCTCCTTGCTGGCATATGTAGGCCAGACTCACTGAGTTTTAGGCTGTCTGCTCAAGCAACAAACGTGGCCTGTGGATGTTTTATTCCCACTCTCTCTTCTCGGGTGATGGGAACATCTGCCAGCCCTGCTGAGCTGACTGGGTTCCTTAAAACTGGGCAGCTGGAGTCAAGGGCTTGTTTGCCTGTGGATGCTGCTACATTTTTTCTTCCAAGCACCATTCCTGGAAATAACGATGGTCTTAACCTCTCTCACATGCATTTGTTAGAAGGCTAGAAAGGGCCAATTTGGCCTTTTTTTTTCTTTTTTTTTTCTTTTTTTTTAATATATTGCATCTGGAAATTATCATCACTGTGTCCTGTGGTGGAAGTAAGGGACGGCACACTTTTGGATGGAGTGGGTATCTAGAGAGGGTGAGGAGGACAATTTTGAGTCCTCAACCTTATTTCCTGTAAAAGAAATACTGTATGTCGTGTGCGTGTACTTGTTTGGGGAGCTCTGACACTGTACAGTTCAGTTAAACGCGCTCCAAGGGAGGAGAAACTGTTCCTCAGAGGTTTTTAGTTCATGCTTTGTGTTCAAAGAGGAATATTTTTCTTTAAAAAATAAAAACTGAGAAGTTTTCACCTTAGTGTGATTCTGTTTCTTGGGGAGCTGAATGTTTTTGGGGGAGATTGAGACGGTATTTGTGCTTGTATCTGTCTGACATTCTTTTAAAGCCAGCAAGGGGCAAGAGAAAGCACAGAGCTTTGTGAGCTTCCCCAAATGAAGGAGAAGCTATGGCCGTGATCTGGAGGTGGAAGGGGAGTACATTGTTGTGCTTTGAAGGCTTTCCGTCAGTTGAAGGGAAGTCACCTTACAATCTGTGTTCATTTGGCACATGAGGGATTTTTTCCTCTATGAGAGCTGAGAGTCTTCCCAAGATTTTGCTTTTATGTTATTTTATAATCTTGAATTTATGCTTTTATTTTGTAATGTAAATTAAGAGACCAGTGGCGTAAGGGATGTTTCATTCTTAGTAATTTAAATATTTCCATCTATCCCAGTGGAAGTTTTCTAATCAAAGACCTGTACAGTATTTTAAAAATATGAGACATGACAGCGTTGTTTCACCCACCACTACAAAGCTACTGTTGGTAGTTTCTATAAACTGAGAACAGCAGCCTGGTAGTCATCTGTGTTTTCCTTCTGTTTCTTAGCTCTGTACAACCTATGGAAAAGAAGAACTGATTCCTTCCAGACCAGTGAGTCATGATATTTTTTAAATAAGGTTTGGTGGTAGTTTTGATTTTTTCTTTTTAATTAAGGGTGAGCAAAGAAACACTTTCCAAAGGAGGATGAGTGGCATCACCCCGCTAATAATTCTTTATGTATGGATGTATATCAAAGCATTTGGTGAATTGTAGTGCTTGTACAAATGCGACACTGATAAAATCAAGCCTGCTGTGGCTCAGAGCTCTGCTCCTCTGCTGTTCCTCGTTGGTACTGGTGAGGATCTGCTGAGCTGAGGCTTCCCCTGGCAGCTGTGATGCTGGGGAGCAGCTGGGCCAGTGGTGATGATGCTGTGTGCTGCACCAGGGCAGGATGCGTTTGCATCTGGAAGCAGTGGGTGTGCAGCTGAGCACCTCACCTCACTGAAACGCTAAGAGTCAATATATTCCACTGCTTTCACTGCAGGTAAACTGCGGTTCAACGCTGAGCTTTGCCGGGGCCGCCCCCCCTGGGCCTTTCTGCCCTTGCCCTGAGCTCCGCTCCCCTCCCGCAGTTCTCCCCCCACCGCCGCCTTTCACCCGCTCCTCGGTGTTTGGGTTTGCGAACCTAAAGCGCCGTCCTGACCCGCCCGCGACCCCAAACAGCCCGGGGGCTGGCGGGGGGGGTGGAGAACTTTTAGAGGGGCCGCTGCGCGCCCGGGGGAGCTGCGGCCATGGGGGAGCCAGAGCCCGGCGAGGCGCGGGGGGCTGCGGGCAGCCCGGGAGCGGCGGAGCCGCTGCAGAAGCCGCCTTACTCCTACGTGGCTCTGATCGCCATGGCCATCCGGGCCAGCCCCGAGCAGCGCCTTCCCCTCAGCGGCATCTACGCCTACATCGCGGGGCGCTTCCCCTACTACCGCGGCTGCCCCAAGGGCTGGCAGAACAGCGTCCGCCACAACCTCAGCCTCAACCCCTGCTTCCGCCGCCTGCCCCGCAGCCAGGCCGGCCCCGCCGCCCCCCGCCGCGGCGGAGACTGGGCGCTGGACCCCGCTTTCCAGGACATGTTCCCGGAGGGCGATTACCGGCGGCGCCGCCGGCCGCGCCGCCCCTCGGCCCCGCCGCCCGCCGCGCCGCCCCCCGCCGCGCCCCGGCCGCTGCCCCCGGGCTGCCCGCACGGCCCCTGCCCGGCGCTGGCGCTGCCCTGCGGCTGCCGCTGCTCCGAGCTGCCCGCCTGGGGCCCGCCCGGCTTCCTGGGGCCGCCGGTGGGGCTGCCGGCCTGGCCGCTGCCCGGCGGCCCCGGGGCCAGGGCGGTTCTGCGCCCGGCAGAGCCGGAGCTGGGGGTGACCTGCGAGTGGGGGGCGAAGCTGCTCCCCGCCTTTAAATGAGACCCCGGCGGGAGATGCGCTGCCCTGGGACGGGGTGTTGCGGGTTCCGGGGTGCTTCTGCATCTCGGCTGAATTTCTGAGAAAGTGACTTAAAAACGCTCAAGCTATGGGAGACGCCTGAAGGAAGATTGATGTGAAAAGTTCCCGTTGCGGTGACTGAGATGTGCTGCCTTGTTTGACTCCTCCGTGCTGCGAGGAGTGTGAATTGTGCTTCAGAACTGCTTCATCGGTTTGGATTTGGGGATGGGGGCGTTATGATTCCGTTGTTTGGACCTTCAGGCAAGACTAAGCGGGGGCTGCATTCGAGCAAGGTGATCAGGATCTTCCCGATCTGAAAGGACACGGGGAGTCTCATAGATGCTGGTCCTTGCAATAGTGAAACTTGGTTCATGCAGGGAAATTACCTTTCAAGTGTCCTTAAACTCATTTTGGAGCTTTTCTTTCAAAGTTTCTGAAAAAGCAATATATGTGGGTTTTTTTTTTTGGGGGGGGGAAAGGGAGACCCCCAACTCAGCAAAACACAAACCCCAAAGCTCTTTGGAGTATACTGGAAATCCTGTGGGTTTGTATTTGTAGTGAATATATATGGTATTATTCATACAGTAAAGGGTTGTTTTATATTGTTGCTTGTTATATATGTTTACATATGTTCCTTGTTAACATGTTTCTTATAAATGATGCTATAATTACCATATAAGGGTCTTTTCCCCTTTAATTTCGGGAGGGGCTGTTTTTGTGCTTTCCCCTCAAAATAAGGGTTCAGAGACAAAATACACTTCTAGTAAGAACTGTGTTTTCAGTTCAAGGGAGACAAGAGTTCAAATACCATTAGGTGAAGAGCAGCACTTGCATGTTATATTTAATTACTTGTTTAATAAATGGTGTTTCTTAACAGTTGTGGCTTCAGAAAGTACTTAAACTGTTTTGATGCTTTCTTGATGATCCTTGAAAGAAGGTGCGACTTAAATCCAGTTTTATGGTTGCTATTTTAGACTTACAAAATGATTCTGTATGTTGTCTTTACTTTCTAACAATATGATATAAACAATGCTGCAAATACTGTTAGGTTTAGCTGGGGCGACAACTTTATGGTTGTTATTACAGGATGCCAACATATTAAAGATATTGCAGTTTTATGATTTTTCAGGTTGCTTTTTGTTTTCTTTGTGTCTCATTTTTCACGTAGCTCCTGGTAACCTTGAAAACGAAGCCACTTGCTGTCCTTTGAAAAGCTCTATTTGAACTTTGGTTATAAAATCCGTTTGGTGCCCAGAGTGGAATGCAAGTACATAAGCACATAAGGGTTTCCGTATGTTGCTCTTGGTGCTTCTCGCTGGTTTTCTGTCACTTGTGGGCCGCAGGGTGTCCCAGTCTGGGTCATCTTAATTGTCCCTTGCAAATAAAATAAAGGCTGCAAAACAGGGCCAAAAAGTGGGATTTTTGGGACGGCTTCTCTTTTTTTATGTGAAGTACCCTCTCTTGGAGGGGGAAACAGCTGCTCCACTTTCTGAAGGGCCAGTTAATCATTTTTCCAGGGTAACTTCATGTTACCCAGAGGCCCAGGGCACCTGGGGACACCTGCGCCTGATCTGGGCTCATCAGAGCCAGAGCCTCCTCAGGCCCTGCTGCTCTGGGGAGCTCTCCCTGCAGAAACCAGACCCGAACCAGGGTTGTTTTTGGAGCCGATCTGCCTGTGACCCCCGGCACGGTTGGGCTGAGGTAAGTAATGGGGTTTTTTATTTCTGTTTCGTGACTTGGCGCCTCACGCTGTGTTTTGTGAGGGGAGCTCGGCCTCCTCCGCTGTGGGCGCTCCCTTGTGTGTCCTCCCACCCCATGCATAGATAAGGTTACTTCTCTGTGCCTTCAAGTAAAGATCACTTCTATGCTCGTTATTCCCCTCAAACATAAAAGATTATAATGAGGGTATAAAGTGAATTTTATAGGTCAAAGGAAGCAGCCTGGGTGGTTTTTTGGAGGCTGCGTGCCCGCGGCCTGCAAGGCCTTTGGTGCTGTTGGCTTTGTATGTGTCCAGAGGAAGAATTTGCCACTTATTTCTGTGTGTGTTATAGTGGCAGCTCCAGGCTTCATTCCTGGGCCCTGACCCAGCTGAGAGAGGTGGAACAGAAAAAAATGTGTATTTACAGCCATTTACAGCAACTGGCAAGTAAACAAGTGCTTTACTGCACCTTTGTCCAGCTCAGGTAATCCTGCATGCAGCAAGAAATAGACACGTCATACTCTAAAGTGGACTTTATTGTTGGGTTTTTGTAGCTTTTTTTGGTTGTTCTTCCCTGTTTTAACTTTCAGGGGACTATTGTTGAGGTGTCTATTCTCACACAGAGATGATGAGCACAGTGGAAAGTATCAGCTACATCTGGTCCAGGTTTTTCAAAACTAGTGAATTTTGGGTGCTGGACACCTGATACTCTCACAATTTTTGAGTATCAGGCATTTAAAAGTATGTCAGTTTGGACTTCTACATTTAAATTTGGGAACAGCTAATTTGTTATCAATCCACTGTCACTGCTGATTTAGTAGCTGGAAGTTCTTTTGTATGTCTGAAATCCTTCAAAGACTGATTTTCCTTCATCTTTGTGGGTGATTCTCTGAGTAAATAAATGATATTCCCAATTAAATTTAGCTTTTTTGGGGGAAGGGAGGTGTTACTGGTGTATGGAAGTGGTGGTGTGTTTCTTTTGGGTGGGGGGGTTGTTGTTTGTGTTTGGTTTTCATTTTTTGGTTAAGTCTTCAGGATTTCCTGAAGCAGTTCTAGTTTTTAACTTTTCTGGATGTATTTAACTATAATTAGTTTACCAGCAGACTTGTGCGTAATAGTCTTCACAGCTACAGTATTCAGGCCCCTGGCATTTCTATTTAAAAAAATGTTTAGTGTCTAGGAAGGGAAACTGTGCTCAGTACATAAGCCTCTGTTTGTGGCTAAAACCATTTGTGATTCCACTAGGTGGAGCGTTGGTGTTGCTCATTGGTAAGAAGGATGGTTATTAATGAGGCTGAAACGGGTCTCAGTGAAACACCTCTGCAAAATGAAACAATAAATACACATGTCAAAGGGACATTCTAAAAGCCTATAAATGGAGATGGGAATATGAGTTCAAATGCCATTTTCACCTGCAGTGCTTTCTCCTTTTTCCTGTGGGCAGGTCCAGTCAGGTGTAGGTGGAATTTATTGTATTTCTTGTAAGAATAGAAGTGATGCACATGGCTGACCTATCTGCAGCCCAAGTTTCTTGTCCTTCCTCCTCGCATGCTCCTTATTGCACCTGCTTTGTCCTTTTATTGACTAGGGTTAGATAATACGGTTAGATCTCTTACACGTGTGTCTTTATTTGAATGCCACAGAAGAGTTAATCATCTCTCATAGCTCTCTGCCTTCTCGGGGGGTTCCTTCAGTTGTCAGCAGAGCTCTCTTCCCAAGGATGATTCAGAGCATTTAGATGGAGGCCTTGCTCTGAATCACTGCTTGCAGGAGCATCTCTCTTCATCAGCTATTGAACCAGACAGGACAGAACAGAGAGCCCGGGCGGGCTGGCTGCCCAGCTCTGCCAGCTTTACCGCTGGGAATCCCCCCAACCTCATTCAGCAACTCACACGCTCCCCCCATCACTCCCCGCATTACTTCTGTGGCTGGAACAGAAAACTGCAGTGTTGGCTGCATTTAAACATTTAAACCAGGGGGATTGCTCATGGTTCACACAGCTTTTTTAATGGCTCCGAAGCACAGGGGCCTCTCTCGTGTTTCGCATCTCTCCAGCAGCAGAGGGTCTTATTGGTAAGCCTCATTCTCTTGGGTTTGTGACTACATTTAGAAAACCTGACCTCTGCTTATTTTTCTTCAAGTTGTAGCCTTGGGTCAACATTCTTATAGGTTTTATAAATAAACCACAGCACAGCATATCCCTGTGCAAGCAATACAGAGGCTTTGAAAATGACCAAGGAAATATTGTGTTCCCCTTTCCCACCAGCAGATATCAGACTGTTTAATTCTTTTCTGTTGTGTTGCCTCGCATCTGTCTTCGTTCCCTCCCCTTTTGGTTTCAGCAATTAAAATAATGGTTTTATTTGTTATTAACAGTAGAAAATGAGGACCATTTTCACAGTGCTGAATTAGTACAGTTGTAAAAGACTTTTGACAAACGCTGTGCTAATATCTTAACTTGCTAGGGCCTATAACAGATCCTGAGCTGTCGCTCACTATGGGATGTGGCAGGTCATTTTGTGGCTAACTATTGTGAATTGTTGCCTGTTATGGCTCAGGTTATGCACGCTTATCCCACCTGCATTCATTTTAAATGTTGAGCTCTGGTCTCCAGAAGCACTAGATAAAATGTGTTGAGTTTGGCATTTTCCCTTGCTTTTAACATCACCAGGATTCTTGTGACATTGCTTCTTTTCCTTTTGTTTTATCCAGCTAGTTGGTTGACATAAAAATAGATGTGGTTACACGCAGAGATAAGTTGGACATACTTTATATGAAATAGAAGTCAGGGTGTTTGCTTGTTTGTCAGGGGTTTGCCTGACCTTTCTATCCCCTACTTGTGTTTTTGCCCCAGCTGTTGTTTCCCCATCTCCACCCTTTTAATCTCTCAGCCTTATGTAGAATTCTGAAAAGACAGAGGTGTGAGCAATAAAGTCTCCTGCAAAACAGGAATCTTTCTGTCAGAAGTTGCCGGCAGAGGATGAGTTGGGAGAGCTATGAATGCCAAGAGCTGCAGACAAGCTGATCCGCTGTCCCTCTTCAACAGATAGAGGCAACTCAGAATCCCTATTCCTTAAACAGGTTATATACATGTGTAAAAATGGTGCAAAGAGCTGTTTGCATGCAGCAGGTCATAAGCAAAGCTCAGATAGTCTGTAGGATGGTCTTCGGAAGATATTGGAAGCTGCAAATCTGGACTCCTGGGGGTAAAGGAGTTCCATACATTTCCTTGAGGTTTAAAGAATGAAATGGAAGCGAAGTGTTTGCTGTGACCTGTTCCTCTTAATCTGTGGCCATGGGACCTTCAGAGCAGGAATTAGACTTGTGTTCTGTCCCAGAGCTAGTCTAGCTTTAGGACTTTTCCCATGCATGATGGAGCAAAAATACCTTATCCAAGCTACAAAGAGAGCAGTGCTTTAGAAAACAAGCTAATGGCTGCGAGCGGCCATCCCCACCAGCACAGCCCCCTCAAGAAAAGGGTGCACTAGCAGCTCCTTGCAGCCATTCCTGCCTTTCCCACTGCGCAGGAGCAGCCCCCGTGTGCTGGGACGCAGGTTGGAAGTGCAGCAGGCACCCTGGGATCCTCTGCTACCCGTGGGTTCAGTCTGGCTCTCTGAATACCAGCTGGACTCCCACCTCTGCCCCCGAGACCAGCAGAGTCTAGCGAGACATGTTTCCCTTCATGCTGCTGGATTTCCCCTCCCTCAGTGGCTCTTTGGCCGTGCGACTCCGTAACCAGTTTCCCGTCAAGAGCAAGAGCGGCGTTTCTCGCTGAGAATGCGGCCTGTGGTACGGGGGTGGGAAGGGAAGAGGGGGTTGGGGAAGCTGTTGCTGCTGCAGTTTCTGTGCCTCAATCTGTATTCTCTCTCTTCTCTGCATGGCTTCCTGTTTTTTCACACCACCGCTCTTCGAAACAACAAGCTGCAAGCGGCGCGGAGGACGGGGTGGAGGTTTGTAGGCTGGAAGAAGCCTCTGGCGACACTTGCAAAAGGTTTGGGTGCAGGTTCTGGAAAAGGCGCTACATGCTCATGTGTTTCTCTGGGTGTGATCCTGCCGCTGTGTGCCGCAGAAGTGGCTCTCTGAGCGGGGGGTGCTGTGGGTTACTCCTCAGAAATGCGTTGCCCGGTGCTGCGTGATGGCAGCAGAATTGTCTGTTAATTTTCCTCTTTAGCAGTTGCCTTCCTCAGCTGCTCTTGAATAGACAAAACTAGAATTTGCCCTGTACTTAGGCACCTTTTGGTAGTCAGTTGGATGTAGTCAGTGTCAGAATAATGCTGAAAGATGAACTGCCAGTGCTGATTCCTGCAGAATTTGGGATCTTAGACTTAAAAAGCCTGCACAGTCCAGGTTTTTTTATGTTGTGTGATGGGCAAGTACCTCGTTTGAAAGGCAGTGGTTAGGAGTTGCTCTGCCTTTCTGTGATCTTGTCCAGCTGGTGCTCGCGCAGAGGCTGGACGATAGCAAACTGCTCAGAGAAGTGATGCCCAAGCTGAGAGCATGATGGCAATTGCTAACGGTTTGTAAAGGACTGAGAATTATGAGAGCTGTGACTTCTGTTTGTCGGATGCCTGGCAGCATTCATGGAAAGCAAGCTGCATTATAGGAACTCTGCCTTTTCCCAGTTTCCTACAGACTTAGATGAGTGAGTCTCTACTTACTCTGATTAAATCCATAATTCATCTCTGGCAGATGAATAACTTGTGGGGCCGAGGGAGCTGCTCTGTCATATGGAACCATGATCATGTTAACTTTAGTATGTGCTCTGTGTTCTTGTTCAATGCTCTGTGCTTTAATGAGAGGCACAAGGAGTCCTGTGCTCTATTCAGTATGATTGTTGCAGAACAGATTATTTTTAATCTGAAATGATTGTGTTGATGCCTTTTCTGCCGGTGAGTCGAAAGATAAATTCTCTAGAAGCAAAAATTTGTGAGGGATGCCTTTGGGCCAAGGCACGGCACAAATGGCTGCTCCTGAGGTGCTGTTTTTATTGGTGACATCGGGCCCTCTCTTTGCTAACGTGTTGCTAAGTGGCTTGAAAAGCTGATTTTCTGGATAACAGTTGCAGAGTCCAGAGAAAGGTAAATAGAGGATTAGATTGCAAAGTCTTGTTCTGGCAATGGTTTATCTCCGCAGGAGGCGGCCGGGCGGCCGAGCCAGCACAGCTGCTGCTGCTGGAGCCCCTTGCTTGCCAGACAGCGCTGTAGGCGCAGGGCAAGATTGCATCAGTTATTGAGCCTAGTAAAAAATAATTAGCAAGACAACAGCAGGCAAATGGGCAGGGAGGAGAAAAACAGCCGCCAAAGCACGGAAAGATTGGACTTCACCAGAATATTGTTCTTTACTGAAGAGAATCAGTCAAACAGAGGGACAAGCCCAGTGAGATGCCCGGTTACAGCCAGATGATTTCTGAGCACTTGCAGCCTGTAGAACTGCTGATGTGCTCCTTTCCTTCAGGGACAGTTAACTACACATGTGTAGCAGAGGGTGATTCAGTCACCTGTGATAAGATCTAACATATCTTAAACCGAGTAAATAAACAAGTAGCAGCATAAACTTAATAGCTCTTTACTAGAGCTCAGTTGCCTCTCCGTAATGGAAAGTTTCAGGGAAACTTGGGGGGAATTTGCACACATGCAATCAGAGCTGCTGACTCCTCATTCAGAGCAGAGAAAAACATTATTTTCAGAATCAGTTATGCTGTGCTTTTTTTTTTTTATGGTCTCTTCCTCTATTTTTTTGCAACATAAAAGAAGCAGCATGACCAGTTTTAATTTTCTGCTATAAGACTGATCCCAGCATATTCAACCTTATTCAACCTTTGCTAATTCACATGTGTGTAGAACTGCCCAGGCATGTGTTTGTAGACTGCTTGTAGTTACAAGGTCTCCAAAGTACGGCCAAGGTTGGGAGCACAACCATCTGCCAACGAGCTGGAAACAGTGACCATCAACAATGTGATAAAAATCAATCAAGGTTTGATTGTCCCATAGCTGGCCATTTTGCTATCTCAAAAGCACCTGAAGGGGAAGACTTTGTGAGCTCTCTCTCCTGTGCAAGTTTGTCAGGTAACCTTGTCTTTACTTTTTTTGCAACACAGCAGTATTTCACATGCTATTTTTCACAATTTGTAAATTGAGTAGACTTTTGGCTGCCTTCCCTCCTTTGGTCAGCTGGACCCCACAAAAGAGGTTCAAAAAGGGAGCAGGGAAACTGCTGTGATGCTCTGGATTGAGCAATTCCCAGTGCCAAGTAATCTGTTACCAGCAAAGGTGCTGATGGAGATAAGGGTTCAGGAAAGACAGGAGCCATGGGGGACAAATGAAATCAGATGCATGTACGTGTGCATCTCTTGGCAAAATACATTTCAAATCTCTGTGGACTTTTGCTGCTTCTGATTCAGCAATAAAAATAAAATAAAATGGGTTTTGAGGGGTTAGTTGGTTTGGTTTTTTGTCATTTGCTAATCTGAGGGAGCTGCTCTGGTCTTTGTTTGCTACGTGACCACAAGGAAAAGGCTGCCTGGTGTTTCGGGAACAGAATATGATGCTGGTCTCCATTCCCCCACTGTTGCCCGTGACCTCCCAGCACCAGGAACACACAAGCAGAGTGCACGGGAATAAGCAGCAGCAATCAATAAAGCATTGAAGGAAGAGAAGAAAGGTAAATAAATAATGTGCACGGAGGAATAGTCAGGGCATGACCTATTAGTGCTGAATGGTCTCTAAGTGGGTGCTGTGGCTGGGGTTGTGATGATGTGACATTAAAAGCCCATATGGCATGTCAGGAGCTCGGTGTTGTAAAGGGGCATTTGTCTGGCTGCAGGGCGGGAGCTGGTAAATAGGCAAGTGTGACAGGCTGGGAAATGACATGGAAAGAGAAATGCTTCTGTGAAAGGAGAAGTCTGAGGAGGAGGAAGGATATATTATTAGTGCCAAAGGGCTTCTGAATTTCTTTCGCTTTTGCCACAGGAGGAATTGTGTGTAGTAGCTACATATATTTTTACTGGGTGTTTTCGGGAATGGGAAGGAAATGTCTATAAAGGCTTTTTTTTCTTTACGAACTTTTCTTTAGACAACTGAGTGAGCATCTTGGCTCCCCGAGCACCCCAAATGAACCTGAGGGATGAGCAGGTGGGTGGCGTGTGGTCGCCAAAGCAGCAGCCAGGAGGTGCTGCCGTTGAGCAGTTCAGTGCCGACAGGCTCACTGGCCGGTGCTGAGGCCAGCGCTTTCCTGCGCGTCCACCTCACCCCCTGGCATCTCTGACCTCTCAGAGCAAAGCAACCCAAGTTTCCTGCTGTGCCCCATCGTGAGAGAGTTGCTTTTTGGCTGAGAATATAGAAGTTTGAAATGGGATGGTAACGAGAGGCTCTTTGCTGACACTAACATAATTGTGATAGTTCCCTTTTCTGGTGCCTTATTTCTTGTTGCTGATTCTTTCAAAACTTTTCCTTCTAGAAGTGTGGCTTTATGGTCAGGTCATTGGAAACAAGCTACATCCCCTCTTGCGGTATTCTAGCAAATGGCTGCATTTGGTCTATGTTTTCAAGTGGTTTCCATGTTTCTTGGTATTTCCAATGGGAACTCCAGATCATTTAATTCTCAAAGTCACACAAAGCAGTGTGGCTTGGCAACATGCTTTGGCAATAATTACGTGCTGTACAGAACAGCACGTACCTATCAAGCTGGTGCTTATGGAAAGAGGCTGTATAGATTTCATTCAACTTCTCCAATAAATTTCCAAGCCTAATTCAGAAAGCGTCACCTTGCCCAAGTTGCGCATGAACTCAGTGGCACAATCCATCTCCTTTTTGGCAGTGATGTGCCCCTGGTTTCTGCATGTAGGCATCCAAGCATCAGTCTTCTTGCTGCCTGGGAGCTCTGCTAACTATGTGTGTCCCCTCCTACCCCTGTTATTTTGTCGTTTTATCCATGAGGTTTTGTTCTGTGTCTTTCTACCCATGGCCTTTAGAAGGAGAGCAAATTGAAAATCTGGCTCCTGACTGCAGCTCATTTATACCAGTCACTCAAAACACTAAACAGAAAGTGGGTAGGAGGAAGGAAATGAGAGGTTGAGTTTTTTCCTGTTGCAGGTAAAAAGGAAATAAAATAGGAAATCCAATGTGAAGTTGCCACCTTGCTGAGCCTCCACCAGCACCACAGGCTTTATGACTGCTCTGTTGGGCTATGCCAAAAAGGTACTTTGAAGAATAAGGATGACAGGTATTTTTAACCCCCTTTTTAGGGCCTGGGAGCCCCAGGGCTCTGGCACGTGCATGGTGAGGAGGGCCAGCAGAGTGCTTTGTGTGTGAGCTTTGCGCAGGGGCCATGCTGTTGTCCAGATCCTGCGTGTCCCTGTGTTGGAGAGTCACTAGGTCATTCTGGGTCTCAATTTGGCAGTCAAGGAGGAAAAAAAACAGCACTGAACTATTGGGAAAAAATGCAGAAGAATATAAATTCCATTGTAACAAGCTGCCTGGGTTACTTAGAGAAAAAAAGTGTTACTGTGACTGTTTTCCACCAACCCAAATTAATAATATTAGTCGCTGCATCGCTGGGTAGAAGATCTGTGAGTATCGTACAAAACAGTTTGGTATGATATTGGTGGTTGTCATTCGTAAATCACATTGTAAACGCTGGTCTCTTGAGTGATCCAATACTGAGCGTTGCTGTTCCCTCCGTCCCAGACGGGAAATTGAGGCAGCGAGTTCATAGCGTGGCCGGTGCCATGGCCAGGCTGGTGCCATGGCCAGGGACAGCGTGAGACCCACAAGACTCCTGTGAAACAGCAAATTTAGCTACTTAAGTGCCTCCTGCTGGTGTGTGGGGAGACCCAACCTCACTCAAACCCAGGCTGCTGCCACATTTTAAATGATGATACAGTAATAACAAACAGTGAAGCTTTTTACTTTATTTTGAGAGGCACTCAGCCTTGTAGCATATAGTGTAAGTGCTCAATGTAGTTAATACTTGTCCGGTATGGTTTCCCAGTCCTAGTTGTGTTTAGGCGGGCTGGAATGTTTGCTTCTGTGAAATACATCGTCTCTGTAAATATTTTTAAAGACTTAATGCAAACAAACATTATCTATTTCTGGCCCAAAATTTGAGGACAAAAATTTTGCACTTTCCTGCTACCGAAAAGAGTTTGTTTTTCCTTCAACGCTGTTCCCAGGGTAAAAGTTGTGGGTTTACCTCCAGCTATGTAAATGATTTTTCATCATTATGTCTCAGGTGGAAATTTCCCTCTTCACAAATGGAAATTTTATCCTGGTAACAGTAAAAATAATAATTTGCTTTCAGCCCAAACCGTCTCTCATTTGAGAGAAAAAAAGGAAAACATAGCATTCACATTCCTGTTCTGCTTGTTGTCATTGATGACTCATGGAATGGCCTTTGCTACTTATTTCTGACTCTTAAGTGATTTTTCAGGTGGCTGCTAAAACATTCTTAAAGCATTTGTCACTGGCATCTGCCTCATCTTGTAACACGATACATATATTTTATTTTTTATGCAGAGAGTGTATTTGTTTGGGTTCTGAATGTTGCTTAGTTTGGAATACACACTTTAAACATCAAATAAAGCTAAACAAACACCACCCAAATATAACAAACTCATGAGTTTGTGCAAAATATTTAGCACGGGCAGGCACCTGTGTCTGTCTGTCCTCAGTGTGCAGCCACCCACACAGAAGTTTGCAAGATCCGGTCTTACTGGAAACAATTAAGAAGGACCCCCAAAATTCCCAGACTGGATGAAAGACCTTTTATTTAGTGCTCTGACTTTATCGCTGTGGTCTGGGTTTATATTTTTTTGAGAACCCATCACTTATGTGAACTTAAACTGTACTTCTGAGTGTTGCTTTTCTTCTGGTAGCAAACAAAAAGATCCAGAATCCCCTAACAGTAATTTCAAGATTAAATAGCATGGTTTAATTAAACAGGCAGTTATGACTCATAATGGAAATCTGTGGTTTTATAGATCACTCACTTTCTGCAAAAAGTACTCCCAAGAAATGGTATTGCAAAAAATCAGAGGAAAGTTGTTTGTCCCTCCTGAAGAACCGATAGAAAAGGGACGTGGCTTCTGTCCATTTGTGCCTGACATCCTTTGGTTTTGTATTAAAAAAATCTTCAACAGAAGTGAGTTTTTGAGAGATAGCCCTTGTGTGCGTGGGAAAGCATGGGGGGGTGTGTGTGTGCAGTTGTATTTTGAAGTGATAAAGAAGCAAACGATATTTTTGTGTTGCGACATTGGCGCTTTGAACTTCTGTAGCACCACCAGTTAAAGACCTCAAATGACTTGTGCAAACAGCAAAGCTTCACAAAATGCCCTGTGAAACACAGGAGTAATATTATCTGTGTTCTGCACGCAGAGAAATGGGTGGAACAACTTATTAAAGGCCGTGACATCGGGGCCAGTGTGAGTAGAACGTGAGGACCTTACTTCGGGTCCTGTTCTTGGAAGCATTAAGTCTTGGGGTTTCGGAGCAGCGTGTGTAGTTCTGATGGTGTGTGTTTTCTCCTACAATCCATTTTTGTCTGATTGCAGCCAGTAGCTTGGACTGTATCCCTGGCAGAGCTGTGGCCTCTTGCAGAATTGGGTCAGTAGCATCTCCCCCCATCTAACATGTAATACTTTCCACTCCCTTCTCTGGGATGTTGTGCTGGTCCTTTGAAATTCTGATGAAGAAACACCCCAGGAGGGTTCAAGTGAAGCCTCCTGGTTCATTTTGATAACTTTCTAAGGAGAACCGCCTCCAGGGCTTTTTCTCTTTTACAAGTCCTGTAGTATCATAGTATCATTTTGGTTGGAAGAGACCCTCAGGGTCACCACCATGACCCTTTAACCAGGGCAGATAAGGTTTGTTTGGCTTTTTTTACGCCTTTAACCTTGGCCCTGTCGGGCATTGTCAAGCCCACAAATATATAAAAAAATATATACGCATTTAAAGAAATCCCAACAAAGAATTAAAATCCTGTAGCAGGGCAGCATTATGGTGCAGCACAGAGCCCCTTTGTGCGGGACGCAAAAAGAAACAGGGATCTTTGAGCCCCGAAGCGCTGTTTGTTTTGGCATTTCTCAGCAGAGCCCGTACCTGCAGCTGCCCTTGCACAGCCGAGCTCTGTGCTCGCCTCCGACCGCTCGTGTGGATCGGTGCTGCACGCTTCACGTGGCTCTGATCCTATTTCAGCTCTTGTTGCCAAAAAGCCCCCTCTTTTGACTCTTAAATGAGAGCGAGTTAGCAGCCGTGTTTGCAGACCAACGGCGTGGCTGAAGCGCGAATGCGGTTTCCCGCCTCTTTGGTAGTGTTAACCACATGGAGCAAATAGTTTCAACTCTCCTAAAACTGCTCTGGCTTCCTGTTTGCTTTGTGGTGCAATTAGATGTGGTGAGGTTTGTTTTGTTTTGTTTTTTAATTTGTTTGTTTACCCCGTATACCACTAAATGGAGGACAAGAGAGGTTACTTCTAGCTTTGCCTATAGAAGTGGTGAACACAGCTTCATATAAGAGCTGACAATACAAAATTAACCTTTTGGAGTTTTAGACCTGATAAGCATGCTGTGGGAATGGTCTTTTTGAACTAATATTGGACGCCTTTGAAATAATGCCACGCAGATGCCACCAGCCCTTCTTACCAGTGTTTTCTTCAAGGCTCGTCCTTGTAAGTGTTCAGTACAGTCCTGTATGTGAAATTTGGAGATGATTAATAGAAAAGCTGTCGAAAATGAAAGAAATAGCAGAACAGAAACCAGAATTCCTGTAAACAGTCTGTTAAAAATATCTTCAGCACATGTCAGGGCCGATGATTTAAAATAGACAGTTTCTGAGCTTTAAAAGGTCATTTTAAGACCTGATAGTGGATTCAAATGGAGTTGAAGATAAATACTTCAGCAGTCACATTTTGTACGGATGGTAAGAAATGTGTTGCCAACTAGTAATGTTCAGGGGAAAAAAATTGAGTTAGATTGCAAGAATAATGAGCTTTTATTGGATTATAACCTGGAAAACAAAAACAATTTATACCTTAATCACATGCCTCCAGCAGCAGAAGCTTTAGGAAAAAATGGTGATTCTGGGAGTCGTACAATGGCAGGACCAGTCAGGGCAATGTCCGATACCAAGATTGTTTGTTTCTGCATGTGAGAGGGAAACAATTAAAAGCACAAGTCCAGGTTCACGATCTCTTATTACTTGTGACCCAAAGTGCAAGGGGAGATGTGTGAAAAGATATATATTTTTTTTCAAATTAGCAAAAGGTCTTTGAGTATCGAATTGCTGCTGAAAAATTAATGAGACAGAGGATAGTGATTGTCTTTGAAGGCTGGAAACATTTCTTATCCCCATCTGCTGCTTTGGAACCACTGATTTCCCACGACAGTCCAGAGATGCTCTGTGCACGGGGGTGACAGCAGCCCCGTGGGGTGGCTGTGTAGTGCACAAGTGCAGCTGCACCTCGCTGGGGCTCAGAGCAGGACCCAGTGCAGGGGTTCAGCTGCACACCGCGCCCGGCCCAGAGTCACCGGTGCGTGGGACACGGCGCTTTTCCACCCGGGTGGACGGGCGGCGCTCGCTGCGCGGCGCTTTGCAGTCGGTGCCTGACCGGCGACGGGGCGTGGACGTGGATGGGGCCCGCAATGGGCGTGGCTGTCGGTTGGGCGGGGCCGTGACTGGGGCGGGGCCGTTGGCGGAGCGGTACAGCGACTGGGGCGTGGTCGTAGGCGGGGCCGCAACTGGGGCGGGGCCAGCGGATGGGCGGGGCCTGGCCGGGCCGCGCCGGGAGCGCGGGCGCCGCGGCAGCAGCGCAGGTGAGCGCCGGGGGGACCGGGAATGGGGGGGCCCTTGGCGGTGGCGGGGGGGACCAGGGCCCGACAGGAGCGACAGCAGAGGAGCGACATCATGTCCCCCGCCGCGCCGTGGCGCTGCGCATCCCTGGCCGCGGCTCCGGGAGTCCTTGCCCGCGGCTCCGGGGTCGGTGCGCGGGTACGGCGGGGTCTCCGCGGCTGGCAGGGTGTCTGTCCTCCGTGTCTCGCTCCTGCGTGTGTCGCTGTGCCCTTTGCGGCAAATTCTAATTACTCCTCGGATTCCTTTGACAAACAGTGTTCCTACAAAAAAAACACCTTTGCTTCAGGTATTTTAAGACTCGATGACCTACGGAGGTGAATGTAGATTTTAGCCGCTCCGGCGACAGCCCTTGAAGCCGACACCCCCCCTGGTCCCCCCCCCCCGCAGCAGTAGATGCGCTGCCAGCAGCACTCCTCTGGTTTCCAGGGCGGGTGGGTGGCATCGGGCTTTCGTTTTTTGGCCAGGAATTGCGCAGTAACCGCTCATGTCACCGCTGAGCAGCTCCAGGGCTGTTGGGGGGTCTT
The DNA here is from genome assembly GCF_036013475.1 of Columba livia. Taxonomy (NCBI): domain Eukaryota; kingdom Metazoa; phylum Chordata; class Aves; order Columbiformes; family Columbidae; genus Columba; species Columba livia. The sequence continues at coordinate 3,241,292 of NC_088622.1, forward strand.
GTCCTGCTGGGATTCCTGCTCGGCCTTTACCCGGCAGGTTTGGTGCTCGACACCTTGTCTCTGCAGTTAAGAGTCATCCAAAGGTTTGTGCACCCTTAGCAGCATCTGGCCATCCCGTACTTTCCTCGGTGTCAGAGTTGTGCTGCCCCAGTTCGTTGCTAACGGTGGTGTATTTCTACTATGGGTTAGCTTTGGACTGTGTGTTTTGACAGGGCACAAGGGTCTTTTGACATCTTTCTTAGCAGCTGGGGACGGTGTGCTGCGTGTGCTCCAGATGGGAACCTGAAAGTAAAGGAAGTTGAATATACTGGTGGAGGGTCATTAGGAATGTATGCCTTATTTTTTGTTTTCATCAGTAAGGTGCACTTGGGTTTCTGCTGTTGTCCCCTCATCAGAGCAGTTGGAAAAAGACTAATTTCAGTAACATCTTTGGCTAGAGGTTTTCATTTATCACAGCTTCCTCCACCTCCCAGGCTATGCCTGTGTTAGCAGTAACAGCCAGAGTGCAAAGATCCTAAACCACTTTGCCAGCATTTAAGAATTATGACATCCTTCATGAGGTATACTTGCAAATGTGAGAAAACTGAAACATGGAGGAGTTAGTTGTTTGAAGTCACGCATCAAACAGTTTTCAGGGTTAGGAATGGAACTTTGCAAGTTGTCGGTTTTCAGGCTCTTGCTTTAACCACTAAATATACTGTTTCCCACTAGATGCTTCCTCAGACAACCCCAGAAGCATAGTTGATTGACTGTGAGCTTGCCTAAAAGGCTGACTGGAAATTTCCGCCAGAGAAGGCTGTCTAGTCCTCCGTTCAGGTGCTTTTCTTGCTTCCTCGTATTCCTCTGCCTTTCTCTGGCGATACCGTTTTACTTCCAGAATGAGGTATGGCTTTGCATTTCCATTTCTCTTAAGTTGCTTTACCTGAGCTCTTCTTTCCTTCCCTCAGGCTATTGCTTGTGGTTGGATCTAAGGTCCTGCTGAGCTGGAATGATGGTAAATCACTCTGATGCTCTTTCTCCAGTTGCTCTGGCGCTGGGAGCCCCACAGAACTGCAGCCTCTTTTTATCACCATGTGTACATTCTACTTTCCTATCTCTTTCCTTGCTGACAACCCCTCTTATCATCAGCCCTGCACACAAACAAGGTTAGCTCCAGTTCAGATTGCATTAGTGTAGTTCTGCTTCCCATTACTTCTCTCTGTGAGCCTGCTTTATGGGGATGTGCATGTGTAAGGCGGGCATGGAGCTCCAAGTAAAGGCGCCTTTATTTTATAAAGGGAAGGGCACAAGCCAAAGGATGCTTTGGATCCAGTTGTTCAAAGCCTGATCCTGGTAGTCTCCACGTAGCTAGAATGCATCCTTGGAATGTGGAAAAATCTATGGCTCTTTGCTGACATCTTGATGCATGGAAGATGCTGATTTTGGTACATAAATGCTTTTAGCTACTGTTGAAAGAATGAATGAATCGGTGCAGGGAATTGCATGGCAGGATAGAAGAGATCAATGTACAAAACTGAAACTGATATTATGCAAAAAACTATATTTGATTTTTATATTTGGTAGAGGTAGAAGTTTTATTACGGTAAACTAAATAAAGGAGATGAGAATATCTCAAACTAGGGTTTGAAGAAATTAATCCTGAAGATACAAAAGCATTGTTTGTAGGGGTTGTTTGGTATTTGAATGCTTCTCCACACCTTTTCCAGGGCTCGTTGTTTTCTCCTGCTTAGTTTATGGGTCAAATCTTATACTTGTGTGTACGTGTTGGAGGAGGAACTGGAGACAATTAGAGCTGTGGTGCAACTCAGGTCTGTAGCGAGGGTGCAACAGTGTCACAGGAGTGGAAAGAGAGCAACAATGGCCTGGCAGCACAGTTGGGACACTGATCTGTATTTTACAGAAAGCTTAATGGAAGTTGTAAAGGAAACACTGTTGTTGACAGGAGAACAAAATCTATCCTGTTGATGCCACCTCCAAAGGGAATGATGTTAGCAGGTGTTCCAGAAGGCAGCAAAGCCGTTCATGTGGCAGAAAGGCTGCTGCCAGCTGAAGGTCCGGGCTCCGCATCGCTCGGGGCAGCAGCGTGAGGGGCTGGCGGTTCTCAGCCCAGCTTGCCGGGGATGCTGCCGGCTGGTTAGAGCATCGATCCGCTGTCTTGCAGGTCCCTGCTCAGCGGGGCTGAACAGCACAGCAGACACCTGCAGACGGACAGTCCCCCAGGCCGTTTCTAGCGCCTCTCACCAGCACGTGTTCCTTTTCAGATGAATAAACAGCCAGGTTGTCAATACTTAGCAGCAGGAAGAGCTGCAAAGGCCAGTCTTACTATGAACTTCTGTTGGTTGCATCCACATCATGGGACTGGAGCCTAAATCGGGATTTTTTTATGTTAAGGCACAAGAGAAGCAGGTACAGCGTGTTTTTTGCTGTGTGGCCCTACAAACTCCCACGTGCAGTCGCAGTTTGACTTGGTGGTGTGTCCCTCCTTGCTGCAGGAGTTTTCCCAGTCTGTTCTTGGAGGGGAATTTGCGGGTTAATTTTACACTGTCAGTGCTCAAATGACTTGCCTGCAGTGTATGGTGGACCCGTCTTACCCTGTGACCCCCACCAAAAAAGCAAGCCCAAACGTAAAACACCTTCAGAACACGCATGAAAGTGGCTCTGTGCCTATGAAAGCTTAGGGCTGGTTCAAATCTAAGGGTGTTTGATTGTGTGGGAAAGACACGGCCAGCACGTGTGTGCATAAAAATTCCCGTGGCCTCCTCCCCCAGCAAAGCCGATGGCTGCAATGAAAGTGATTTCCTGCTGTCTCCCACGCGACACGCGTCACCTGCGAGCTCCGCGCCGCTCATTTCTTATAAACTATAAAGGTATTTTTGTAGTCCTGAGGTTTAGTAATTTTGTAATCTGTTTGTGGTCGTTAGAGCTTCCGTGTCTAACGCTGCAGCCTCGCAGAGGTTTGTGGAACGCTGCTCTGTGTGTGATCTTGCTTGCTTGCTGCTTTTTTTTCCCTTCTCAATAGCAGTTGTATGTTGTAAACACCGGAGCTGTGTTTGATCAACTTCATAAGAGGAGGTTTGTGTTAGTGTGTTTTACGTTGACTGCTGGCTTGTTAAATACCGACCAGGTAATTTCAAATGTGTTTGTTATGCTCCGCATAAATTTACCTTTATGTACTGAACCCTCGGGTGCTTGGAACGAGTAGTTGAGGGTTGTGGGAGATGTGGCTGGTGGGGGAGGAAGAAGCATCGTAGGATGATGTGGGTGGGGGAATGTTCGAGCAGGAGGATGTTGTGGGGTGTGATGCAGGAGGGGGAGTGAGGACTGAGGGTGTTTAATGGTAGCAGTGGGTGGCTGCAGCTCGGCCTTGGTACGCAGGGCTCTTTGGTGGCCTGTGTACCTGCCTGAGGTTGGTTCTGCAGGTTTGCATCCCACTCAAACCTGAGCTTCTGTCTCTCCCGTGCTTGCCCCGGCTTTGAGAGATATGCAAGTTGTGCAGTAAACTAATTTCTGTCACGTGTGGGTTGATTAACTTGAACCCCAGGCTATCAGACCCGCAGGTCAGAGCCCTACAACAACATGGGATTTTTAATTTAACAACAATGTGTTCATTTACCAGGATGAAAGCCTGAGATGACGCTGGGGCTTTTGAAAATTGGCAGCTGCAATGGAGAATCCTTTTTTTTGAAGACTGCTGCAGTGAAAGACAAGGATTATATATCAAACAACCCCAGTAGCGTAAACCCTGACAAAAAAGACCGATTTGGCTCTTCGCAAATGGCAAAATGACCCAGAAAAAAGGGAGTTGTAAATTACTTTTATTTGTGAGGTCAAGATAGTGTGAACAAGGTTACAGCCTGGAGAGTTCTTTTCCAATTTCCCAAGGCAAAAGGGAAGATGAAGCGGTGGAGGAATATTAATTTATACAGAGCTCGCGTCATGTAAAAACTGTCACACTGGATCAGACCCAAGGTCCAACTAGCAGCATTCTGAATTTAGTAATGGGAAGGGCAAAGACTTGATAAATGAAGTATTAGAGACAGCACGAGTCCAGAGTTGTTCTTCCTTTGGCATATGCACTGCGGGTTCTGTTGGAAAAATCCCTCTAGATTGGGAAGGTTGGAAAGACCAAGTACTGAGCAATTTGAGCTTGACATTGTGCTAATAGCCTAGATAAGGTACCTCATATCTGATGGGATGTGGGATCAGGTAGAGACCCTCAGCAGAAGGAAGAGTTTCAGCCATTCTTGTGTCTTTGCTGGTCAGCAGAGTGGTGTGAGCTTTCTGCTCCTGTTGCCATTGGGAAAGGCTTAGGTAGCAGATACTCTAGAAACTTGCTGGGTTTGTTGTTAATGAGCAGAAGACGAGGCAACCTTGTTTTGCTTTATTCAAACTTGTAGACCTTGCCTCCTCCCCGTCACTTCCCTCCCTCCCAAGGCACATGGGTGGTTTTGTGGTCGCTATATCCGGTCCCTGTGCGATACAGCGTGTGTGCTGAGGAAGCAGGACAGATAAAGCACAGCTCGTGTTTCTGGGAATCCTTACCCCACGGTTGCTGGGGAAGTGTTGTGCTCCCGGCCATGGGCAGATAAGATGTTGGGCTTCTTGTCGTGCTGAAGCACAGGGCTGGCTCATGAGAAGCTGCCAGCAGGACTTGACGATTTGGGAGACCCAAATCTTCGGCAGGACGTTGCTCAGTTTCTTTCTAAGTCTGTACACTGTCTGACAGCTGCTAAGCCATATTTTAAGTTGTGAATGAGCACATTTTGTACTGGTTTCATTGGCTGAGGATAAGTGACGCTGTCAGAATTGCTCACGGCTGAATTTAGAGCCAGCCAAGAGTCAGAATGACAGGAGGCTGAGGCCTTGGTGTCCACAGCAGCTACGGACCATGGCTGTGTGAGCACCCTCCGGGCTGTTCTACTGGTGTGTTTCTCTGCTGACCTGCTGGAAAAACTCCCTGGTAAGTGAGAGGGGATTTAGGTGAGTGGTTTTCTCGGCTCAGGTGGTGTAAGGGAGGTAGAGCCACATATCTCTTGCTAGGAGCTGACGCTGATGGCTCCACGCTCTTCCTGCACATGGGGACAACACGCTTACCTGTGGGGGAAACTGCAGTTTTATCCTGCTGCAGTATTTTGTTTGTGGGCAAATGGATGGAGCGTGAGGGTTTCTCTGACTTTGGTGTTCATGTCTTTAAGAAAGAAACCATACGATGCGCTTCTGCTGAATGCCTTTTGTTTTAGTTGTTCCTGTGTGCACTTATCCTGTGTTTGAAAACAGCAGTTTGTACCTGATAGTTTTCAGTTTCCTTCTCTCCTTTTTGCACTGAGAAAAAAGGAATTCTAGAGCTGTGCCAAGTCAAAGGGTGCAGATGGAATTAACAAACATATTTTGATTGCCTCAGCCTTCAATTTCATTTTTCCTGTACTTTTAGAGGTGGAATAGACAGTGGAGTATAATTTGGTTTTATGTATAAAAATATATGCATGCTCAGAACCAACAGCACCTCTTTCTCCCTCTTGCAGACTGGAACTGAGCTCTGGAAAAACAAAGTGGATCTTGGAGCATGTGGCCTGAGGATCGCCTTGCAGAGCCAGGGGTAGGAATCATTGTTTCTGTTGGCTGCTTGGTCGTAGTTGAGCTATTGGGACAAGTGCCTTTGTTCTCAAGTGAAGATAATTCTTTAATTTCTTTGCCAGATGAGGATGTTAATCCCAGTCTAGAAGAGATTAGGAAAGGGTTGCATTGACATAGAAGCAAATTCTGCAGCAAGAATGCTTCTGTGGCTTAAAGGCCCTGGACTGGAAATTTGAAGGTGCCTGTTTTCCTGAGCTATCAGGATATGCTGACCTTCCTTTCTTTGGGTCCTTTAGCACATTGATGTTCTGCAGAGCCCAGCACAGATTGGGCTGTTTTGTAGTCAGCAGCAACAGACTTTTTCCCTTTTCTTGCAGGTGGTAGCTCAGAAGTGAGCAGGATGCCCCCAGGCATTTACTGCCCTATGGAATTCTGGTCTAAGGGGGAAAACCAAAACATCCAGGTGGACTTTCTGCTGCCCACAGGCATATACTTAAACCTCTCCGTGTCCTGCAATGCCAGCTTGGGCACCATCAAGCAGGTAACAGTCTAGTTCTGCAGTCTTACATACAATTCCTGTAACAAGGGGTCTGTTCTTGGGCAACACCTGGGGAAATATGTTTGGTCTTAAAGTCAAGTGCCAGCCCATCCCTCTCTTGCCTCGCAGGAACTGAATACTGGAAGTTGGGAATAGTAATGGCACAGAGGATTTTTCTTACTGCTTCATTTGAGGAATAAAATGCTGTAGTGAAACCACATGTACAAAAAAATGTAGCTGCTTCCTTGTTTCCCTGGGCAGACACGGGGTTAGGGGAGAGTGAAGGAAAACACTGGAGAAGGTTTTCTCTGCAGCAGCAACCTGGCCTGGATGAGTCACAGATCACAAGGGACAGGAGCACAGTGCCAGATTATTCCAAGTTTTCTCATGCTGCGATTTTCACATTAAAAAAAACACAAACCAAAAAAACCCTGAGTAGAGCTGATTGGTTCCAGCTGTGAGTTACAGGTCTGTGTTGTGCAGCCAGTCGGCCGGCTGGGTCAGACCAGAGGCCCATCTGCTCCGGGTTTTGTCTCCTGTAGCAGGCGCTTAGGATGAGAGTGAAGAAATGAAATATGAAGAGTCATGTGGAAGTGCTGTCCGCTGGGAGTGAGGGATCTTTGGGAACTGGATAGTGTCAAGAAGACTTTGGAAAAGTTCTTGGCTCTTGTCACAGATTTCGTGTTACTGGGGGCAAGTTACTTAACCTGATTTTGCTTCCAGGGGGAGTAAAACCTCTGTTTCACAAGGCTAGCAGCCAGCAGGTGCTTACCATGAGGTGTGCAGGTGGGGTTATTTAAATACACAGGTCGAGGGATTTACTTTGCCTGTAACAAACAGCAAGCAGAAAAAATTGAAATAAATGCACTTGCAAATAAATCTGCTCAGCAGTTCAGCATGAGCTGGAGCCACCAGACATGGCTGGAAAGCAGCTGGTGGTTGCAAGCCCAGGAAGGCTGTGAGAAGGTTTGACTGGGCATCGCCTTCGTGGATGGGGTATCTCGGGAGAGGGAGGTTGTGCGGTGACAGTGAGATGAAGAGGTTGTGGCAGTGCAGGAGTTTCACCTCGCTGTCGCTCTGGTGCAGGTGGTGTGGAAACACGCTCAGTATGAGCCGCTCTACCACATGCTCAGTGATCCCGAGGCCTATGTCTTCACGTGCATCAACCAGACGGCAGAACAGCAAGAGCTGGAGGACGAGCAGCGGCGGCTTTGTGACATCCAGCCCTTCCTACCCGTACTGCGGCTTGTGGCTCGAGAAGGTGACAGAGTCAAGAAGGTTATTAACTCCCAGATCAGCCTACTCATTGGGAAAGGTCAGTTCCCCATTGCTGGTCTCGCTAGGAGCGGGGCAGCTGTGTTGTGTGTAGGTGAAATGTGCTTCTGTCCCAGACAGCCTCGCTACCTATGGAATAGTGACGGAGCCCTGCTTGTGCAGGAGATTAAATTATTAAATTATTATTGTTAATAGCAAATTTGGTCTCTGGTGGATCTGGTAAGGGAACTCTGTGTGTGTAGACCCAAGATGGGTGATCTTTCCTGCTGGCAGAAGGCTATAGTAATTGAGTCAGTGCAATCGTATTAATAGTAAATACGTAAATAGTAAAGTGTTTATTAGTAGCTTGGTTGACTCTTCTTTATTTGGCCAAATGTTAAGCATGTGTTTAGGAAGACTGTTTCACAGATGCTTGGTTATCCAAGGCTGATTTCCACTGCTGGGTGCAGATGGTTATTTTGCCTTTCTTTCTTACTCTCCACTTAGGTTTGCACGAGTTCGACTCTGTGCAGGATCCAGAGGTGAACGATTTCCGCACCAAAATGTGCCAGTTCTGCGAGGAGAGAGCAGCAAAGCGGCAGCAGCTCAGCTGGGCAGCTTGGATGGAGTACAACTTCCCCTTGCAGCTGGAGCCCATGGCCAAAGCCTTGGGCACTGGTCCTCTCCATACCCCCACCAAGAACATTTTTGTCAACGTCAAGTTTCAGTCTGGCGGGGTAAAGCACAAACTTTTCTGTGACAATGTTTAACTGGTTCTGTGCTTTCCATTTCGGGAACCTTTGGGCATTTGGAGACAGAATAATGTGTGCGTGGACAGTGTTTCCATGTGTTCATCTTCATTCTCCAGATTCCTTTGCCTGTGGAGATGGTTGGGAGGGAGACTCTGAGCCTCCAGCCAAGGGAGCAGTTGCTCTTCCTGAACATGCATTGGGTGTACTGGTTAGCTCGTAGCTGAGGCTGCATGCACTTGTGTTGGAAAGCTTTTTGGTTTTTGGGTAGAAGAGGAGCACGGAATCCAATATATGCCTTTCCTTTTGAAGCCCATGAGTCTGCTCAGCTCATGCTCAGCAAACACTGCTTGCAGGCCGTGGTCTGTGTTGAACAGGGGCCCCTGTTCTTGCCTGCTACCCCTGGTTAGCGTGATTTTTGCATGTTGTGCCTGGGCATGAAGCAGGAGCCGTCCCCATGGGAGAAGGGTTTCCCTGAGCAGTGTGTTTGAGCGTGTGACCCTAACCACCCTCTGCCTGGCTGGCGGAATGACAGGGGGAAGATTTTTAATGACTAGTAACCACATGAACTGGTGATTCTGCTAAAACTGGACTTGAAGTTCCCGATTTCCAGCCTTGTGCTTGTGCTGCTGAAACATTCTCCTGCACAGTTTGGCAAACATCCCTACTTATTTGCTTATGTGTGTGTGGGGGTAATTCTCCCTTCATGTCCTTGTCTTTATTGTCAGCAATGGGAGTGTTGTTACCTATCTGCTGAGCTACTGCTGCTCCTTGTGCTGATTTCAGCCCTTTGCTGGTGTTTGACAGTGTGTGCTGTGTTGTTGGGATTGCAGGAGAGCTTCACTTTCCAGATCTCCCCAAAGGAGTTCCCCATCACGTTAATGAGCTATGCTATCAAGAAGCAGGCTACTGTCTTCCGCCACGAGACACTGGAGAACCCCGAGGACTACACCCTGCAGGTGAATGGGAAATGCGAGTACCTCTATGGAAACTACCCTCTGTACCAGTTCCAGGTGAGCCTTTTGTCTTGCTTTATCAATCAGTCTGTTCCCATATGGCCTCCTCTTGCTGGGAGGGTGGATTGAGATGTATTATCTTCCATCGAGGAGGCAGGGCTATTTGCAGGAATGCAACGCCTCAGTGACAGGACCTGGATGGTACTTAGGGCAAGGGATACTTCTAGCAACCTTATGGGTTTGGGAGGCGAGTGATCTAAGCCCATCTCTGGGCCCCAAGTGCTGTGTAAATACATTTATAGATTATAGTTCTGGAAACGTCTGTTTGCTTGCATGATGGGCTGGGGGTTATCTTGCTGAAAGTTGGGCAAGTGATCCTGTCCCCTGTGTTCCCCTGGCAGGGAAAACTGCTGCTGGGAGTGCTGAGTCCTTCTCAGTGTTTTTCCTTAATGCAGCCATTTGAGGCAGCTGATGAAATGCCAGCTATAAAAGGCACTTCATATTCTCAGTTCTGGCAACATGAGTCTAGTGAGCTGCAGGTTTATAAAGCAAGAGGAGATAATTTGAAACTGAATTTTGATTGTTGCTGTGTCCTTTCCGTACTCCTTCCACCCGTTTCTGCTTCAGCCAGCTCTGATTTGCTTGGCTGCTCTTGCCTGCTGGGCTCTGTTTCATCCATGCTGACTCTGGCCTCTCTCTGCAGTATATTCGCAGCTGCCTGCACCGAGGCCTCACGCCCCACCTGACCATGGTTCACTCCTCCACCATCATTGCCATGAGAGATGAGCAAACCAACTGCATTGCCAGCCCCCCGAAGATGCCTGTCAAGCCTCCCCCGCTCCCTAAGAAAAAGGTAGAATGGCACAGTGACCCTGTGGAGTCACCCTCAACTCCTCTCTTGATGGAGATGCTGGTCTGGTTCTCCCTGCCTCTCTCGGGACATGTTCCTAGGAAGGGCCTAAGAGCTGGGAGTTTCCAGTCAGCCTCCCAGCTCCCTCCAGCACTTCCCTGGTTGTCGCAGACTTCGTGCTGCCCACCTGCAGTGCAATGCTCTTTTCTGTTGGAACAAAAAGCACGCGATGAGAGATGAGGTCTGGCACTGGCTTGACAAGTCTTTGTTGCATCCATTTCTGATGGGAACCCTTTTCTCTTTCTAGCCAAACTATGGTTCTCTCTGGTCCTTGGAGCAGCCTTTCTACATTGAACTGGTACAAGGCAGCAAGGTCAATGCAGATGAGAGGATGAAGGTAGGTACTGACTCAGTTAGGGGTTTTGGTTTTGTGCTTTGGCTTTCCTAGTTGCATCTGTCTCATTTGGGTGGTGAGGAAAGCAGGGGCCAACAGCTTGATCTCACATGATCCTCCATGACGCTTCATTCAGCCTTTGGGCAGTTTCTAAACTGCAGCACAACAGGAAGGGGAAGGGAACTTGCGAGCCAGCAACAGAGCAATGCATTCTTAGAAACACTCCCCTGCAAAAGCTTCTGAGTAGCAAACAGAGCTGCTGCCCTGTGGTGATATCGCTTGGCAGCCGTGTGGAGGGGCCGGGAAGTCTACAGAAAGCAGAGCAGTAGAAATTCAGCTCTCAGAGAATCATTCCCATCATTCCCATACCAATGGATTACCCAAGCATTTTTCAGTGATTAAGCAGATCTTGCAAGCCCACATGAAATAAAAAGATAACCATGCCCTTACTGAAGTTGAGCAAAGAGGAAGATTAAGGAACTTAATGCATCAGTGAGTTGGGAAAGACACAGGAGTAGGGCAGTTCTGTTCAGGAGAGTGTCCCATTCCTCTTCTCATCATGTCTGCAGCAAACAGGTCTGTGGATTCATGGTGTTCTCTTATTTCTCTGTCCCCCAGCTGGTGGTGCAAGCAGGTCTCTTTCACGGCAATGAGATGCTGTGCAAGACAGTGTCAAGCTCTGAAGTGAACGTCTGTTCAGAACCGGTGTGGAGGCAGCGCCTGGATTTTGATATTAACATCTGTGATCTTCCCCGTATGGCTCGGCTCTGCTTTGCCCTCTATGCTGTCATCGAGAAGGCAAAGAAGGCACGTTCCACCAAGAAGAAGTCCAAGAAAGCTGTAAGTAAAGCCAGCGTGGGACTGAGCCTGGCTTGCTGGTGTGGGGGGGCATGGGACACCATTCTGAATCAAACGCTTGTTGCTTCTAGAAAGACCATTAAGGAACATAGCCAGCATCTGAATGCACATAAAGAGGAATAATTTGTGTTAATGTCTCTGTTTTGCTGTTCCACAACTTCCTTGTTTTGTAGTTGAGGTTAAACCGTCTTCTGTGTTGCATCTTCTTTCTAGTAAGGTCTTTCCTGCAAATCCCCCATGGAGCAAATTAACGGCTAAGAAGGGGGAAGAAAATGAGGAATGTAAATGCTGATTACGGCAAAGCTTTAGGTGAGGTGAAATGAAGGTGCAGAATCCTCAAGGTTGTTGTTCAGATGCTGCAAACTGAGGACAGAAATGTTAAATCACTTTGGAAGGTCTTGTTTTGAGCTTCTGAATCAGAGATGTAGATATTTCTCACTTTTTCACCTCTATTCCAAAACTTCTAACTCATTAATTATTCATAACTAAAACTAGATCTAAGTGCAGCCTGTAATTGAATTGCTGGTTTCCCAGTGTTGTAACTTAAGCAAGATGCCTCTAGCTCTTTGCATGCAAAGAGTTTTCTTTATGAGCAACAAATGCATTTTTTCCTCTGCAAATTATTGTTTCTGCAGCCACAAGAACACTGTTGCCATGTTTTAAAGAGGGGATTAGTCATGCCATCTTTACTAGAGTGCGGAGAAATGAGGGACTGATAAATGTGATCACAGAAAATTTCGGTCTCAGTTCTGCCAGCTCCGTTTCACGGAGCTTGGCTGTGCTGACATCAATAGGGTTTTTGGGGTTACGGTGTGTTAATGTCTGGGGAGCACAGGCAGCCCACGAGTCCTGCTCATGTGGACCAGTTTCTGGGTTGGAGACTTCAGACTGGAAACATTTTGAGGCCAGGACCAGGATCAGCATTTTAATTGTTGTTTTTTACTTAAGAATAGCAGAACTCCAGCTCCTGCTGGAGGCTTCTCCAACAGAATATCTGATTCATCCACAAGCTGCATTTTTGTGGTCACACTGGACCAATTTTCAATTTTGAAGCAGTCGGAAGGAAATGTTGCTATTCTGATTGACAAAACAAAACCAGCCTGCTTAGCTGTGTTGTTAAGAGGATCTTGTTCTTGTGTGTTCAGGTATTGGGGAAAGGTGGATGCATTCTGGTGAGCTCTTAATATAAAATCACAGTTTGCTGGAGCTGAGCTCTGCAGAAATTGATTTTTCCACATGGTCAGCTGCAGCTGATTGAAAATGATTGGTAAGAGGAGATTACAGTCAAGTGCACCCTGATTTTTGTTTTTGATTAATAACCTTTTTGCTCGCTTTGCTCACAGCGCTCAGAGGTTCATCACATGTGTGTTGTTTGTCTGTGCAGACCGTCCAGAGCAGAGATTTGGGACTAAATAATTTACTACCACAAAAGCAGGCGTGCTTGCAGACTGCCTGGATGAGTCAGAGGGTTAATGTCACCCCGAGGGTTGGCTCTCAGTGTTTCTCTAAGTCATGCAGCAGATATTTCTGTCTTTACAGTGCTGAATCGTTGCTTTGCTGGACCTTATCCACCCAAAATCTTGCCTTGCGTTTTGGCAGGCCCTGCGCTGTGGTTTGATGTCATTTGCTCTGTTAGGAGAGGTTATTGCTGGCGGTGGTGTTTTGTTTGGCTTTTCCCTATGATCTAGATGCTGATGTCTCGAATGGGATTTTACTGAAGATACCTACTCTAATCAAATCAACTCAGAGGTTTGTGACAGGCCACTTGGAAGTGATTCATTTTGTCACATTAGGGGAAACGCTGACTTTGGTCCACCAAGTCCTTTGGTGAACCTTCAGGGGAAGCCTGAGATGTTCCCTAGAATGTCTCAGTGGAAAGAGATGTCTTGCTGTGCTTCCTTTCAAATATTACACTGTTTGTGAGTGCGTCTGTGTTGATTTTTTCCTTGCAGCTTCTTTGCCAGTCGGTTTTTGTGCTAGCGTGTGCTTGAGCCTTGGTGCTTTTTGAGCAGCTGAGTGAAATGCTGCTGTTGCTGAAACCGTTCTATGAAGTAAACTGTTCCGTTTGGGGAACCTGAGTGCAGGAAATCTTGGGTCACTTGTGGAACGTGTCTGTCTGCTCTGGTGGTGGGTGAGAGCAGGGAGACTGTCCCAGTCACTTCACTCCCCAAAATCAGACTTGGCTTGTGTGACTGGGTTGGCTTGTGGGTTTTATTTTGGGGGGTTTTGTGAGAGATTGGCAGCAGAAAGTTTGATTTCTATAGATAGTGTTTATTAATGTATAAAGGAGCCAACCCTTTTCTTTCCATTGTCTGATAAATCCAGCATTCTTTGCCTAGTTTTCTGAAGTCATGTTAACTCTGTGTTCCCTGTTTCAAAATCAAGGTTCTTCTCCCTCCTCTCAAATTGTGAAATATATGAAGTATGTATGTCATAGCTCCTTCAAGTCCCATCAAGTGTAGAGTTGCAAGGCCTTACCAGAAACTTAGAGAGTCTTCAGCTATGCAAAATATTGAGTGGTGAAGTTTTAGACATATTTGTGAGGAGTGTTTGGTGCCATTCAGCACTACCCAAAAGACCCCAGGTTTTGGCAAATATCTGAATTTTATACTGTCATATACTCTGACTGTAGAAGAGCTTCAAAGGTAAGCAGACAGGCATGGCTACCTGGGGTGGTATATTCTTTACAGCAACTCACTTTGCATGGGGATATCTCACTTTCTCCTTAGTTTTTCTCATCCCTTCACCCAGCTTTTGCAGTTACAGCACCCAAATGAGCTGCTTTGCTTTGCAGGACTGCCCGATCGCCTGGGTGAACGTCATGCTCTTTGACTACAAGGACCAGCTGAAAACAGGGGAGTGCTGTTTGCACATGTGGTCCTCCTTTCCAGGTATGTCAGGAGACAGAGCTGCTGGATTGTTTTGTGCCTTTAATCTCCACTACAAAGACAAGAGATGCCCTGTACCCTGTATTGCTGTGCAGTTTTTGCAGGAGGGGCCAGAACAGTTCAGACTGTCAGACCCAGTATGATTACTGCTCAAAATTGTGCCCTGCCAAGACGAAGGCCTTGTTTTGCTTGGCATGAGAAGTTGCTGCTGTTCTAAGATGTCATGTATACTTTGCTTTTGAGGGGTCAGGGAAATGCAGTGAGCGGCCAGGGCCAGGCTGTGTCCAGTGCCAGAGCTGAAGCAGCCTGTGCTCTGCTCTCTGGAGCAAAGCTTTTCATGGGTTGATGTACTTTGCTTTTCAGATGAGAAAGGGGAACTTCTGAACCCCATGGGCACGGTGCAGTGCAATCCCAACACAGAAAGTGCAGCAGCCCTGGTCATCTGTTTCCCCAGCGTTGCATCACACCCCGTGTATTACCCGTCATTTGAGCAGGTAGGAACACGGACACTTTGTTTGGGAGGAATTCCCTAGCTTTGCTGGTGCAGGAGCACATTCTGTCACTGTCTCTTGGGTGGCCGTTGACAGGGACTGGGTGCACACAAATTTGATGAGTAGATCTTGTTAATTGAAAATTTGACGACTTCTCTTTACTAATGGACCTTTGAGTGAATACTTTTCCAAGCTGTGAATTCCTGAGGTAAAACTGCTCTCATAGATGAGCATTTGTTTCAAAAGTGGGTTTAACTGAGGCACCTTTAAACTGCAGACAGTGTTAGGAAGGAAGAATAAAAGGGGAAATGAGTGAAAGTAGACAGCTTGTTCCCTTTCAGCACAGCATGATAACACGCCGTGTGGTATAGGGATTTTCCATCTGTCACTGCAACTGGCCAAACACTTAAAGTGGAAGAAGAAATGTGCCCATTACAGGAAAGAAAGGAGATCTGCGCTGCCAGGGCCATATACACATGCTGCCCCATGGCGCATGTTCTGGCTCAGAAGCTTTAACAGATCGGGCCAGTGTACAGGGCGGCTTGGGCAGCGCTGCTCTGAGAATCTGGAGCGGTTCGTGTTAGCCTGGAGCTCCGTGGCCCAGAGCCCTCGTTGACGAGCCGTATAGGTGTGCCAATGTGCCCTTTGGGGAAAGGACTCATCTGTTGTTGTTGCAACCAGGGAAGGGGCTCTGTGGGCAGTTACACCTCTGAGCAGAGGGGTCCTGCTGAGTGTGTTACCTCCTGAGTACGTCACCCCTTCTCCAGAAGCGGCAAGTGACTCTAATACAGCATAAACACCTGAAGTGATGGTGAGCTGGAAGTGCAGAGGAAAGGAGGAGCCTTTCTCAGACTCTTTATTTGTGTCCCAGCTGCTGGAGTTGGGGAGGAATGGAGAACCACCCCGTGCTGCACCAGAGGATCCTGAGGAGGTGAGTCTTCTGGCATCAGTTTCTCAGCAATGTGCAGATCGTTACATGTTTCCACCTTACCCCTAACCACCTTTTTTCACCAAACTGGGTCATGCCCAGTCCTACAAGGTCTCTCTGGGTTGGGACTGAGCCCTGTGTATGCTCTTTGCTGTGATTCCCATGAGCAGAAGCTGCAGCTGAAGGAGATCCTGGAGCGGAGGAGCCACACTGAACTATATGAGCACGAGAAAGACCTGGTGTGGAAGATGAGATACGATATCCGCGACCAGTACCCGCAAGCTTTAGCGAAGCTGCTCATCATCACCAAATGGAACAAGCATGAAGATGTTGCCCAGGTGAGGATGCTGGGGTTGGCAGCCAGGGCTCTCTTTTTGAGTGTCTACATCCCTGTGTTGTGTTTGGGAGGCCAGCTTAGCAGGGATGTTTCTCAGTGCCCTGTGCAGGTACGTTTGGCATCAAGGCTGAGGAAGATTTTCTGTTCTTAATTAGTGACTGTGAACGTTTGCTGAGTGGTACCCAGCCAAGCTGACATTTAGTTCTTCTAGGCTCCATTTAACTCTGTGCTGTCCCAGACTCATTACTGACCAACAAGGTCTTGCTTATTCTCTCTAGAAACTGGAGACAAGGAAAAAAACTGTTTAATTCATTGCAGAAATAGGATCTGCATTGGGTATTCTTAACTGATAGTGAGAGACCAGCACAAGCTGCCTCAGGGGGTCAGTGAATCTGTTCCACTGAGAACATCCGACATGAGTTAAGGATGGTCTCTGTGCTGCTCATCCCTCCTTCTAAAGGTCCCTTTTTAGTCTACATTATTATGCTGCGGAAAGTGCTTTTCCCAAAGAGCTTATTCCAGTGATTGTGGTACAGCAAACATAACCGTGCTGTGGACTTGGATGGCTCCTCCTGTCAGCCTTCCTAGAAAGCTGAGACTGATGGTTTTTGACCCGGTGTCTGCAAACTTGCTCTATAAATCTATAATCTATAAATAGTGACTGAGACAGAGATTTCACCTCCCACAAAGGAGCTCCTCCTCCAGCAGTAGAATTTGAGATATTTATCCGTTGTCATAAAAAATATTGTTCCTTTTTTTGCTACTACTTTATTTTTTTTTTTCCTTTACAGATGATTTCCCTGCTCCAGACCTGGCCAGAGCTGCCTGTCCTGAATGCCTTGGAGCTGCTGGATTTCAGCTTTCCTGACCGCTATGTTGGTTCCTTTGCTATCAACTCATTAAAGAAGCTGACGTAAGTGTTCACCACAAGGGATATGCGGAGCCCCTTTCTATTTATGTTTATGGCTGCTGATGGGGACTGTGAACAAGGCTGACAGTCTTGTCTTCACAGTTTTTGCAAGTATGTTTGTTGCAGTAAAGATAAGGTTGTCTTTTATTTTTCCTTTCTGTCCACAGAGATCATGAATTGTTCCAATACCTGCTACAGCTCGTCCAGGTGCTTAAGTACGAATCCTACTTAGACTGTGAATTAACCAAGTTCCTGCTGGACAGGGCGTTATCCAACCGCAAGATTGGCCACTTCCTCTTCTGGCACCTGAGGTAAAGACCAAATGTTTTAGGCTTTTTCTCAGTAATCGAGTGAAACCAACATTTACTGGTTTCCTAATTGCTCTGTGAAGTGAGACAGCAAGCGTGTCTGCATGTACAGATGCCAGGGTATTTATTTAAAGGCCTTGGCTGTCCTTTAGCCAGTGTCTTTCATCAAAGCTTTGCTGGGATTACCAAAACCCAGGAACTGCTGCTTTTTACTTTCCAAGACTGAATAAGTATTCTTCCAGGAGGACATAAAAGCTTTGTTTGTTTGTTATTTTTTTTCTTTTGTTGTGGTGGTGGTTGGATTAGTTCCTGTTTTCAGAATTTATCTATGTATATCTCTATATATATCTCCACATGCCTGGGATTTGAAATTTACTCTGGACATCCATGGCCTTGTGCCAGCCCTGAGCCAGAGGCTCTGAACTGTCCTTGCTCCTTAAGCAATGTCCTCAAAGGAGGGGTCAGTGATTTAGTCATCCAGAAAAATGTCTCATCATTTCAAGCAATGTTTTTTCTACATCACCTTCTGGGGTGGCTGCATTTTTTTTCCCTCCCCAGCACATAAAAAGAATCTAAACAGCAGCTGATATTCTGGACCCCCCTTCTCCCCCTTTCCTTGTGCTGGCACGAATGGGAGAATTAGTCACTGGCGGCGCTGAGTCAGAATTGCTTTAACCTCCCTTCTCCCCCAGGTCAGAAATGCACGTTCCTGCAGTTGCCTTGAGGTTTGGCCTGATCCTGGAAGCATACTGCCGAGGCAGCACCCACCACATGAAAGTTTTGATGAAACAGGTAAAAATTGCTTTTAAACATAAGGTGGGCTTCCCTGTTGCGTGGAGCTGCTTCTCAGCTGTTAACATTTCCAACATAATGTCACCAGTAAGACAAAAAGAGCCTTTCAACTGCATTATTGGTTTTGGCGTATCCTATTAAGAGCCCGGAGTTCCCTATCACATGTGACTTTGCTCATCTCTTACTCACTCGCACAAAGTACACTACGTGTCCAGAATGGTTAGAAACGTTCAAACACCGTTATGAGCTGAGTTGGGTGAGTTACCAGTGAGCAGGAGCTGATCACAGCTGACTCTGGGATTTGGAGCAGTGCACTCTTCCCTTCACTAGCTGTGTGGAGGTAATTCTGCCATTTGTTCGCTCTAAAACTTCTACATTGTATATCAAGGCTCCCTGTACCTAACTCAGAAGTGAGGGACGGTCATACCCAAGATATGCCCACAAACCAGAGCTGCTTCTATTTTCAAGACCAAGTGGTACTTTTACATAACCAGAACTCCCCAAAAGCACAAGAGGGCTGGGGCTGCAGGTCTCAGCCTCACTCTTTCAGCCACTGCACCTCACTTCTTCCTTTGGTGCTCGATAACGTGCATTATTCCTGGTGCAGTCACTGCTTTGCAGTGCATTTGTGCCCAGCAGAATAGCCATAACTATTATGGATCTCCCTCAAGGAGCTACTACTAAAGTTGTTTTGCTGGAATGTGTGAAATTGCCACAACTTGAAGAGAAAGTAAGAGACACAACCAAGGTTTACATTTCACAGTAGAGTTTAATAGTTGTAAACTGTCCAGGAGTTTCCTATTTGTTAACCCCGTTCCATCCCTCTCTTTTCTTTCAGGGAGAAGCGCTCAACAAGATGAAAGCTCTGAATGACTTTGTTAAAGTGAGTTCTCAGAAGGCCACCAAGCCCCAGACCAAGGAGATGATGCACGTCTGCATGAAGCAGGAAACGTATCTCGAAGCACTTTCCCACCTCCAGTCCCCCCTGAACCCCAACATTATCCTCGCAGAAGTCTGGTAAGGAAAACTGCTGCGTCTCTTAACCTGTGCCGCAGGCTTTGTTCGGCAGCAGAGCCAGGCTTCTGGTTACCCCACGGTCCTCTTTGCTCACAGAAGGCACCAATCTGTTGGTGTTTGTAGATGCTGTTGAATTTGCAGCTTGGACAGCCGCCTTTTTAATAGACGGAAACTCTGATGGTGATATTTTTGTTTCCTCTAGTGTGGATCAGTGCACCTTTATGGACTCCAAAATGAAACCTTTATGGATTGTGTTTAATAATGAAGAGACAGGTGGAGGTGGAGTGGGTATCATTTTTAAAAATGGCGATGGTAAGTCTTTAAAGGATATATTCTCGCAGGCATAGTGTTCTCAAGTGTTTGTTGTGATGAGTGAGCCTAAATGAGGCCCATTAAGATGGTGTGTAAATTAGGACCATCAGTGTGATAAGAGGTTTTTTTGACAGTAATCTGGAGATGTAATGAACTCTGCAAGAGCACCAGAGCAGGGGAGAGCAGGAGGTACTGATGAGCCATTTTTCTTTTGTAATTGCTGCACAGATCTTCGTCAGGACATGCTGACCCTGCAGATGATCCAGTTGATGGACATCCTGTGGAAGCAGGAGGGCCTGGACCTGAGGTGAGTGATGTGCTCACAGTTGTTCTGCTGCAACAATCACTGTCCCTGAGCTTATTTTGCCCCCAACAGGTCTGTCTAGTATTCTGTGAGCAGCTAGTCAGGTTTTGTGGTACTGAGGAGTAGAAACGCAGAGTAGATATGGAGTAGGTGAGACAGACAAAGGAAAGCTTAAAAGTCAATGCAATTCTGGGCAAGATTTCAGTGGAAGGGTTTCTTTCATCTCTGCAGGATGACCCCTTATGGCTGCCTCTCCACAGGAGACAAGACGGGGCTGATCGAGGTGGTCATGCACTCAGACACCATCGCCAACATCCAGCTGAACAAGAGCAACATGGTGGCCACCGCAGCCTTCAACAAGGACGCGCTGCTGAACTGGCTTAAGTCCAAGAACCCTGGGTGAGCGGCTTTACCTTTAACTTGGTGCTGCTTTACTGCTTCCTCCCAGCTGGAGACATCTCTTCCGCTTTGCTCCGTATTTTTACTTCAGTTATGCATATTTCCAAGGTATCCTATGGTATCTGTGGCTGCTTTACTGCCTCACGTACCACAAGGCATCATCTGGATCTTGAGCAGAAATGGCTTACTCTTTGTAAGCTTTTTTGATCTCTGATAGCTTAAAGTAGCACTGTCCACAGGCTGCGTCCAAACCTGGATCCTCCCATCGGTCCCATTACCTTCTCCAGAGGTAGATACTCATGTGGGGGCAGCTGGAAAGGGGCAGAAAGAGAAACACCAAAACCAGGAGGTGGAAGAAGCAAGCAGCACCAAAGCTGTGTAGCTTCGGGTTTTACTAGATACAGAAATAGCAGCAGCACAACCGTGCCGCTCTGATGTAGCAGGGCACCAAAAAAAATCATTCGAGGAACACGTTTTGTCTTTTGGTTCTGTGGAGATGTAGAAATGAGTTAATGTAGTTGAGACTAAACCATTTTCTTTGTGATTGTAGACACTACCTTAGTCACAGGAGTTATTGCAGCTCGTTTTTGTAAAGGGGGTACTGCCTCTGGAGAGCTACAGACATTCAAAGGCGATTCCTTTACTTTCTCCTGCAGGTTTGCATGGGGGAAGCTAAAAAAAACCCCAGTTTTTCTACTGGCAAAGTACTGGTGTTCAAAGTAAAATTCTCCTTTTTTCTTGCCCTCTTTAGTGATGCGTTAGAACAAGCTATAGAGGAGTTCACGCTTTCCTGTGCTGGGTACTGCGTGGCGACCTACGTGCTGGGGATAGGTGACCGGCACAGCGACAACATCATGATCCGGGAGACCGGCCAGGTACGGGCACTCACTGCTGCTCAGGTGCTGCGCGAGGGGCGCGAATGCTGCTTAGCAAGGGACAGGCACCCCAGAGCAACCCCTCCGCTAAGGACGTTCCTCACCTTCCAGCCCAGGCAGACTGGACACATATTCTCAATAGCTTCTGTTGTTCAGAGGGTAAATACAGTGTTATCGTTTGAATTAGTTGTGTAAGTATCACTGCCATCAGCTGCTGATACCCACTTTGAAATGGCAGTGGAGCAATTCATGCCTCTCAGACCTAAAACTGTCTGCACATGCAAACTCCTGCACCGCACTTACCAGTCTGAGGAATTACTTGGCTTCGGCAGAGTCGCAAATTGCTTGTGGTTGAGTGGTGAGCTCCTCAGTCACTGACCCAAACTGATTTATTTGTAGTCTTCTTCCCAGAAAAAGTGGTGGTTTGGTTTCTTTTCAAAAAATAGATGCAAGTGGATCAGCGTGGTTTTAATTTCACATTCATACTTGTACTGATCCCTTCTCTGTTCCACAAGAACAGCTACGAAAGGAGAGTTACAAAACCTTGTGCAGAGCATGGGCCACCCGGTTGCTGCCCACTTGAGGGAGCTGCTGCCCTGTGTGTCACAGCCTTGGGCTTGTGGCCGGGGCTTAGAGCAGCTCTGCAATCTTGCTGTAGTGCAGCAAGAAAGCCTTACCTGAGCAATTAATATTTTGTGGCAACTTCGCAATTAAATATTGCCTCTTTTCCCAAAGGAGTGCCATGGGAGAGGTCATTCTGCTCCCTCCCAAAATCCTATAGTCAGCATCTTTTGAATACAGTGACTGAGAACTCAACACTGATCAACTAAAATAGGTACTATTCTGAAAACATTTTTTTTCCTTAATTTTCAGCTGTTCCATATTGATTTTGGTCACTTTTTGGGGAACTTCAAGACTAAATTTGGTATTAACAGAGAACGAGTTCCTTTCATCTTAACCTACGACTTTGTGCATGTCATCCAGCAAGGAAAAACTAACAACAATGAGAAGTTTGAAAGGTAAGCGTTAGCAGTTAAGCTTTTTAAGCTCACAAGTTCATTCTGCCAGTGATATGTAGCCCATAGCTGACAGCTGTCTGTACTGGTGAAGGCAAATAATCTATTATCTATATGTGTTAGAGAAGGTGACAGAGCTTGGCGGCCGCCAGTGCAGACAGCAGGGCTCACGCTAATACCTGGTGTTGCTTTACGAAGTGGCTGAGCCTGCAGTCTCGATTCTTTTGCCTCGTTTTTGACCAGGTTCAGGGGTTATTGTGAAAGAGCCTACATGATCCTGAGGCGCCACGGCCTGCTCTTCCTGCACCTGTTTGCGCTGATGAAAGCTGCCGGCCTGCCAGAACTCAGCTGCTCCAAGGACATCCAGTATCTGAAGGTAAGAGAAGCAGCGTCCAGATGCGGTTAAAACTCATTTTGAACTGAGGAGGAGTTCAGCCTGGAGGGACAGATTCTTTGAAGCAAGTGAGCTCCACAAAGTACAACTAGATGTCCAATGTCCATGTGCAAGATGCTGGTGCTCAGAAAATAGCTTCAGATTCTTCAGCACAAAGGCAGTTGGTGCCTGTAGAACCAGCTTGCAGGGAGGAGAGAGAGCTCTTGGGTTGTGTTGCATTTCCCGGCCCCAGCTTGCCTCTTATATTTTGTATAGGTAGATATTTCAGTGGTTCTGGCTTTGTACAAGAGCACTAAAAAACCTGCTGTTTCCCTACACCTGACATAAAAGTAGGAAGCATGTATTTACCAGAATGAAAAATCCTCGTGCAACTACATTAACTATTAAAAGCAATAGTTACTCAATTCCTGCTTGGTATTGCTTTCAATGGAGTCATTTCTTAGTGAGTAAACATCTTAGTATTTGAGCAGTTAATTGGTTGCACTTTCTGTGGGGCTACAGCGGTTTCTGCCTGTTCCCCCCAGGACTCCCTGGCTCTTGGGAAGACAGACGAGGAGGCACTGAAGCACTTCAGGCTGAAGTTTAACGAAGCCCTGCGCGAGAGCTGGAAAACCAAAGTGAACTGGCTGGCGCACAACGTATCCAAAGACAACAGACAGTAGAGCAGCGCCAGCCCGCGCTCCTGCTGCAGGAGAACGGAGTCTCTGCACCGGGTCCAGCAACCGCAGGCGGGTTGTTAAAGACTGAACGTTGCCGTGTTGAAGGTCCTGCACTCCCCGAGATCAGACACCTCTGCATGCCTGAAAGCGTTGGACTCGTCAGCCGTGTAATCCTGTCTGCGGTAGATCTTTGGGGGACAAGGGAGAGACGTGAGGCAATAAAATTCCTGCATACAGCGAAAGGTAGGTAGATGTACTGTATCCTAAGAACTTGTTAAGCTTCAAATAATACATCTTCAAATGGAAGAGTTCAGGCAGTTGTAACATCCATCCCATGTGTTTAAGTGTCTGTTCCTATTTTCTCGAAAGTTCAGCTGAACACTGAGGACCTGCTGTCCCTGTAGCTCTGGTATAGCTCAGCTCCTAGGGCCCCACCGTTACAGCTCAGAGGCATTAACTGCACCTCGCGATTGCTCCCCGTGCCCCGTTTCAGTGTCCGCCGTGGTAGGTCAGCTGAAATACCACTGAAGCCGACTTGGACAAATTGTTTTCGTTCACATTGTGACAGGATAAAAATATCCACGCTGCCATGCGACTTTCTCTCTGCTAGGGGCCAAAGTGTCCTGAAACTAAACCGGAACCCAAAAATCCCCTGATGCCACAAGAACAGGCTTGGACTGGCCGATGGAGTAGGTGTTTTTGTTTGCTTTCCTAAGTTGGACTTCAGTTGAGCCTCAAGCAATTGCTGGGTTTCTGCATTTATTCTGTTTTTACACCTGAAACAGTAAGATCGCATTTTCAAAACGTTGGTTGCTACATTTCCCTCCTGTTGGGGTGCACCAGAGCTTGTTTGCCACCTGTTTCCCTGCGGTACGTGCACCTACAGCTCCGGAACACCGGGATGCGACGCTGAAATTCCCTGAAACACAGATGGTGCCGTTCTGTGCCCCAGTTATGTGGCCAGTCTGCCCTGCCATGCCAGGAGAAGTGTGCGTTCAGCACTGAAACACTCACAGTAAGTTGCAGCTCAGCCCTCATCTTCTTAGAAATGTTCTCTTCACACTCTTCCTCATCTCCACCGCGGTACCCGACTCCTCGGCTGTGATTAGAGCTGCTGTGCAAGGTCTGTGTGTCTGTCTGGGCTTCAGCTGCTCATCTCTGTGGTACGGAGATGCCTCCGTCTCCATCATCATCTCCATCATCTCCACCCCACCGCCCACAAGGTGCTCTCATGAATCACCTATTTCTATTTATGTGTCATATTTGCCCCCAGCTCGTGTCCTCAGCTGGTGAGCAGCTCTGAGCTCTGCTGTTGCACAGGGACAGTGAACAGGAGCCGCAGGTACTTTAAAACTGAATGTTGCCATACACTGGCTGTTCAAATCCACCTTTTTTTTCCTAAGAGGACAAATGCAAATGTCTTTGTTCTTCATCAGCTGCACAGCTAAATTAACACTGCCTTAAAAAGTAACTTCTGCCCTAAGTAGAAATGACTAGTAATAGGTAAGTAACAGCAGGTTTGGTCAGTGAATGGCATCAAACACCTTTAGTGAACTCTTCCCTCGTTACCTTTACAATAAGATGCTGGCAGATGATGATTCAGTGTCACACTGTTGCTAATTTAAACTCTAATTGAAAGTAGTGTTTGTTTTCATAAAAGATGTTACACTATTAAGTCTATTCTATACTGTTTTGTAGACATTAATATAAACCCGGTTGCCTCTCCCAGAGCAGCCACTCTAGAGAAAACAACTCATATTAACTTCAGTAATGCTTCAGATCCCCTTTTTGTCCACCTTTCCAATGATACCGTACATGACCGGGAAGCGGCCAGAACATTTCAAGGTAGAACAGTAAGAACGCTTCCAAGTGATCCAAATTACTTAATTAACACTTTCCTCTAGAACAGTTCTTCAGCAGAGTTTAATAAGCAGCTCTGCAAGTGTGTTTGCAGCAAGGAATTGTGTTTGCTGCACTGTCTCTGCATCCCAGGCCCTATTTAGTTCGTTAGCACATCTGTGTGTGCCCAGGACACCGGGAAAATGAGCAGATTAATGTGTCCACACTGACCTGCAGGAAACAAAAATCCATCTGTGCTGGAGCTGCTGATGCTTCCAGACACCAAAGAAACACCCCAGAGCCTGTGAGTATCGTCCGCTGTGACAGATCTGCTCCCACATCACAGGCGGGGAGGTGGCTGCGTGTCACCACTTCAATGAGGAGTAGGAAGATGCTTCCATTCCTCACCTCCAATTAAAAACATCCCTTACCCACTGCAAAACCTTGACGGCCTCATCCCGCTGCCCACAGCTCAGGACAGGGTTGCTCACCCTATTTTTTACGCCCAGAAAAACACATGATGCTACTTCCCAATTAAAGGGCAGGACTAGCGCACACCAGCTTAATGGGAGCTATAGAAAATGTGGTTTGCAGCCTTGCAGTTTGTACTCCGCCGTTGTTTTAGTAACATTTCCAGACAACTCAAGCCCTCTCAGAGTTGTACAGCCGTGCAAAGCAGAAGCAGCTCATGTCAGCTGCCCTTCCATTTTAAAGTGCAATAACACCAAGTTGTATCAGCGTAAACTGCAAGAACTGAGCAATTCCAAAGGTGTTTCTCAATCCAGAGTTTTACAGTGAGATTAGTCTAGAAAATCGACTTACCTCCAAGAAGTAAAACTATCCATGTGGACCTTCTTCCTTGTGCACCACTGGAATAAAAACTCCATCAAAGAGCCTTTGGCTCCAACGCAGCAGCTCACCGGGTAGTTTTCAGCAAGTTGAATTGTACTCAAGCTGGAAACTTAAATCCTTTTCAAAAATATTAAATTTCACTATAAATAAGTACCTTCTGATTTTATAAACAGGCTCAAAGCGATACCCCTTTCTAGTTCTATTTATTTGGAGATGTTTCTGTGATGATTTTTTTAACTCTGTACAAACTGATTGTGCTTATTCTGTTGCCTTTGAAAAAAAAGAAGTATTTTTTTAAGCCAAACCATGGATCTGTAAGAAATGAATGTTTACATGTTTCACTTTCAGTTGCTCCAGGTACGTGTTTTGTAAGCCGAAAAATAAAGATAATTATTGATAAATTGTACACACATGCTGCCAACGCCTTTCTATGCCAGCGAGACCAATGGAAACACAACCAAACTCTTCTAATGCCACCAGCAGAGCAAATTTCCACACTTAATGCAACTTGAGTCAACTTTGTTCCATTCAGTAAGAAATAAATGCAAACAACCTTTAGAACCAGAAATTTATTGTAGCTTATAGACTTTCCAAACTGACCTGTTACCAATATACACATCTGAAAAGTTATACCCACAGTGGCTACAAACTGCATCAGGACGTTCACAACCTTTCAGTATTACCATTAAATCGTGATCAGTTTTGGTCTAAAATACAGCAGCTACAGCAACAGTATATGGAAGGATAAGTTTTCTACACATTAACACAGGACGACTGTCAGACATAAGTTAAAAGTTTCCCAGTTTACTTAAAACTAGCAGTTATATTACCACGTAAGTAGTCAAAACCGTTTCCCCATTTTAGAAATCTAAAATTTTACATAAAAAAAAAAAACAACCAACAACCAAACCAACCCCAATAAAATGGTCAGCGAGTCGTGTGGGTTCCCTCCCTGCGTCCCCATCACCCGTGAAGGCACTCGCTCTGCGGCCCCGGGCAGACCCGGCGTGCGATCCCGTTCACACACCGCGCGGTGACAACACGTCTGCTCCGAAATCAAAACCGGCGCAACGTTTGGCTCCATCTTTGTTTCCTCCCTGTGAATGGCTCCCCTGGGGCTGGGTGCGGGTTCCCTGGGGCCGGGTGCGGGTTCCCCGGGGCCGGGTGTGGGTTCCCCTGGGCCGGGTGCGGGTTCCCCGGGGCCGGGCGCGGGCTCCCTGCGTCCCGGCACCACTGACCCTGCACATGAGCCAAAAACTGGAGCTGTTCTTACCGTGCGGAGCAGTGAACGCGGTCCCAGTCTCCTGGTACAAGCAAAACAAGTTACTCTTTTTAATCCACCTCCAAACGTAAAAAAATCAAGTAAGCAGATATTCAATATTCAAGGCTCTGTGTAAGACCAAATAAAGTTAAATAAGTGAGACCTGCCTTACAAAAAAACCCCTAGCGTTCTCCACCCTGGGGTCATAACTTACTTTCGTACCTTTCAGGTATTTCTTTAGCAAAGTCCTTTGCCATTCCAAGTTAGAACTTGGATGAGAAACAACCAAAATCATCTGGACTTGTAATAACATTAACATGATTCCCAAGGTCTTCTGGCTGGATGACTGATGCTATCGGTTTTACCAGCAGGAAAACACAATAACTAAGTGTAAACAAAGGTTTTATACACCAACAGTCCAAGTTACTGTACAAGGGGCTACAGGGAATGAGCAGGAGTGTGTTTAATAATCAGCAATGAGATCAGTTACGCCCCAAACCCTCCTGCTATCAAATCAGAAACACACAACAGCCAAAAACAACCCACAAAGCCCATCGATGTAGATCGGTAGCCAAGGTGTCCAGGTACACAGGTCTCAGGCTTTCCAGCTTCATTACCAATGTAACAATCAAGCAACTTAATTAATAATCCACCCTGTCAGCAGCATAACCATCGCTGTGCTGCAGGCGGCCTCACCGGAATGAACAGGAGCTGTGGCAACACAACAGCACCAGCAGCTGATGTACCCACCGGCCATGTAGTGTTTTTTCCCAATAACTTAAAAACCCTTCTGCCAAGACTTAATTGGAGAAAGAAAAAGAAGACTATAAAAAGAACCAAGAAACGACTGTATTGCACAGGGCAGCCGAACCTCTGCGGAGGTTCCTGAAGCCTTCACAATCTCTTACAAGCTTGTCTGGTCCCTCTGCAAAAATAAAGGAGATTAAAGGAAAAGGGCAGAACGGAGCGGGGCAGAGCGAACACGGCAGTCAAGGCCAATGACACTTAGTACTGAAACACCTACACTAGAGAACGGTGCCCGTGCTCCTGCTGCAGCACTATGAGACTTGTAATAGTTCATGCTTCGTGATTTTTTACTTTAGCATGTTTTAAACCCCAACCCCTGTTTTCACTACCACAAATGACATAATTACATAATTCCAATATATTTACAAAATATTAAAAAGTCTGTTAATCTTCTAACATATTAACCTCATTCTGCCACTTTACACATGCACTAATTGGGGGGGGGGGGAAATTAAAAGAAATGAACAGGCTGAAATGAGCAGCTTTACCCTTTGTCAACAAGCAATCTTTGCATCTTTTGGAAAGAGAAAAAGGAACAAAGCTGAGTTTGCTTCACCGAGCAAACAAAGACAGTTCAGAAACTCATGTGCAATGGCTACAGACCTGTAGAGTCACTTAGCTGAGATGACACGAAGAAAAAAGTGCAAGGTGGTTCCTTACATAGCGTCAAAAAGAAAACCTCCAGTCCCTGAGGCCTGGCTGAAGGAGAGAGGCGCTAACTACGCGGGGACAGCATCGGGAGCTAGCGACATACCACGGGATGTGTCTGCCTTCAATCTACTGGCCAGAATGATTTGTTTGTTTGAAACACCATGGATCCTTGGTAACAATGGAGTGTGTTACAGTGGAGTCTTCTAGAGCAGAAACATAAAGACAAAGGAACAGCAAGAATCAATAACTGAGGGTAGAGTCATCCCACTCCAGCTGTTGCTGTCTGTTCACATTCTGTTGGTCCTCCTCCTGCTCCCCTTCCTCCTCCTCGCTGCTTTCGGACTCCGCACTCGTGATGTCGTCTTCTTCTCCATCTTCGCTTTCTTCTTCCTCTTCCTCCTCTTCCTCTTCACTGCTGTGTTGATCCTCGTAAGTCTGTTAAGACAGAAATCAGGTGTTGGTATCACGCTGGCCAAAAATCTCTTTTGAATTCAGGGTCTTTCTATATGGAGAAAGATCTATTACAGATTTCTTACTGGTTTTAGATGCTCAGCAACACTGAGGCAACCAGAAAATAAAATAGCTCTGTAACACTGCTATCAATCCTATCCCTCTAAAAGAATTCTGAAGCGTGATCCAGTGCTTCCAATTCTGCTGGGAAAGGATCTTTCAGTAGGATACACCATCAGCATTACAGTCGCACATTTCTAGTGTTCCCCATTTTCTCGACATTCTGATGTCAGCCACAGCAGGAGGAAACATGACACACACAGATGTTTCGATATAAATTCTTGCAGCTTTGGGGAAAAGCAGCTCATGGTTCCGGCAGCGTGCAGTATGATGAACACAGTGCTGGACACTGACCCGCAAAACCCAATTAGGTATCATGAAGCTACAGCCTGTGCACGATCCCAAACATAACTGCTCTTTGCATTTGTCACATTCCCTAAAAAATCACAGCTGATGTCTCTGTGTTTTGTGGTTGTTTTTGCTCTACCACTCTGTCCATGTACAATCATACGTGGTACAGCCGGAAAAAGGCTTTTTTGTTAATGCTGAGACACCAGTTTTACCTCCATGGGGTTCACAGTGATGGTCAGAGCAGAGTCATCCCAGTCCATCTCATTTTCCTTCCCGCTGTCCTGGTCACGCATCGTCCTCTGATGTGCAGCTCGGATTCGGAACACGCCCAGAATGATCATAAACACCAGGAAGCTGACACAAACCACAATCACAACAGTGGCTGTGCTGGGAACAACTGCAACGGAAAACAAATGGAGTTTCTTAGATGATACTAAGGAACTCTCACATAATTCTAATAACTAGATCTCTGTTCCCATCACCTGCAAGAGGGAAATGCCACTATACAAATGTTATATGTAGCTACCCAGAGGCTGTGTGTCTAACACCACTGAAAAAGTCATTTGGAGAGTAA
This sequence comes from Columba livia, assembly GCF_036013475.1. Taxonomy (NCBI): domain Eukaryota; kingdom Metazoa; phylum Chordata; class Aves; order Columbiformes; family Columbidae; genus Columba; species Columba livia. The sequence continues at coordinate 3,270,940 of NC_088622.1, forward strand.
GAACTAAAACTTAGCTCCTTAAGTATAATTACATCCATCTGAAAGACTGACAACAGACGGAAAGCAGACTCTGCCGCACGCACACGCTCCTCTCATCCTACATGTCAAATTAATATAATCAAAACAGAAAGGTCAGATATGATGACTCATCAAGGGAGTAGCGCTGCAGTTCCTTCACCACGCCATGCAGGAGGAATTCTGCTCCAGCTCCTCACAGTCCTTAAGCTGGGTCTTACAGTCCTTAAGCTGGGTCTTACAGTCCCCCCCAAGACCAGAACGCCTCCCAGTTCCCACTGCACACACCAACAGAAAGATGATGTGCTGGTGGGGAAAGATGATTTGTAGATCTCTAGTAATCCACTCCTCCCTGCCCAGGCAACAGCAGAACAGCACTGAGTAACTGCTTAGACTATTAGTCTGACACACTGGTTTAAACTGGGGGAAAAGACCTCTCTGCAGCAAGAACCCTCTGGGACATTCTAACACCAGAAAAAAAAGAGCTGAACTTGGGTGACTGAGAATTCTTACCTGAAAAGGGATGAGGGTTGGCCAAGTTGTGACCAGAGAGATCAACGAACGTGTGGTGCACGGGGTGAACGAACTGCGGCTGCGCGGCGATGTGATTAGCGTGTTCCACCGGGTTAGCGGTGTGGATGACGTTCACCTAGGAGCAAACCAGAAAACGCTCAACTCCAGAAACGCAACAGTTTACTGCCGAACAGACAGAGAGAGAGAAGGAAATAAACCCCAATCTGTTTCCCAGAGCAGGCATCCAATTCTCCTTCAACTTCTCCTCAAATACTGGTTTAGTTTTGCTAAATTAATACGCTGTCTTTCCAGTTCCACCTTTTTGCATTCACACTTCCATTAGCCAAACTATTTCTTCTACAACGCAACAGTTTCACCTCTAGGCAACCTTATTTAAAGCTGCAATGAAAGAACACATTTATATATAAAACATAGCCTGAAATGTGCACCTCTACTAGAACTTATTTACAGGACAAATAATTGATGGATTATCTATCGGTTGAGGCAACAACCTCCACCCCCTCAGCCACCGCGCTCTGAAGGTTCTCAGTGAGCAGATCAGCTCACGTACCTCCACCTTGAACTCGTTGCTGACATAGCGGCCATTCAGCTCGGAACACACTAATTTGAACTTTCTGTCAAAGAGCGAAACCGTGTGCCAGTTTCTGTAGCGAATCAAATGCAAGACTTCTTCGTAACTAGCCATAGTATCAACCCCTGTGGAGAGAAATAAGCAAGTAAAACAATTAATTTGCAAAAGACTAGTGCAACATCATATACTTGACGAGTATTAGTCCCTTTCTTCAAGTTTTCTTGGCTGACAGATTTTCAATTAGTAAAAAACAAGAGGTAACACCTTAAAGGTAGACACACACGTATGTGGCTCCACTGAAACTCTGTGGATGGATTTGGTGACAAAATTCTAGACCCCGTTAGTCTTTAAAGGGATTCTAGGAGCCGTTCTTTCAAATACATAACTTATTCTTAATAAAAACCAGAAAGGAATGATGTATGCTCCAAGCACTAGATTATCTGTGCAAGGAACAAGCCTTTTCTGGGAAAAAATGTATTTCATTTCACAGGCCAAAGGTAACCTGCAATTTGGGACAAGAGAGAACAAAAGCAGGTTCTAGAAGGATGTATTTTCTAGAATCACAGCTTTCCACAAAATAGTTGTTACACCTCTGAGCTTGACATTCTCGTCAAAACCAAAGTATCTGGAGTCAGTTCCAAACCACCTGTCCAGCACACGGTCCCCATCACCTCCCGAGCAGGAACCCCCACCTGTGATGATCATGCCCAGGTTGGAACTGCTCATCTCGATGCCCTTCTGCTGTAACCGGGTCATGTCGATCTCCAGGCTTTCTTGCTCCTGATTTAGTTCCTCTCCTAACACCGTCACCTCACACGTGTCCAGGTTGTGCATGATCTCTTCAGACACCAGGGACTCTTGGACTAAAAAGTGGAGGAAACGACAGAGGTAAGCAGAAATGAAGGGGAAGCAGACAGGAACCCAGGAGCTATAAAATATCACATGCAAGCTCAACTCTTCTTCCAGAAGAAATATTAAGATGTGGGCTTGAAGCAAAGAGAGCAAGTATTAATGAAATAATTATTAAAAAAAAATCAGAGATATTTACATGAAGATAATGGCCTGGGATTACTACCATTTCCACGTACATTTTTGCTAGCCTACAGCAGAGTATCTACACCTTCTCACAAGACATACACAGCTTCTTTTCCTCTGCTACTTTCTGTATTAAAAGAGAAATCTGTGCCTCTGTGCAAAAGGAAGATCCCCTGATGTGATCTCTGAGTGGGGTGAGGGAAAGCAACAGTCCCACGCAGAGGAGGATGGTACCTGTAGGATCTTCATCTCCATCTCCCTCCGGCTCCACCTCCCGTGTGATGGTGCTTATTATGCGAAGCTCCGGAAAGAGGGAAACGCCCTCGGAACTCTCGAACTCCGAAGCAGAGCGGGCGAAATGGTTGATGCCGCTAAGGCTGATTTTCGGCTCCTCTGGCTGCAAGACCATGACGTACCCCTCCACAGCAGGAATGGAGACACAGGCCTCTTCATTGAAACACCTGGGAGACACAGAACACAGTTTTGCACAGTCCAGGAGGATATTTGAGAGGGAGGCACGATTATGTGGAGTAATTGCTTTATACATTTTTAAAAAGCTCTCTCTTGGACCCAAGAGTCTTAGATAAATTCATCAACTTCACTGGAAAGTAAGAATTCCCCACCAAGGGAGCAATCTTACAATTAATTTTTACTTACAGTTAACACTTGGCCCCATTTTCTACGCTACGGCTACCAGCCACAGATGACACCTTTAATGACGGTTGTGATGTACTCAGCCCAGCACATACCCTTACAACCAGTTCCTCCCTACCGTACACACTCCTTACTACCCTCTCAGAAGAAAACAGAATGCTGGTGTAGAAATCATTTGCTGTATTCAAACATGGTGGTTACACACAGCCAGACTCCTTTGTTTAACACAACTGAGTCACACGAACACTGTTCCAGGCTTCAGTATCACCGCACAGAAACGCGTTATTTCAGGACTAGGACGTACTTGGCAACGCTGGTGATTTTAAGCCTCCGAATCCCAGGTGTTGGGAACTGGCGAGAGTTCAGGTAGGAAACGTGCTGCATGGCCTTATCCACCCTGTCGATGTCGTCCCCCTCGATGGTCAGGGTCGACTGACTGGGGTTCATCTGGACCTGAAACAACAACAACAATCTAAGAGAACACCCAAACATGAGCTGGTAACTACAACTGGCAGCTCAGCACTGCTTGGTGTGGTATATGCAGGGTAATTACATCTCTATTTAAAGCAAAACAGCCACTATTTACTGCCTTTGTACCACACAGTCTTCACTTGCTTATTCCAGTCAAATATATTTAGTGTTTCATTCTTTTAGAAAAAATCTAGGCACTTATCATAATTCTGATGTGAAGACTCCAGTAATACAGAAGAGAGGAGGCTGATATAAAGGAGAAATTCAGCTCTGTTCACACAACCTTGCCACTAAATAAAGGCAAGCAAATTATTCTATTGAACTGCTTGTTAAGTCTCTCTCTTTTACTACACACCCTGGTACAGGCGGTAAAACAGACAGGCTTACAAATCTAGAATTTCTGTTCAAGAGAACGCAATAAATTTCATTCTTAAAATCCATTTCTATGCAAGAAAGATTTCCTAGTTTTCAGGTAGCTTTAATGCTAAATGTCACAATAGATTAGCTTGTTATATGTGAGACACCCCTGCTAAGTCTGCCAGCAAAACCTGTAGCTATTATCAGCAGAGCGATACACACACTCCCCTTTATTCACGTGCAACTTTACCTTCACGCCTTTGCCAACGCCGTCGGGCATCTGCAAATCCAGCCCCTCTTTGCAAGTGTACAGGCAATCGATCACTTTCTTGTTCTCCAGTTTACCAGAACGGATCATCAAACCCGCCAGATTGCCTCGGAAAAACTGAGCCATGTGGAGCTCGCCACCTTCAGCAAGGAAGGAAAAATCTTTGTATGTTTGGATTCTTTCCAGTTATTTTTCCCTTTTGTAAAACAACACATACGCCTTCTGGTACCACAAAGTATTATACACATGCAGGTTAGTTTTTATCCATTCTGGGTGTTAACCTTGTGATTATGTTCAAGCGTAAAGAAAGAATTAAACAGTTCACCATGCACATGGCCTTCCCAACGCAGCCATCTCGAACTGTGAAACCAAAGCCGGTCTTTCCGTAACAACATTTCACAAGAAACCGCCTGTACAGCGAGGTGGTGTTCTTCAGAAATGAGACACACAACCAACGGCATCCACCGTGACACCGGGACCCTCCGCTGGAGGTGACAACTCCTACCAGTCAGTTCTCTACAAAACGGGCAGTTTAAACTCAGGGCAACCAATTTTTGGATATTCAAGTTTCAAGGTCACCACTTGCTAAGCTACCAGATGTTTAGAAAGATGTCTAAGCTTGGTCTAAGGTTCAAAGTGGCAAAAGATCCTCAGCATAGCTCGGTACAATTTTCAGTAGTGACTTTTCCTGTTACGCATTATGTATTTCCAGTTTAGACTTGTACAGCTTCAGTTCCTAGCCCCTGCATTCTGTTACCTCCTTACCAAATTCAAGTGTGATGCACAGCCAGAAACTTCTGGTCAGTTGTATCTACACCATTCCAGGAATTAATAAAATTTACAGAAAAAGTGCATATCTTGATTAGACTTTTAGAAATACACCCTAATTGTAAGGGTCTCAACAGAAGACACAAAATCCACCTATCCCTAAAAATGTCTAAGAAATAAAACCCTGTAGCCAATCTGAAATATCTGGCAGCCAAAGCTTTTACACCCAGTCACTGTAATTACAACTTTATATGAATTTCTGATCGAGGTTCCGCTGTAAATTACAGGTCCATCTTTAAGTTATATAGAAGCAACCTGATCGAATTATGAAACTGGTCTTGCACTGAATGGGGAGCAGAGCTACTGAATTCCAGAGCTTCTTCCCAACCTACTGATTAATTCTGTGATACACACGCATACCTACATACATATATATACTCATATATTTATATTAGGATGAGGTGCATTTATATTTTAAGAAAACTAGCTGAAACAAATTAATAGCTGATATTTTACATCAGCAACTTGTTTTACACCACTTCACTGCAATTGCAAAGGTCGCGGATTTGTACATGGATGTGCATTTGGGTGCAACCAAAAAATAAAGAAAACAAAAGAAAACTAAAAAAAAATCAGCTGATGAAGCTCTGGAAATAGAAGCACAATGAAGAACAAGCCTAGGAGAGGAGATGTGAAGGTCAATGGCCCAAATGCAATGCCTGCATTTCATGCTGCGTGTGAGATGAAGCAATGTCTTGGCATAAAAATGAAATAGAACAGTAGGGAAAAGAAACTCCAGCAACCTGCAGAGGTCTCAGGCACAGTTTCAGTGTCATTTTCATTTCCTGTATATTCTGTAGAAAAGCAAGACAAAGAACAGGACAACAGGGAAACAACCAAGTAGTTACCATTTGGCAAATTTTCTTATCATAGAGAATACACAGCAGCACTTCCCCCAAAAAGCCTCCTTATACTTGACCCGGCTATTAAAGTATTAATAGTAGTTACCTTGCCAACACGCTCCGACCACGAGCTGCGTTTCTATCTTAGAAGGATGAAGCGGGTAATCTTCAGTCACTGGGAAAGGATCGTATGAAACACCATCTACATAAAGAGTCACTGCAGGAAATTCAACATTGAGGACGTAATGATGCCACTCTTTGTCACACACCTGAGTGGAGAAAGTTTTAAAGATTCTACTTTAATTTTATTACAATTGAATAACTGTTCTATGCACATTTTGTATATACGCACATGCAGAGAGACTGACAAACTATAAGCCAGTACAGACATACAATGTTTCACACATATGGCACGCATCTGAAAAAAGCAAAGCAACTGTTAAATGTTCATAAATAGCTTCTTTTCCTCTATTTCCAACATAGAAAGACACATCTATTTCCATCCCTTTCATTTTTATAATATCTAATAACAGCATATTTAAATTTAAAAAGACATATCTGCATGCAAACGCATTCTGAAATACTGTTATAATACAGCATTACTTGACAAAGGGTTTGTACTTGCTGAGAGGGAATGTTTAGAGAAAAATATGACCATTCTGAATATGAAAAACATCTTCCACAACAGAGTTATTTATACTAATTAGTTTTTGGAAAACAACAATCTTCCCATAAGGACATATATGGGCATTTTACATTAAAACGGTTCACACTGCCCTGCATAGAAAATAATTATAAAAATAAAGTAATTAGCTATGTCAGAAAGTAATTCACTGTTTAGGTAACTGGCAAAAAACCCTGTAATAGGAACCTAATGCAACTAGAAGCACCTTTCTAAATGTACAGATATACAGGGTTATTTCATCACTCAGGCGCAGAGGGCTGGAAAAGCACACAAAATATTAGTCCCTTATGTCTTGTTCTTCGTGATCATAAACATAATGAATTCATAGAAATAAATTCTGCAGATCAAAGTAAAAATGAGCTATTGCAGCCTTCACTTTCAAATCTATAATAATTAATACAAGATGAAATACAGACAGACAGCTCCTCTCTCGAAATAGGAGGCAGAAACCTACCTGCATCCCTCCAAGGCCTCTTAACTATTTTTGTGCAGTACAATCTAATTAGGAAAATTGATTTGTAGCTACTGCTGGCAATGTGTAAAAAGTCACAAATGTTATTTCAGTGTGAAAAAGCGCTAAGAAGGTAAATCCTTCTGTCACCCTGTTAACAGTTGGATCTGCAAAAATGCTGCATGCTCAGAAGTACTTTAATGCCACAAAGAAACCAGAATCATTCCTGTTTTCTCATGCACACTGCCTTATAGTGCATTTAGTGAAGATAACTGACATCACAGCTAACAGACTTTCTATTTTCACATATCAATCTACGTTTTCCTACCTTTCAGGACAAGGACTTGCACTTTTATCTCACTGGGTTTAATAAAATCACTAAAGCAGTATTTTATATTCAAGATGAAAAGCTATAGCTGAATCTAACTCTGACACTTGATCACAAATAAGTTATTGTTGGGTTCTATAAAACATGACATCAGGAGTCTGGAGTTGCAACAAGTATTTATTAACAATAATACTACTATCAGGGAGTTCAGTCTCCGATGGTTTTCACTGCATTTTAACACCCTACCAACTGTCCTTCCATACTTACTTGATTCAATTTCCAGTGAAATTCAGCCGGTTTGTATGTCTTTCCCTCTGAAGGATCTTGGCGGAAGAGGAACACAAGTCGGCAGTTGTGTACATAGAGTGCGTAGTGGTGCCGGTTCATATCTGCACAAGAGTTTAAATTAACATCATTGTTTTCTGTAAACCTTAAGAACTCCACAAAATTCATCTGTTCTATAATTTCATACATAAATCCCCAAGAATGTGATAGGAAGAAACAAACATAGATCAGGCACGTTAAAGAGGAATGCAAAATGTTTCTAACAGTAGCTAGGGCAAATATGTCCAAATCCAACCTAGAGCAAGACTTACAGAGATAAGCCTATCAGCAGGAAAAAAGAATACATAGTATAACAGGAAGTGCTGTCACTAAACCTGATACACGTGTCTTAATGATTTAAAGCAGCATCAAGAATAACACTGTCGTTGGAGATGCAAAATCCAGAGGGCATAGCCAGAATAAGTCATCTACTATGGCGAAGAGAAACACATAATGTAAATTGGAATAGAATTAGAAAAACAAGCCTGCCTAATCTGAAGCTACCTGTCTTGTCCGAATTGCAGAGAATTGTCTCTTTCTCTTTGGTTCCAGGCCCGTGCCTCATCCATACTGATATCACGAAGGGCTCTTTTAGGTTGACTGTGACAACGCCGTCCGGGATCTTCACAGCTTGGGTGCCGTTGAATTCAAAGACTTGGTCGCTGTCGTGACCGTTGTCCGTGGGAAGCCCTACGGTCCAGTTGGCAGCACTGCTCGGAGGGGGAAGGAGCTCAGCGGTGCCAGAAGCAGCACCTACAATAAAAATAGCCCAACGAAAAAAGGTAGAAACTCAAAAGTTTCAAACCATACTGTTTGTCTGAGCACTAATTTTTCAGGGCTGTCAGGATTACGCGCTACCATCATACATCCAGCAATCCTCCTTGGAACATCCTTTCAGCTCTTGAACATCAATCTCACGTGAGGGAAATTATTAGTCTATATAAGTGAGTGGAGAGGCAGAAGAAAGCGATCCTTCTATTACATTTGAGAATAATATTAAAGGCCACCTTCAGCCAATTTTTCATGCTTTTTATTGCATGCTAGGCAAAAAGTTGGAGGAAACTAGGTGCAAATGAAAGACCACATCCACTCACTGGAGTTCACAGACGTTTACAGATATATAAAGCGTGAGTGTCAGGAGGATGGAGCCAGGCTCTTCTCAGTGTCAACCAATTGCAGGACAAGGGGTAATGGGTTCAAACTGGAACACAAGGGGTTCCACTTAAAATTGAGAAGAAACTTGTTCCTGGTGAGGGTGGCAGAGCCTGGCCCAGGCTGCCCAGGGAGGTTGTGGAGTCTCCTTCTGTGCAGACATTCCAACCCGCCTGGACACCTTCCTGTGTAACCTCATCTGGGTGTTCCTGCTCCATGGGGGGATTGCACTGGATGAGCTTTCCAGGGCCCTTCAACCCCTCACATTCTGGGATTCTGTGAGTTGTATTCTAAAATAATATTCCAAGGCAAACTGATAAGCAAGAGAGACAAAAGCTTTCTTACCACAGAGTCTGTGAATGGATTTCTCTGAGTAGGTGTCTCTGTCACAGCCTTTACCAATATGGCTGGTTTCCAGCTCAACCGTTGCTTGAATTGAGGTTATTGGCTCATCACACGTCTCCAAGCGCATACTGGGGAAGAGAGCTAACGAACCAGTACCGGGCTCGTATTCTATTCTTTTGCTCCAACCTGTGTATTTATCCAAAGAAACAATATTAAAAAATCTCTGGTGTTTAACTGAAGGTACCAGCAAATGCTGAAAGCAGATAGGAAGGAGATCAAACTAACCTTGCCAGCCAGGCTTGCATGTGGGCTTAATGCTAATTTTAACCAACACATCCTCAGCAGCTCTCTTCTTCCCACAGTCATATGCTGTTACTGTCAGTTTATACTGATGTTCTTTACCATAATTTAACTTTTCTGTGTTCTTTATATAACCTGACACAAAAAAAAAAGCAATAATCAGATGTAAATAGCTACTCATTTGGCAATGTAGATCCCCCAAAAAATCAAACTAAAGCCCACTAAAAACTGCCTTGCTTGGTTTAATCAGCTTGCTTGAACCCCAAGTGGTCGACAGATTTTGAAGGGTCTACAGATCATTGGCAGAAAGGAAATGACCTAAACAAATCACTACACTTCAAACCCAATAACATAACCACAGTACTGTCATCTCCAGAGCCACATATGAGCATCTCAAATGTGAAAAGCACATGTGGAATCCTGGATTTGAAAGCTAACGAGCAAAAGCTATCCTAATACAGAACAGAAAATTACAGGGGGAAAAAAAGCAGCTTACTAAGAGCTGGTTTAAAACATAATACAGCTACTGTATTTCTTTTATTTTGAAGGGCATTTCTCAAGAAACAACACACATTGAACAGACCATCTGCTCCTTACATCAGTAGCCAGCACATGGTATTGGCATTGAAAGACATCTTACTTTCCATTACCAAATCAAACTGCTGAAGCGAACGTGTCCATTTAACTGGACTGCTGCTGTAGCTTTATGCTGACCAGTTTGAAGTCCTACTCTTAGGGCAGCAAATGATAGTAATTCCCACTCCATCTCTCATCACGCTCTTACCATCTTTGTCAATAGCAAAAGGTACGTCCGGAGTTACAATTTCGTAACTGCAGATCTGGCTGAACTGAGGCGAACAATCCGCATCCACCGCTTCCACTCTGAGGATGCTGTCGTACCTCTTCCCTTCGATAACCGTCGCCTTGTACGACTTCTCTTTGAACACGGGAGCATACTCGTTAACATCATTCACCTGAATATGGACCGTTGCTCTGGAAGTAGAACAGAAAGCTCAGTTCTCTATATATTGCAAAACTCCTGTTCATGCGAGGAATCTGATAAAACAGCTCCCTCTTCTACAGCTTGATCCATCCTTCACAATTCAAGCTCCTTAAAGAAGTGACCTATGACTGATCCAACCAACAATCTCAACTACCCTGATCAGGAAATAGTGGATATTTTTCCAGTGTGTTGCTATATAATTCAGTGTAGTTTTAGATTATTGCTTACTATTGTTTATTTGCAAATAAAATTCAACCCTTTGTATTGCAACTATTAAACTGAAATACAACAAAAACAGAAATACAACAAAATAGAGCTGTGACAATAGGCTTTTACTTCTGTTAGAACAGTCTAATCCTTCTAGTCCTTTCCTGCTGCCACAGTATTTGATATAAACACCCAATTTTTATTTCATGTGAACAAGAATGACAGTTAAGACTGGTCTTAGACTAAGAGCTCAGTCAAGTGCATTTGATTAGCTCTTTTTTGATAATAAAGTACCGAGTTGTGTAAGTCAGTGAAAACTGGCTTATTTCTTGGATGTGGGAATGAGAGACAGACAATTTAAATGCAAGAATCACAGAAGTTCAAGATACACTTTAGCACATCGTATAGCTATTGAGATAATCCTACAAAGATTGGATCTTGAATTAACCATCCTTTTATGCTTGTCAGTTACTGCCTGTATATAGAGAATAGGAAAATAAGGCAGTTTCTGTCAGTAACTAAGGAGAAAAGGTGAATAACAAAAAGTATCTAGAATGTAAACTAATAAATAATTCAATCACCACAGTCATTCTGTAAGAGTCTTCTGAAGTTTATGCTAAAAAACCCCACAAAACTTTAAGGTTTTATTTTAGTCTATGTGCTAAATAAATGCCACCAAAAAACGGCCTTCTCTACCAAACACACTTTATATTCCTGACTTTGAGAGCTGAACTCCAAAAATGGTTAAAAGCCACAAAAGCCATAACACATACAGCCACAGGGCAGGGAATTTCAACAGTGGTCTGGAGGTGCAGGCCCTGGAACCCGTCATCCTGCTGTGGGAAAGGAGGAGTTGCAGAGTGCGCTGCTGGATCTGCGCTGGTTCATTCCAAAGCCGTTAATTTGGATAACCATAATTTTTAATAGACCCATGAGAAGAAAGTTTATATCTCAATTAACCAACACAGGCTGAAAAATTAGTAGGAAAAAATCTACAGTGCAGAGAAGGAACTGTACACTAAGAAATGGAACAAAGAATGTAACTCCAGCCAAGCCACCAAAACCTTTGTTGGTTTTCCACCTCCTTGGAAATCTTTCTTCAGAAGTCAAACTATTAGAGTTTAAGGGCACAACTACTTTCCACAGGCGTAATCCTTCCGGTGATAACTTTCTACTGCCTATTTGAAGCACACAGCTATAGAATAATAAGTTGTGCTTGTCACCGAGATGACTGCTGCTCGGCTTTACATCTTACTGACGCCCCTCTCTGCTTCCCACAATGAGGAATCTCCCACATGCTCTGCAGATGTTTACACCAGGGTGTTCAACAGCTTTTCTCCAGTGGATTTTCTAGAGAGCGCTTTACGTTGCGGTTTTTTCTTTAGATAAAGATTAGCTAACCATCGCTTTGTTCCCACCCTTTCATCCAGGCAGAGATGAACCTTAGGCTACCGAGCTTGCTTTCTTGTTTTTGAGGCTGTCTGCAAATGATAGCAACATGTATTTTTTTCCATTTTGTCAAGTTTAATATAGATTGACTTCTTGAACCAGTTTTTTGGGTTTAGAAACTGAATTCTGAAGCAATGCCCAGGCTTGGTATCCCATGCAAACTCTGTACCAACTCAAGCCAGATTTTATCTACATCAACAGTTTTTCTGCTTCTATCCCCACACTGTTTTCCAATGTAAATTCAGAGGCGTCAAGGGATAAAGCAGCAGCATCTAGAATACAGCGACGGAGATGTCAAAGCAGTTCGTTTCCATTCTGCTGCTCGTTTATATTACCATTACATGAAAGTCTTCCAGTGTTAAAACCTGGTTTACATTAAATACACAGACCACAAATCACCGCGCGCAGGAGACGGCTCGAAACCGAACTTCCCCTCGGCCCCCCGCGGATTGACTTACTTGTGGGATTTCTTTGCGTTGGCTCCATCTGGTCCCTTGCCGCAGTCGTAGGCCTGGATGGTGAACGTGTAGTCCTTCTGCAGTTCGCAGTCCAGCTTCTCTTTAGAGCGAATTATTCCCTCACCAGTGGATTTATCCACCACCACTGCTTCAAAGGGAACATTCTGCCCGTGAATTTTAAATCCGCAAATCTCACCTACAGATTCAAAGGAAGGGAGGTTAGCAACTGGTCAAGGTGATGACACTCTTTACAAATAAACGACCGAAAATTTTGCAGCCAAGGGTTTGTGAGGGTCTGTGGACAAAGCAAAAGCACTGTGCTTTAAAATGGGTGATTTCTGGGAACTTTAGTAAAAAGAAGCATACGTCTGCCGTCCAAGCAACTCGATTACTTTGCATCCATTCATGCAGGAATACAAAAGAGAAAAAGAGAAATGTAGACAGGCATTTCACAGGAGTACTTGAGATAGCTCTAGGGTACGAGTAGATCTTATAGGAGCATACAGCCAAGGCCACTGGTAATATCTTCTACGCCAAGCTACTGGGAATAGCTGGGCAGCGTGTTTATTTTGACCAGAGCAAAAGGTTAAAATAAAATGCACAGTTACAAGTCGAGGGATGAAAAAGCTTCGAGTACAGGTTCAGCACCAAAATTACAGAAATTCCGTCAACGGATCAAAGGAGAAAGTCTTCCTGTGCAATGTACCTGGCTAAAATTAGGGAATCAAAAAGAAACTACTGAATGAGAAAGGTAGAAATACCAACTTCTCAGGCATCCATTTCAACAGCTATCTACTAACGGGGACCAAATCTGTTAGCCAAGGAAACTCACGTGGAATGATTTAGTTGGCTTTCCTTTCTAGTCAAACCAACAAACTTGCAAGCCCCTAGTACATCATTTTAAGACACATCTGAGCCTAAGATTCCACTATGAAACCTTCTGCACCCCAATGTGCCCCCAAGCCCCCTCCAGAAACCATCTCATCACCTACACCGGGTGTTTTGTCTGTATCATTTATGTTTTGAAGGTGATTTTCTTATAGCAACATTAACCACTATTTTGTTATTAGAGTTTCAGTGGTACCAAGAGCACGCTCCTATTGTACACTTGTCTAGAGGTATTAAAAAAAAAGGTATTTCATTCAGATTTTAAACTACCGAACTAAGTGTACTGCAGGGAAGGTGTTATAATGCTCCGGCAGTTAAATATTACTTTACAAAGCATAGCAAAAAATGTAACGATGTCCCAAAGAAGGAAGCTATCAGTGAAAATACCAGAAAACACTAATTTCCCCACTTTGCCAGTGTCCACATAATGTAAATAATCCCCAATGGTTCAAATGGATGTCTGATTTACAGATATTTCTAACCAAGGGTTTGGTTACATAACAGTTTTTTTAATCGATTTATTTTAAAATAGAAAAAAAATTGGGAGAATAAATGGGACAAAAGAGCATGACAGGATCTTCTGTTTAAGTGCTGATTCCCCATTTCATAACCAAAGTTAGTAGGTTAATATTCATAACAGGGACAGAAAGAACCCTTTATCACCTTCTTTGGTGACTGTCACCTCAAAACTCTCTAAAGGGAGAGAAGATAAACCCAAGTCAGTAACAGGAAAGGTTGGGAGGGAGCACATAAGGAAAAAGGCACAGATGCACACATCACACAGAGAAGCTTTGGAGAAACGGTACTTGGAAATTCCAGCGGTGATTTGCTGTAACTGTTACAATTGCAGAGTTTTAATTGTGTTGATTTAATCTTTTCACTCCAAATTGTCATTTTTTTGCATTCTGAAGTATTTCATATGTTTATTAAGAGGCTTTTTTCTTTTTTTTCCTCTTTCATTTTTTTTAATAATACCAAGTGCTAAACAAAAGATATTTTCAAAATTCCATGTGACGAAGAACTACCCATAAAATAGAATTTATCAGAATTTATTTAGACTATTCTATTTAAAGAAGACATGTTAAATAACTTCAAAAAGCTTTTATCTCTTATGCTGAAACCATCATGTTTCTACAAAAAAACCCCTTCAAACTCCCCTTTTGAGTTATTGCAAAATTTAAATTCTACATCAAACCGAACTCGACAGCATTGCCATAACTCATGATTACAAATTATACACATTAAATTGTGAGCCTAATGAACATAAAAGCTTTAATGTAAGAAACTGGGGGGAGGAGGAGCAGCTCTATATATTCCTAGCAGCGTTTTGCTTTTCCAGGTTAAACAAGCAACTAACACATCTCTATAGTTTTATTTTACTGCTGCAATACTGTAATGCTGGACAGCAAAGATTTAAATAATAATATATATTTAAATATATTCATCCAGGATTCCACAGGCTCCGGGATCACCCGTGAGCTCTGAGGGGAATGAGAAAAGATTTCAAGGCCTCGGGACGGATGGTAAAAGAGTCTGGGGCTCAAGTGATTTTCTCTTCCCTCCTTCCCATTTTGGGTGATGATACGGGAGGGAAGAGAAAAATCCAGTCCCTAAACAATTGGCTCCAGGACTGGTGCTACAGGCAGGGCTTTGGGTTCTTTGGTAACAGCTGGTTTTACAAGACACCAGTCCAAAAAGTGATACGTGGGAAAGGTTTATCTCCAGGGGCAAAAGGATGCTGGGACAGGAATTGGCAGGGCTCATTTGGAGAGCTTTAAACTAGGCTCGAAGGGGGATGGGGTGGCAGCTGGGCTTGCATCAGTGGGGCATCACTCCAGTCTTCCAAAAGGGTAAGAAGGAGGACCCGGGTAACTCTAGACCGGTCAGCCTCACCTCCATCCCTGGGAAACTGATGGAACGACTTCTCCTTGGTGCCATCTCAAGGCACATCAGGGATAAGAGGGTCACTAGGGGCAGTCAACATGGCTTCACCAAGGGGTAGTTGTGCTTGGCCAACTTCATTGACTTTTATGAGGACATAACAAGATGGATGGATGATGGCAGAGCGGTGGACATGATCTACCTTGACTTGAGTAAGGCATTTGACACAGTCTCCCACAGCATCCTCACAGCTGAACTGAGGAGTGTGGTCTGGATGAGCGGGTAGTGAGGTGACTGCGAACTGGCTGAAGGTCCCTTCCCTTCCAACCCCTGACATGCTGTCATTCTGTGTGATTCTGTGATTATGAGGAGAGCTCAGATAAAAGCGAGTTTTACAACGGTATTACGTGACCATGACGGGCATCTGGAATAGTTGCACAGTTTTAATAAAAAGGCAATTAACCCTGTTCTTCACTCCCCTCAAAATCACAATCTGTTAAACCCCAAACTTTGTGTGTGTGGGGGGGGGATTTTGTTTGTGTGGTTTGGGGTTTTGGTTGGTTGGTTGGTTTGGTTTTAATTTGTTTGTGTGGTTTGTTTTGTTTTTCCTAAGAATAAACTAATTCTGCAAGAGTATTTTCAAAACTCCATGTAGAAACATGCTCCAAGTCAAGAAATTCCTAACCCCCACAAAAATATTTCTTGCATCCCAGATTAGTAAGGGGAAAATAAAGCATTGTGGCTGGGAAGTGGTTTTCTCTAGGGCTGGGGGGGGAAGGGGGACTAAAACCCTATTACAGACACATAACAAAAACAAGGAAAGATTTCCTTCCCCAAGGGAAACATTTCAACATCTTGCTACCAAGATCCTGCGTTACACTCTCATAACAAAACACATTCAGCCATGTGAAGGCATCCAGATAGAACAGTTTGTTTCAAATGCAATAAAAATTCAGTTCCTTTTTGCATAGTAAAAGAGAAATCCATACTAAGAGCTTCAGACATTAAACTGATTTTAGACACTAATTAATGTACAATAGAAAATGTAGCTGTTTAGTTTTTTTCAGTGAAATCACTTAGGATCAAACTGCAACACGACTCAAAATCGCGGAACAGAATACAGAACCCACAGGGTCTCTACACATCAGGTAGTTACGACACGGCAACCAGGCATAACTCTATTCAAAGTCCTGGGGACAGCAGGGTGACCATGAGCCAGCACTGGGCCCTTGTGGCCAGGAAGCCAATGGTACCTGGGGTGGGTTAGAAGGGGGTGGTCAGTAGGTCAGAGAGGTTCTCCTGCCCCTCTGCTCTGCCCTGGGGAGACCACACCTGGAATCTTGTGTCCAGTTGTGGCCCCTCAGTTCCAGCAGGACAGGGAACTGCTGGAGAGAGTCCAGCGCAGCCACCAAGATGCTGAAGGGAGTGGAGCATCTCCCGTGTGAGGAAAGGCTGAGGGAGCTGGGGCTCTGGAGCTGGACAAGAGGAGACTGAGGGGGGACCTCACTCATGTTTACAGATATCTAAAGGGGGAGTGTCAGGAGGATGGAGCCAGGCTCTTCTCGGTGACAACCAGTGACAGGACAAGGGGTAATGGGTTCAAACTGGAACACAGGAGGTTCCACTTAAATTTGAGAAGAAACTTCTTCCCAGTGAGGGTGGCAGAGCCTGGCCCAGGCTGCCCAGGGGGGTTGTGGAGTCTCCTTCTCTGCAGACATTCCAACCCGCCTGGACACCTTCCTGTGTAACCTCATCTGGGTGTTCCTGCTCCATGGGGGGATTGCACTGGATGAGCTTTCCGGGTCCCTTCCAACCCCTGACAGTCTGAGATTCTGTGAAACTCCATTTTCAAAAGTGTGTCATTTCAGACAAAAAAACCATACAAATTACACTAGAAATATATGTCTAGATAACTCTACTTATTTTGCACACCTGAATTTTAGGATCCTGCCAACAGCACGGAGTAAACAAAGCAATAAAATATTAGTTCTACTTGCCCCGCAGGTCATGCACTACAAAGTATTTAAATGAACTAGTTTCAAGATGTTTCAACATGCTCAAAACTGAAATAAAGCACAAAGCTGTATTAAAAATATTTTAAACCTGCAGACAGTCCAGAAGTTTCCCAGCTCAGCTAAGGGGCACAGTTAATTAAAGTATCCACCCTTCTGAAGCATGAATAAGTTTAATTTCTAAGTGGGAATATACCAGTTAGGTCCTGGCAACGCTTTGTTTTGCTGTGAAAACATGTCACTGATCTAATGGGCTTCTCACACTTAAACACCCCCAGAGACACTGCTGGACAATCAGCACGTTATTCTCCATCCCAGGACACGACCACGGCACCATCTAAACTGATATCGCTGACTCAACATCACTCCCACATTTGGGCTCCTCTAAGACAGATCCAAGTATTGTTCATTTAACAGCAGATGAAAACTCTTCTAGATTCCCACAGCAGAGTCATTCAAAACTCACGCAATTCAAATCCAATAGTTGTAGCAAGGGAAATTTCTTTACAGTGCTAGCGTGCTGTACTCAGAGTTTAAGACAACAATTTAAAATCCATTGTTCAGCTGCTGCTTAGGAATTGTTAAGTATCTGAAAGCCAAAACGTATCTTGACACAAGCGTTTAATAAAATCAACTTCCAGCTGGTAAAAATGTTCATTAAATGAAAGCAGGTTTATACTATTTAGATCAACACAATGGAAAACCAGCCTCATTTGAAAAGATGGTTTGACATTGGATTTTCCTCTGCAAATTTGATAATATATTTGAAGATATTTTACCAGTCCCAACACAAGCTCCTTCAACTGGAAATGAAAAGTTTTGTTTTTCATAGACAGCAGTTTTATTTCCAGGTAAGATCACTTAAGGGCCTCTGCCACGTGTATCCGATCCGTGAGACAGTCTGAATCTGAAAGCTTTAAACACTATTTCTGAGCTTCCTGAATTCACAAGGCAGCCTTGGAGATAATTACAGCCTTATGATAATGCAACAAAACTGTTACTTTAAGTACCACTTTAAGAAATTGTGACTGAGTTACTATAATACCATAGCACACAATGCAGTCAGCATGATAAATGTTTCAAAGGGCTGTTAATTTCATCAGTCTCTTTTTCTACCAGCGCCTCTTTGAAGCCAGGCTAAGCAACATGCCCAAAAACGGCTCATGGCACATCCACTGGGAATTTTACTGGGATTCTTCAGTCTAAAATTTTACTTAACCAAATAAGCTCCTGCAAGTATCTAGTTTAAGCTCATGTTATTCTTTGAACATAGTTTTCTAATATTTTGTTAAATGAAAAAAAGTACTTTCCGTAACCCCGCATCAATTAATGAATACAGTATTCCTAAACGGGAGGTTCCAGAAAAAAACTACGCATAGGTTTGAAAGAAAACTGTCATCTATTGGTCCCATATTGATAGTGAAGAACGAGCCTACATTTTGCAAATATCTTGTGTATCAAGAAAAAACCTCTTCAGGTAGAAGAGACTGTCCATTTTGTAAAATACTCCAAACTGCTACCCAAACTTACCACGCAAACACCATCTTAATTATACTAATTACTGTGTTCAATATTTTAAGACACAAATCAAAACCATTAAGAAAACCAATAATTCTCTTCAAAATAACAAGAAAATAATTGTTTCAGAACTCGCAGACTGAACGCTGTGAAACGTGGAATCCGGACAACGGAGGAAAAGGTTTGACACTACGTTAAAAAAAAAATCAGAAAAATTAACGTGAAATACCTGCAATATAGAATACTTTCTGGTTTGGACATTTGGATACAGCTGTAAATATGAAATAAAACTCTGGTCCACACGCAAACGTTTCCCAGGTTCTAAAAGCTTTGAAACATTATGTTAGGGAAGACACACAGCATTCGTGCTCGAGAAGGCATTTCTACTTCTTAAAAGAGAACCGCAGATGCATTCTTTACCTGCAAACCGCAGAGGTGCATCTTTGTCCAGGGCTATCAAGGGGGGGTCCAAAAGCACCGTGTTGTCATTTTCTGTGATTATTCCATGATAGGTTGTTTCAATCCATGGCTTATGCTTGTTAACTGAAAGGAAAACAAAGTACCAACTCAGAATGTTTGAAACTGAAAACGCTTTACAATACTGATTCCAGTATTTTCCTCTTTCATTTTTCTACACCTGAATCAGTTTTTTACTAATTTAAAAAATTTGAGACAAAATCCCGCCTAAGTGTGCCCAGAAGAGTTGAGTGTCCCTGCAGGCTTTCCAAAAGTAACTTGGAAAAGCTAAATTAGTTGCTTAACTACGCTGGGATTTAAGATGCCCCTTAAGTGCAATTCAATTGGAACAGTGACGGGAGCCGCTGTCACCAGCGCCAAGTGTGACACCCGGAAAACCTGTACCCAGCACCAGGCAAAGACGGACCGGCCAACGTCAAAGACAAGGGCTTGTTCACACTCTGCTTCTCCACATCCTGGGAAACTCGGGATCCAGTTGCTGGACTGTTCTTCAGGACATGATGACTTTTTCTAGTTTCAGCCTTTTGTCTTGTATGGGGCTCGCTCTTGTCATTAAGACCCAGGTGGACAGAGGTAAAACTTAATTAATTTCTACACGAGCTCTAAGGACACTTGCCAAGGAAGTTTCTGCTAGTGCATCACAAAAGATGGAAGACAAAAAGGTGTGTTATCTACTACGTTATCACCTACTACGTGACAATCCAATGTGAGAGAGCCTTGATTATTAAATATGTATCTTTATGTTATGCACTCTCCAAATATAAATACAGCTTGTAGCCCACAGAACCAATATCTGTGGTGTAACACCTAATTCTTCCTGACAGTTGAACGTATTATTTCTCTCGGTCCAGCTCTCATCACACTGAGGTCCTACAGCTTCACCTGGGTGGTTCTGGGCAATGTGTACCTGCCACTTCTAAAAACCTCTTAGGTTACCACATACTCTTGTTTCTTAAATTAATACTGTTTTCCCAGATCTGATTCTGGAAGGCTGTATGTATCTAGCTACTTAGAACCTATGGAAAACGTTCATCTAGAGGGTCTGAAAACCGCTCCCTATCTTACAAACCCAAGACATCTCCGGCCAGCGATGTATAATCCAAGATAAGAAATGCTTTGCTAGAGGTTATTACAAATATACCGAACAGTATCAGTGGCTGATATCACCCAGATTGTGGTCTTTGTGAGATCAAATACTTACAAAAACTGAAATAAATGCCTGTGCAAGCACAGCAAAGTATACGCTACAGCTACAACGCCGCTGCATAGTTGAGTCCTGCTATTTCACCTTTCCAAGGAATTATACGAGCAGATTGTCAAAATAGAGATGTAAGGCTAACCTAGACTCTGAATCCTGCCTCTCCCACAAACTAAAATGGATTCATGATGTCTGGCATATGCTTACCCAGAGGAATTTAAAAAGATGGTGATAAAAGGACATTTAAACAAATGATTCAACCCAGAGGCAGAGAACTCACACAGGAAACCATAATCCTCTCCCAATACGCTTTCATCTGCCATCTTTTCCTGGTTAGTAGCACCACACTGCTGGCCAGGATATCACATCTTTGTGCACCATAATGCAGCAAGAGAGAACTCACAGCAAACTGCTTCAATACAAACAGTGTTTAATTACCGCCGTGCGGTTTTACTCAATCTTTATTGCCACAACACACTCACACGGGCGCGCTTTCAATATCCAGCATACCAAACAGCCCGCTAAATGTCAGCCGCATTGTTCTGTTCACCCCGAGCAGTCGCTGCCGCAGCACCAAGGAACTTGGTGTTTTAAAACTGGAAGGGACTCACGGATCATTCCCGAGGCGCCAATAACCGCTAAAGTGTGAATCTCCAATCGAAACGTCTCTGAATCCAAACCTGGTCTAAACAGAAGTGTTTCACTAACACATTTACACCTCAAGTGAACGTATCAGAGTCCTTTCATCTGCTCGTCTTAGTCTTTGCAAGGACCTCGGATAAAATACTAAAGCAACTCTCTGCCAGAAATAAACTCCATCTCCATTCTACTGCTTCTGAATGTAGATCACAATTATTTTTTGTTAAGCATTGAGGAACTTTCTCCTAATTTAACAACCTCCAGTAAATCCCACTACTGTCGGGTAGGGAGCTCTATACAAGCTTGAAGCAGCGTAACCACATATGAACAGAATTATGAGTATGTTAAGCATCTGCAGAGTCGAGTGAACCTTCAAACAACAGGCCCAGTCAAAAGCAAAGTCATGTCCTTTTATTGTGCTGTAGACAATAAAATCATAAAGCTTAAACCCTTTTGTGTTGGAAGGCTAAAACATCACCAGATTTTAAAACATAAAGCTTAGATCCCTTTGTGTTTCTGAAGGCTAAACATCACTGGATTTTAAAAAGCCCACCAAACTTAGTGCTGAATACCCAGGAAAGGCCCGTTATCCATATTTGGGATCTACTGACTCCAGCACAACCACACACTGTAAGGAATTCCCAAGCCAGCATCTGAAATATGAGCGATACATTCACTGCTTCCCTTGAACCAACTGCAAAACTGAACCACATATTATTCTGATCCCACTCGGCTTAAATATTATTAAATGCTGGACTGAAAACTACCCTTACATATTTTCTTTCTCTTTAATTGCCCCCAAACTCCTGAAATCTACAGAGAAAGTTGTTCCAAGCCAGACTGTTCATTTCAAACCAAAACAGCCGGCCTAGCCCAAGCCTGACACTAACAAAGTGCCCTGAGCTGTTAATCTCTTGCCATTTAACTGGGATAAACTACACTGGTTTCCTTGAAATACAATATTCACACTATTTGTAAGCGCCTCAACTGGAATCTGTTGTAAATCCCAACTAGCATTTAATCTAGTCAAGTGGGGAAGCCGCCCTGGCACCACGCAGCACACAGACTTCTACTTAGCTTGACCGACCAAAAAAGAATTTACAAGACAGCCAAGCATCCCTCTTTTTCCAGGCAGCAAACTGAATTGCAAAGGTCATGCTAGAGCCTGTACTGCTGGCAAGCAATGCCTGAACGTGCATCTGCAAGGGGAGCACAAGCCACACGTCCAACCCGGTTTATCTGCAGATAATTGCTGCTCAACGGGAGGACAGGGAACTGGTGCCTGATGAGTTGTGTGCCTTCAACACTGGGTTTGAAAATCCCGTTCACACCAGTTTCTGCTAACACTGACTGGAACCACTACTGCCTGTTCCGCAGAAAAGGAATGTATAATACGTTAAAGAAAGGACGCAATGGCTAATGCTGCAGAATGCAATCCAGCACATCAACCAGCAGCAAATTCTCCTGCTGTTTAAACAAATTAATGAATGGAAATGAATGCGTAGGCAGGGTAATGGGGTTTAGGGCTAGTATGGAAACTTTATCATCAAAAGCTATTATCTTAAAACAATCCCAAATAGTTATGTTCACATTGAAATACTAGAACCAATTAAAACTACACGTAATTATCGAAGCATTTTCTGAGGCCTCTGGTTATCTTCTTACCAGTCGTCAGAAGCTCATTTGACTTAAATGGGATCTGGCACCTACATAACTGAAGGTTTGGACACACTTCAACCAGAAAGGGCTGCAGCTGAAAATACTGTTTTCTTCCAGATAACTATTTCAAATACATTGTGTTGCTGATCCACGCTACACATCTCTAGAATTAGATCAAGATGCTTTATGTCAAAACAAATTCTTAAGAATTAACTGGTAAACATGTTGAACTAACTCGATTACAGGTACTAGAGTTTGAAAGCTAGATGGCTCAGTCTAGGGACAATAAAGCATTGATTTCCAAAATCCACCTTTGAGACTTCGTGAAAAAACCCAGAGATTGCATAAAAAGAGAATTACAGTCTCCGTCAATTGAAATGAACTGCACTCAGTGAACTGGGTAAACACTCATTTGCTCCTGTCTTAAAGGTCTGACAAAAACTTTAATGACTGCACATCTTTTGTCTGATTGTCTTCCTCTTGATGTAAGAGAATATAAGCATGCCTTTCAGTGAGACAATTAAAACTCCAAAGCATGTCTTACCTTGAATATTCACTATTTAGTACTGTTCTGATGAAACTTCAAGCAACATCATTAAAAGAACAAGCTTGTGTAGTACATAACTACGGAAAAGTATCGCTCAGCCAAGGAGAAAAGATCTACACAATAAAATATGCCTTCTCCACCCCAAAAGCAAAGTTTAATAAGAAAGGGCGTAGCACAGTCTGATTATAATGTGTGTGCTGTTCCTGGCCGGACGCACCAGCCTGCAATTCAGCCTGTTTCCTATGAGAATGGGTGAAGATTAACTTTGTATATAAACAACTTGAAATATGTCACCAGCAAGGAAAATATTTGTTTACTCAATTTGGTCTTCTCATACCTAAAATTTTATCTAAAAGCCATTTTCTTACAAGCAGGTACAAACAACGGGATAAAACTGACCACAAGTTCTGCTCAAGTGCTGAGTTCCCTGATAGCACGGAACTTTCCTTATCTATAGCATGGGTTTCCAAGACAAACTAGAATTTCCTTTACCAGCTGGAGGCAGCAGGAAAATACAGAGGGATGAAGGGCTCAGGTAAGGGCAGGGGCATCCCCTGACATTAACCTCTACAGCTCCTAGTTGAAGGAAAATCAATGGTCAAAATCCACCCCACAATCTCCCATCTCTATTCTGGATTCTTTGCCACAGTCCTGGAGGCTCAACTGTCACACATTGGGAGCACGAGATAACATTTACAAATTCTCACGTGCCTGCACAATTAACACTAATTCTCCAAACACCATATTCAAACTAACGGCTACAGGAATTCAACAGGTTTTATTAAATTCTATTTTACCTAGGGAAAAGTCTCTGGTTTATCACCACTTGCCAACAAGTTGCCTAAATGGGACTTTGTTTGTACAAAGACACATGGAAATATCGCTGTAAGTCTGAAACTCAGGTGTGTGCAAATGCCTGGTTAGAAACTAGCCGCAATTTTTATCACCCACAACTGCAGGAGAAGAAACGTGCTGAGCACCAAACACCTTAGATAAGGGATATTTGGATAAAAGCCTCGCAGGGAAAACAGCAAACAAAAATATTCAATCACAAAACAGTCTAAATAGGATTAAGGCAACAAAGCCTTAATTTTTGAGGTGAAATTTAACATGTTTTAAATTAAACAGAACACTAAAATAGAAAACAAGCCTGTGGCTGTAAACATTCATTTCATAAACGTTCCCTTAAATGTTGCTAATTATAGTGCAAGAGTGAAAAGCACTTACTTTCTAACTGCTAACATATTTATAAACTTCACTCCTTGAAAGGGAATCTTATTTACAAATAAATACAGTAACATCACCTCGGTGTAACCAGCACTTCTGGCTCTACTTGCTGACTCAATTTAAAAACAGGGAAACCAACCGGGAGCAGCAGCAGCAACTTGTTTTCAATCTGAACACAAAGCAAGTGAGATGAGACCTAATACTACAAACAAAGGACAGACAGTTCTTCAAAGGCACTGAGGTTTCCAATAATCCTTTCTAAAGGCTCCTAAGGAGGTTTAGTCCCTACTGAAGCCAATGTGAGTCAATCAGTACAAATCAAATAAATTACAGTGCAAAACAAGATTTATTTAAGACTGAGGCTTCTGACTTAATAAGCTCTTTCATGTTTTGAGGTATCGCTTCTGTCTTTGACAATAACGATAATGATACAAGATGTATGCCCCTTAATATCATTAAAAAAATCAGATAGAGTTCTCTGAATACACCCAAATAGAATGAGAGATACGGCTCAGGAAAATGGTCAAAGTGCTTTTGTTCAGAAAATGCCAAAGACTACAGAAGTTCTTCCTCTACTGTTGAACAATTTCACAGCCATAAGCCACTAAGCTACCAGAAACTTAGATTTTCAGGGCAAAAAATGCTGCCTTACCCAGAATATCAAAATTCTAACGTAATGTGTCTGAGATGCTCACAATACGCTGTCCTGTGGCCTGATCTAGGTTTAACTTAAGCCTTCCAACTCCCAGGAGAAATTGAAGGCTGTGAGTCCAGCTTCTGTCCTTCTCCTTAAAAAAAACTCCTTGCAACAATCTGAAACTGGTGATTTCAAGTCTGCAGGAATATTAAGACCTCAAACCAAAGATATATTTAGAAATCCAGATACATTTTCCCAGTAACTTGGCACAGACAGCACAACCTGCAGTCTAATAACAGGGGAGAAGGCACAACAGTACTGCAAACACACTAAGTCACCTGTGCTCGCCCAGACCATCTCTCCTCCGTTTCAGTTTCCACAACACTCTATTGTTTTATAAAATATCTATAGAAAAAAAGATTTAAATTGTTTGCTTCTGAACAGATGGCTGTATGTTATACTTCTGCAAGCATTATGCATCATAGAAAGGTCTAACGCTGGTGGATTCTGTCTCTTCTCAGTAGTCTCTTACTTTCATAAATCCTTAAGAGGAAAAAAAAACAACAGCTCCCATAAAGAGCCAGATTTTCTCTTCATAATGCTTTAGAGTAGTCTAAAATTTCCTTGCCTCTACAAAGGCGATATAAACCTAGCCACCAGCCCCATACTATAGAGGCCGTTACCATGTCAAAGAAACAGCTGCAGTAAGAGCGTGGTGGTCAGAAAGTGGTTTGTGGTTTGGATCGAACACATTTGTAGCACCAGAAATCTTCCTGAAATAATCACAGCTCAGCAAAGCTCCCTCCAGATAGCGTTATTTTTCATCAATACCCTTCCTAAATGACAATAAGCTGGAAGGGACACAAGAGTTTTCCATTAACTGGACAGGAAAACTCCTCTTTAGAACCTGAAACCCCTCTTTGCACCCCTTAAATTAACCATAGAGAAGACGGTAGGTCAGCCAGCTCTCACCTAACTTCTGTGTAAGATCACGTCCCCCCAAAGCTACTTCTGATTCTTTCCATCATCACAAAATAAACCACTTTTCACTCTTCTGTTCCAACTGGGGAATACTCAGCACTGCAGGGTGGAACTCACCACTCACTGTGGCCTTTCCAGGCCATTTCTGCACAGTAGCGAACCAAGCACAACTCAGTTTAATAATAAATCTTACCAACCTTGGTAACGAGGGCTTTTAAAGTCACAGATGAAAAAAAATGAAGCGGTACTTAAAAAAAAATTAAAGGGACAATACAACACAAAACGGAAAGTTTACCATAAAAGTTTCCAAACAAACGTTTCTCCCAACAAGAGTGAAGTGAACACGAGCTGCCCTCACAGCTTTCCAGGTTTTCTCCAGAGGTCACGTCTCATTAAATGCATCTTTACGTAACATTATTAATAGGCCCACCAAGAGTAGGCAAAACGTCACGAGGACAAAGACAACTGCCCACACGAAGCCAAACCAGACCTCGCGTGTAACTCGGTGACGCGCGATGAAGTTCAACAGATCAGGACCGGCAGCTCTGTAGACTGGACTGAAAACAACCTCCAACCAACTCCAGAGCTGTCCTGGGTAACGCTGCCTAAATTTGCCATTCGTTTCCAAGTACACAGTAGCTTTCTTAAAAAAGGGGGTTTGATCTTCACTTTTATTCACTATTTCAAATGATGGAAAAGCCTAGCAATTCAATTAACTTGTGCATCTGTACTGGTGTGGTATGCATTAAATTTAATGGTTCCAAGAATATCAGTGAAGAGGTTGTACTTAAGAGACCTTGTACAGGTAAATCATGGTCACTACCTAAACAGCTGGCAGACTTCTTAACTACAGCAGCAGCTTCTTGATCCTCTGTAGGGAAATGCAGCAGGATGGATCATTTACGAGCTGGTTCTGTTTAAGATCAAGAACATCCCTTCAATGTGTTTTTAAGCCATTTTAAAGCCACGCTTCTTATCTATATTCAAATTAAACGCAAGATCTCGAATCTCATCATATGATCGGCTGCATCTTGCAGAAACAGCCTTCTCCATCCCAGGGGTAACCTTCAGGTGAGGAAGCGTCCGCAAGCCTCTTACTGAAATCTGCTCAGGAGGAGACCTGCAATGCGTCTGCTTTTACTCCACAGGATCAATCGATAGCCACAAGGCCACCGTTTAAAAACGCCGTTATGGCTGAAGGTTTAGCAAAGCCAGCTCCTCTCGGCAACAACCAGCCGAGTGTTCTTTACACAAACCGGGGTTCCCGAGGTGTTTAACCTCCCCTCCCCGCTGCCCACCCGGGCGCTCCCCCGAGCTGCCCTGAGGGGAGCGGCGCTTCCCGCGGCCGGGCCGCTCGGGACGGGGCCGCCGGCGGCTCCCGCTGCGTTTCCACACCGTGACCCTCCCCCGCAACAAGTGCCGACCCCTGCCCGCCGCGGGCACCGCGGATCGCCGGCCCTGGCCGCGCTTATGTAACGCAGCCGAGCCCGGACCCCCGCGGGGCCCGACCTCCGGGGGAACGAGGCCCCGGGGCGCAGGTGAGCGCCGAGGCGCCGCCGCCCCCCCCTCCCCTTCCCGCAGGTGCAGTGGCCGCCGCGGGGTCACCCCGGGGAGGGGCGGCCAGCGCCCTCCTTCCCCTCCCCGCCCGCCCCGCGATGTCCTCCGCCGCGCTCCCCCCCTGCGAAGGACGAAGAAGCCAAGGACACCCTCCCCGCCCGGCACGCCGCCCCCCAGCGCGGGCATCCCACCCGCCCCCGCCGCCCTCCCGCTCCCCCGGCGCCGCGCAGCCTCCCCCGCCCGCCCCGGCTCTGTTTACCTCTCGCGGCCGCCGCTCCTCCGCAGAGCAGCGCGGCCAGCAGCAGGCAGGAGGCGGGCGGCATGGCAGCGCGGAGCGGTGCGGGGCAGCGCGCAGCCCCGGCTGGCCGGGCGGCTGTGGCGCCCCCGCTGGTCCGGGCTCCGCTGTGCGCCGGGCGGAGGGCTCGGCTCGGCCCCGAGGAGGAGGAGGAGGAAGAGGAGGAGAAGCGCTGCCCCGCTCCGTTCGCCTTTTCTCTCCTCCTCCCCTCCCTCCCCCGCCCGCCAGCGGCACCTAAAATGGCGGCGGCGAGCGCGGCCGGTCCCCCCGCGCCGCTTCCCGGGCGGAGGAGGGAGCGAACCAACGGCGCGGGGGATGCGGGGGATGCGGGACAGCCCATTGCGCGGGGGGCGGGCCCCGCGCCGGCACCGCCTCTCGCAGCCTGTCGCGACAGAGCCGCTCCGCCCCGACAGCCCCGGCACTGCGGCACCGCAGTCCCGCGGTTCGTCCCTCTCTTCCACCTCCGGCCCTGCCTTTTTTTTTAGTTTATTATTGGTTTGGCTGAAGGTCCCCGCGTTGCCGCAGCTGCGGGTCAGTTGGTCATCACGGCTGAGCTGATGCCCCACGCCAGCGTCACAGCTGATGTAAGCAAATGGTGATTGAAATCCCAGCGTTTTAGAAAATAATTAAAACCCACCTAAAGCCATTTAAGCGCTTTGGCCTTGACTTCCGCAGATCGTTTCAGCAAAAAGGCAAAAAAAAGCTGTGTTTTTAACTCACCCAGCAGTGATGCTAAAGAGAGCAAGGCCAGCAGCAACAGTGAGGGAAAAATTCACAAGTACTATCTCAATCGAGAAGTTTAATAGGAATAATCAAGGTGCACAGAACCAGTCCTGTAATTAAAAAAATTCGGCCTTCGATCAGAAATCTCAATTAGAAAATGCTTCAACAGAAGAAAAAAAAACCTTATCGTGATCAGAGTTTTGACAACTAAAATGCAACCAAGTTATTTTATAATTAGATATGACTACTCATGCTTTGTACCTATTAGCCATTTCACTCCCACAGTGAAATAAAAATAAAGCCCAGAATGTTCAAGATCCTAGAGATGGGGTGTTTCTTTATTTTAAAACACTGTGCAATTTAAATACCAAGATGTGTCTATCCTGGAAACGCGTCCCCTGCCTCCCAAGGCAAGGCCAACGCTGTTACCTTCCCTGCTCACCCCAAAATTGATACGGGGGGGACCGGCCAACCAAAGGTGAGAAACCGACTTACTGTCCTTGGTCGCTGTGGAGATCCCAGCAGGTTGGCAGCAAGTCAGCGCTTTTGGATATTCAAAGGCCACCCAAGGGCTTCTCCCATCCTCAAAACAACCATCTTGCTGGATCTTAAGAATATTTGCCAATACGGCTGCGTGCAGAGCAGAAAAGGAATTTGAAGATAAATACATCATGGTCCAATACGATGAACAGCACCTCAATTATTAGCCTGTGCTATGGAGCTATCCCTTCACCAAGCAACCAAGTAGGGCCACATTTACTTCATTGACGGTGCTGTTGACCACCTGCTCTACCAAGAGCTAAGATGTCTTTCTTTTTAAAAATAAAGCTGAAGCCTCAGTCTGAAACCCCTCGATTCCTCAGCCTGTCTGACATATGCTGGATGGCAGATCATGTCAGAAGAAGCCCGTAGCCCATCTGTTGCCAGAGAGCTGAGTCTTTACATTCTGCCAACGCAGCTTCAGCCGGCAGTGTGCTACATCATCTATTTCTCTTTTGTGTGGAGAGTAGAAGGATCGTCCAGCTCAATGTGACCCTCAAACTAGCCTGACTAACTTAACGCGCAAGAACAACCCCATTAGTAAAGATTTGCAAGGCGAGACGTCATCAGTTAAAAGGTGATTGCCCATTGATGGATGCATGACAACACAGATCTATTGGCCCAAATACTGGATTTTTGTTAGAAATATAACTACGTACAGAGCTTGGGTGTCGATATAAAAGTATCTCAAGAGGGCTTGTAAGTCACTGGCCAGTTGGCTTGCAAATACATGCATACTCTAAAGCATTTTCTGCAAAATAATTTATTATTACCTTTAAACTGGAGAACAACCTAGATTCATTAGATGTGGCAGAACAGAGAGTTTTAAGAGCAAGATGAGCTCTGTGGTCCACGTGTGCGATACCATGCACGCTACCACCAAACACAGTAAGAACAAACTTCAGCGCTACCATCAGCACTGTTTAAATGATTCTGATTCTGCGGAGTTAGGGCGGACAGACATTTTTAAGAGAAGAAATGCTATGTCCTGGTAAACCTTATTTATTGCACAGTGGCATTACCAGCTCAGATTAATTAATCAGCTGAATCAGTCATGATGAAACTGAGAAATTTCCAAGGAACGAGAAGGCATCGATCGCATTTCACTCTCTAAGCAAAACGCCTCCGAGTCAGTTGTGACTAAGGCTCTGATTCAGTAAAGCAAATAATTCTTTCGTCTGTATTTTAAGATCAGTTAGATGATTTTGTTTAGTGAGATGACTAAATGGTTTGAACTGGGAGTTCAGTGGTTGGGGATACAGATAGTATGGGCACTCCAGATGTGGTGGAGACGGCAAAATGGAATTCTGATCCCTATCGCCACTGATGTTCCAATGGCACTGATTCTAAGAGTACAGGAAATACATCATCTTCTCAAATACCTTTTGTTTCACAAAGCTAGATTTGATCTAAACTGCCCAGTGTGAGACCTGCTGTGCACCAGCCCTATTTGCTTTGGAACAATAGCGATGCGGTTTGCCGGGGTAACTGCATTGCACAAGCTGACAGAGATTCTCACTCTCTCTGAAACGCCACATGCCATTATTTCAGAGAACTAACTTCAGCACCTCCATTTTTACCACCTATCTCCCTCCTACTCTCTGACCCGCTTCTCGGGCTCCAAAAAACATTGATTTTTATTATATTAGTAAGCAACAAAACTGTAACAAATGGCTCCTGGCAGAACATGTTTTCTGTTACAGCTGAAAAACTATCGGACTGATGTCCTTGAAATGCACAGTGTGACTAATGCCCGGCTTGCAGGGACCCAGGAGGACACATTTATTGCACTTGTCAGAATGGAGCTGAGCAGCCAGGAATGAAGAGATAAGGTGATAGGTAAAAACGAATGCCTTTGCATGCTGCTCAAAGCAAGCCAGTGCACAGCAGAAACACAGAGAGCAGCCAGATATGCTCAGTCAACAGATCTGGATCGGATTGCCAGAGCTCAGGCTCATAAATGATTCTGAATACACGTGAAATATGCACCATTGCTTCTAGATGTTAGACTTGTTCAAAATGGAAAAGGGTCCAGACTTCAAATACTCTAGAACCGGGTTGAGAAAATGGTCCAGTCTTTAAATAAAGAGGCTAAAACCAGGTGTGGGCTTATTTTAATCTCAGTACTTCAATTAATGCCTGTATACTGGTTTGTTTGCAGAGGATGATTGCTTTTAAAGGGAACTTAGAACTCAGAACCCAGCTTTACCTCCTCTAGTGAGCATTTGGTTTATCACAGCTGCCCTGAAACCGCTTCTGCAAAGGGACCAAGGGCCATAGAGACTGTGCAGTGAAGTAATTAAGCTCATGAGACTTGCATGTGCAGCCAAGCAAAATATTAGATGAAGGCAACAACAGAGCAGTTTCTGAGCAGCTGTGTTACCGCTCCACTGCAGCTCCTGCATCCCCGCTAGAGAACGCAACAGGAGAATCCCAAAGTATTTGGGGAGTTTGAGTTCTAATATATTTTGGTTCTGATATGGTTTATCAGCCTAAGCCAAGAAGGAAGAATGAACAATAACGACATAAAGAGAGTGATGGTTCAAGGTGCATGTAAAAAAATGAATTCTTCACAGTGATGTCTATGAAACCGCAGGGTACTCGTGTAAAGAAGGAGCATCTTTTGGGTCATTCGAAATAAAACACAACAAAATGCCAGAGCAATGCCCCTACAAGCATGAAAACACATATAGGTGACCTGTTCCATCTTTCCTAGCCTTGCTATCCCTAATACACACAGTTGCAATCCCCTGACCATAAAGAGGCATAAAATCCATGTGTTTTTAGATTCGGTGGATTAAGATTTGGAAGCTGACTGTACATATTAGAGGAGAAAGAATTAGAGGACTGGTTTTCCCCACACTGGAAAATTTCCAGAACGGCTTTGATCATGTGGGAGAATTGATTTAGGGGATGCAAATGAAGGCCTTGGCCATCTGAAGAAGAAAATCTTCTCCCCTGACATTTCTGAATGCTCAGAGAATTCTCAACGAGCCATTGAAGTATGGGTTCATCAGAGAAGGGAAAATTCAATAAGCAAAGAAGTGCATAAAACCATCCAGCTCCCTCGCAAGAAAACCAGCTGCATTATAGCAATCTTTCTACCTTGCTTGATCCTTTTTTCCCCTGTTTAGACTCACCTTCTGTTGCAAAATATGCATCTAGAAACATGAAAGAGAGAAAAGATGCAAGTCTTTCTTTTAGAAACTGAATATTCTGCAACATCATTATAATATTTTACAACTCGTTAGCACCTTCCATCCTAGGATCTCCAAGCATCTCCCCAGCGTTAATTAATGCACTCTCACAATTCTTCTGTGAAGTAGAAAGGCAGGTGTCTAGATATTGTGATGACAGATACATTACAATCGAATAAGACAGAATTTCTAGGCTTTTCATTTGCATATTTAGGAGAGTAGGGCACAAAAAGGGTGGGTAAAATGAAGAAATACTGCAGTACCTTGAAATAATTTCAGTTAGAAAATACTATAATATCTTGGAAGTACCTTGAACCAGACTGGCTTTCATGAGCTTAGCTAAAAAGCGACACTTGACTTAAAGACCTCAAGAAAATTTAAGCTTTATGAACATAAGGCTTTGCATCTAATACCTCAGTAGCTATTTTGTGTTATAGAAATAAATGAAGAGTCTAAATGAAACCAGACCTGCTCCTTAAAATGTATTTCCTTATTCCAAGGGGTACTGAAGTCTCCTGAGTCCCTGGAACCACTGTGGAAGAGCATTAAATAAATGATTTGAAAAGCTTAGTGAGACACCACTAAAGAGGAAGAGGAGCAAGGACAGAAAGTGAAACAGGAGCAGGAGAAAGTTGTTTTACTAATCATCCTCTAACTCAACAAAAGAAGAATTACAGTCGGGTGCTCTGGATGATCCTCTCTACACTGTGTGCCCACAAAATACAGGGACTCCAGTGGTTCTATGTTGTTTCTTTATGTACGGTGCTAACCTGTTCTGAAGAGCAGCACAGTGGGCCATGCCCATGTTAACAACTGCTTTAATTCCCTAATTTATATAGAAAACCGAACTAGTGATTTAGGCTGTAGGAAAGGGGTGGGAATTAATTACAAAAAGT
Source organism: Columba livia (assembly GCF_036013475.1). Taxonomy (NCBI): domain Eukaryota; kingdom Metazoa; phylum Chordata; class Aves; order Columbiformes; family Columbidae; genus Columba; species Columba livia. The sequence goes on from NC_088622.1 coordinate 3,304,089, forward strand.
GAAGATTTAGAGGTTTTCTTTCCAGTTCTATCAGAGATGTCCCTTTGAGGCAGTGAGCAGCTCCTCCCCTATTTCCTTATCTGATGACAAAATATAGCAATGTATAATATAGAAAAGGATGGATAGATAAACCAACTGAAATATTTGCACCAGGTACTGGTGACTGTTTAAATCACCCAGCTTCCAGATTTATTGTGTTCTTTAGGATCGCGGTATTCAGCGAACATCTGGCGGTATGATGATGTTCTCCTCCCCTCGCTGCCCTGCAAGGAAGCCGAGAAGAGGCACGTGCACGAGCGTTCCCCTCCCAAGAGCCATATGGGGATGTAAAGGCATTCTCTGAATTCATTACCCTGCCCCACAATATGATTCCGCCTTTGTACGGGCAAGAAAATGGATGTTAATTTATTCCTTATTGCTAATTTGAAAAGGAGCGCAAACACAACAGTTCCATTGCAGAGATTTCTACCAAGGGTGTAGTTTAACTCCAATTACATGCTATTAGTACATTTGCTCTTTGTTCCTCTGGCATATTAATTACATGTCTGGTATTCTGATAATTAACACAATTATGCTCCTTATTTTTCCCGTTCATTAGACAATATTCTTGCATTTTATTCAGAGAAGTAATTTTCCGTAGGTAGAAGGAGCCAAATTATTTCATATTAATAAAATCAAGCAAGGGGTTTTAAGTGAGCTTACACAGAGAAGTTCCAGCAGTGTCCTCCAGCAGAAAGCAAAGCAGATGCTCTCCTGTTGGGCTGCAGTTTATCTCAGAGACTTCTAAAAGGAAACCAAATGATAAACCTCCAGTTGTGTCTCCAGCATTATAATCACTGGTTGAAGTGAACGCAAGTGAACACTTACCAGATATCCCAAAGAAATATTAAGGAACTAACCCCCAAAAAAGCACTGTGGCTACTCTAAGACAGCAGACCCAAATTACCCAGGGGCTCTCTGAAGACAGGTTTTCTTATTATTTCCTATACAGTCCTAAAACCACAACAACCCCCAAACTGATCTCAGAACCCAGTGGTACTGCCCCTATTCAGAGAGCAGAGCTCTCGTCCCAAGTATTTGCAAAGGTGCGATTTGGAGACAGGACAGGGCTGTTTGTTCCCTTCCTGGTGGCACCACCGACATTCCACCCACAGACGAGTCCCCGAATCTTTCTGTGCCTCTTTATCCTCTCAATTCAATGCAACTTGCCTATTCCATAAGGAAGTAGTAAGACTTCATTAACTGTTTGGTAAATTAAGATCCTAGGATGAAAGCTTCTCTAGAAATTCAGACTATTATTTTCATTAAAAAGCAGCATTTGTAAATTCCCTGCTATTAAGTGACCATACATATCATAAACAGCCAGTCCCAATTTCCAAACAAATCTTGAGAAGCACTATCTTATACTATTTTCAATAAACTATGTAATAAAAAAATATTCAGAACCAAGAATATCACACAAGAGCACGAACAAGTTCTCACGATCCTCACGTGACTGTTCAGTGACTTTCAGTCAATGTCCAGATGTATCTGTATTCCTTTCACGGTGTATTGTGAGTGGAGGTTGTAAACGCTCACCACCACAGCCTGGAAGAGAGCTATCGTTTTAAACCTTTTCTTCTGTTTTTCCTGTAAATGGGCCCAATCTTGCTGCCTCTGAAGCTGGTGGCAACACTGTTATTTAGATGTGGAAAACGGGGTCAATTTTATTCTGAGACAGAGTTCTTCTGAGACAATTCTCCTGAGACAGAGTTCTAATTGCCATATTTTCCCCACCACACAGGGTTTTTTTAAAGACAGCAAAACTTAGCTAAAAACATAGGCTTTTTTGTTTGTTTTCTCTACAATTCCTGTGCTCCTAGCTTCTTCCTGTGCTTTGGCCGTTTACGTTACGGTCTCATCAGACAAGAGCGGAGCAAAATATGTGAAAAGACAACAGATTTATTTCTACCCCGCCAGACAGCGGTTGTGACCTTTCCCCGCAGTAAGCCACTGCCCTCCTGGCCTTGGCTCTAATTGCAGATTTGCTAATCACCTTTTGATCACCCGCCCATCTAATCGCCGCCTGCTGCAAACCACAGAGCCGGCCCTGTTCTCCGAGAAGAACAGCACAACGCGCAACCGCGACGCTTGTGTTCGCGTCCGTATGGAAGGGATCAGAGGATTAAGAGGGACAGTCAGCCCTGATTAACGCTGCGGGCGAGCGAGAGCCCTCACTGCCCCGTCAGCTCCGCGGCACAGTCTCCCTACAAGGACACGGTGTCTTCTGTTTTTAAACCTAGGTGCTGCTTTCCTCTGCTGCTCTGCAATAGGAAGGAGGCGAAACGCTGGCGGCAAACTGTCCCGGGGTGGGAAGGTGTGTTCGAGGGGTGGAATACAGTTCTGGGAACGTGCTGGAGATCAGCAGAGGTTTGTTTCTATCACTGACCTGCCATCAGTAGGAGCCAGCAAAGAGCTGTGTTGGCTTAAAGCAGGGAACAAACACACACTCAGAACTAAGGCTCACGTGCCCAGCAGAACCGAGATCCCCATGGTTTGTGCTCAGCACCAAGGTAAGGATGTCCTCCCTGCCCCTAACCAACCTAATATATGCAAGTGAATCTGGGGGATTTGGAATAATTACCCCATCCCAACATGTGCTGCTTTAATGAATCCATTAGATCGTTAATTCCATGTTTTCCCCTACTCAGTGAAGATAAAACATTTCTAGAGAGCTCTTTTATAAAGGTTATGTGCCCGCTTCTGCTATGCCATCAACTTCTGCTGGACTCAATGTGATCTCAAGGTCCATCCTACCACCCAGCCGTGAATTTCCACTCCACCTGTACCTTTTAATATTTCAGATTTCCTCTTGTTTCCACGATGGACAACGGGTGTCTGATGTAAGACTTCTTTTCTCCTTCTGGTCTATCCACTATTCTCCCGTGTTGGGCAAAAGCAGACCAGCCAAATGACTGGAATGTCACACTGTCCTCTGCAAAGGAAGCAAGGGGGGGCTGTAAATCCTGTGTTGTGTTAAGCAACTGAAGCCCAGTGCTTTGCACTGCATTCTAACACTACATGTTTCCCGTGTTGGCTGCTGTTTCGATGCTGCGCTGCCCATTGGGTGTGAGTAAAAAGCTTATGAGACGAGACAGGCGCATCGTCCTGTCTGGAGCTCACGGCACATTGACACAGCACAAGGAAGAGCCTCGGGGAACAGCTGGTGTCTGTGTAACGTTACAGTAAAACACGGCTCAGGATCAGTCAACTATTTATTGACCTGGTGTAAAAATGAGTCTGAGTGCCCGTTTTTTGCCGATTTGAACAGGAGGTGTATGATGACACCTGAAGTTCCAGAGGCTCTGCAATGACCAAGCCCTCAAACTGAGCAAGATGCGCAGGAGCTGGTGTTTCTGCAACAAACAGGATAAATGTGACAGCTCTTCTACTTGTTAAACCCCGATTTGTGTAGGAGATTATCATATGGCATTCTACAGTCCTAACCCTAGACCCAGACTTAGAGTTTTTGTCCATTTTCTAAAGTAATGTCCCTAGGAGCCAGTGAGATGTCTCAGACAGAAAAAATACTCGAGCAATGAAGGGGAAAAACCTAAATAGCTGTAGAATATTCATTTTTTTTCCAGTGAAAGGCACACAAAGCAACACATCATACACCAGATTTGCACAAGAGACTTTAGTTAGAACATCTTCATACCCTTTTCCCTCAAGCATCTCTGCTCCCTTTGCTGCCCAGCTCTCATTCTGCCTGACAGCCCCTTCATCACAGTATCTCTGTCACATGCATAAAGTATTATTTAACCTCCAGCACAGAGGAAATGCACTGATAACCTACTGGGTTTTCCCCTTTAATCTCTTTTCCCCTTTACTGCTCCCCCTCTCTTTTCAGTAGCTCGAAGCAAGAATGGTGCTAACAACCTTCACAAAGATTTATTCGGCTCCAGACTGGAACAAATTCTCTGCACTCTGTCAAGATAGGAGACTAAAGAACCACCACACACGACCTCTGCTTTCTACCCAGGTGGCAGAACACGCTATCCATCAGATGACAAAAGCAGCCTGGCCTCTCCTGCAAAGACACCAGCACGTGTGTCATTTCAGAATTACAGAGCCAAGTTAATTGTGGCTGAAGCTCATCTAAGTCACTAGCCAGCCCTGCAGACTGAATGTTGCTTGTGATCCCCGAGTGGTATCCAATAGTCCTTGTGTTCGCGGTATTTTTGCGGCTGTGCTCTGCAGCAAGCTGACACAGTTGAATTTAATGTTCCTTCTGTCAGAGCTGAATTCAAGGTGTTGACTTTGAGCTGCAAGCGCTACCAAGTCTGGATCTTACTATGTCAAACACCTCGTTATCTGTCATCCATCTCACCAGTATTTAAGCCATGGTGCTTTTTCTGACAAACTCTCTATTTAAACCTCTAAGGACAGAGGAAAGGACGTTCTCTATAGGACAGAGATGTGTATCTTCACATAGACAGTCTGGCCATGCCAGGTTACTCTTTACCAGAGCAGGTACAGCTGAGCTCTGCTGGGTTGGTGTCTGCAAAATCCTTAGAAAGCCTTTCCTGTTCGTTACTGGGATGTGGTTAATTCAAATACCTCTCAGTTATCTAAGTCTCTCCTCCTTTTAAAGACTTGATTTAATTCCCTGCACTGCTCCAAACCTCTGACATCCAGACCGCTCCATTTAGAAACAGGAGAGTAAAGAAAGCCATCCCAGCCGGGGTAAGTCGAAATGTCCCATTTAGTTTCAGAAGACTGTGACCTCGAGGTCAAGGCCAGACTAAAACAAAAGGTTCTACTTTAGGCCCATATGGTACCAGCAGCTAAACACGCCACAGAACCAGCATGTAGCACAGCGCCTTGCACAGGGAGACTGTGAAGTCTGGTGCTGCTGGCGAGGCGAGTCAAAAGCTTAAGATTCCGTCTAGTTTAATTACCATCTTTCTCCAGGCTCAAAGAAGCTTAGGAGAATACAACAGCGAGGCAGAATCCTCCTCTAACGCTTCCACCTACAGAGATTCATCCATTCCTGACCTGTGCCATCCTCTTCCTCACACACACCAGATATTTTGCAGAACCCAGATATCAAAAAATAAACCTTACAGTACAGAATGTGTTGTGAACTGATCTACTTGCAGGAGAAAACTGCACAGCTGGCTGCGAGCGGGCAGCAGGAACACACTTCAGGCATTAAGAGCAGACATGGATCAGGCGACACGCAGTTAATGTCTGTCTGCTCCAGGCACTTGAGATACAGGACAAAAGACTGAAGGAAAACACTTGGCTACCACTGTCCATTCCAATCACATTCAAGGGTTCAAGGCATTTTGCGCTGTGGCCTCTGATTAGGAGGTCAGGAGTAAAGCTGGAAATGGATAACAGTGCGTGGTCAGCAGCAACACAAGCTTCTGCGTCATTCCATGACCAAGTAACTTCATGCATCCTTCCCACTTCATAATAAACAACATCCAAAGCTGTTCTCTTCTGAAGCAACATCCTTCCACTGAAATCACAGAAACGTTCCATCTTTTCACACAGCGTAGTTCAAGTAAAACACAGGGAACTAACCCTTCAGTTGGGGCCAAGACCCTGAGAGTTAAGCCAAGAACACTGTTAAATACCTATTAAAACATAAATCTAACTGAATGGGTACCTGATATTGTAAGAGTCTCAACTCAGAACACAGACGTACCTGAGGATTCAGTTCAACCAACTTCAAGTAACATGGTTAATCAGAACTATTTTACAACCTTGGGGAAAAAAATAGTTATTAACCACCTGTGTTACTCATAGAATGGGTAAAGGGCTTTTTTCTCTGGGGGGGTCCCAAGAGCGCAGGTGCTGTGTAGCAATGACAAGCACAACACGTGGGGAGAGCATTCTTGCTGTGCATTGAGTGGTTCCAGCAAAACAGAGACAGAATCATCTTCTGACCCCGCAGGGATTGCTGTGTTTGTAACTGCATCAGAACAGGGCAGCGATAATCGGCTAAGCTGGGAAACTAACGATAAGTATAGATGCATCAGTCCACATCTGGGTTGGAGCATTGCAATTGTTAAATAAAGGCTGAAAGTATATTTTCTGAGTTTCACAGATTAGCATTTAGCAGCAAGGAGAGTTAACCTGGAAAATGCCAGGACAGCAAAAAGCTCCGTGCATGTAACTACTTCATGCTGATACATGAGGCAGCTTGTAAGCAGGCCAGGTTATAAAGCTTCAAAAAAACCTTCTCCTTTCCAAAATAAACAATCCCCCAAATTGAAGTGCTTCAGGCTGCAAAGGAAACTAGCCAGGTATTATAACATACTTGCAGGAATTCTGCTTAGGGCAGATCAGCTGCAAAGAAAATGAAAGCAGAGCTCCAAAGACAGTACGTGATTTCTGTCTTTGTATGGGAAGCTACTACAGGCTGACAGGGAACAGATCTGAGCTGCTCTCCCACCTTGGTAGGTAATAACAATGCTCTTCCCTGTATACAGCACTTGTATATTTGTAAAACTGTGAAAAGCATCAGTAACAAGAAGAGGCTTAAGGGAAATCGTAGCGCAAAGTGTCTGTATCTGGGAGACCCACCACAGCACCCCAGCGACCTACTGACTGCAGCTCTGAGAGGTCACAGACACGCAGGATCCAGCGATTGCAGGATAAACACACTATAGCAAACTGATCATGCTGCACCTGAGGGAGCAAAGAGTCTGCCCAGCAGACACCCGTTACCACTATGCCTGGCTCACGATTACACCTTCAAATGCTAGTTTTGCACAAGGCCATTCATATTGCCTAGGATTACTGAAATAATTCATCCAGGCCCAGCTCACAGGGTTCTTAGCACTGCCCTGCGACTGAAGGTGAAATAAACCAAATGAAAACGTTTCACCTACAAGAAATTAAAAAGTAAATCTTATTGCGTGTTGATGCTGTGAACAGGGAAGGATTCGCCAGGCACAAGGAACAACAGGTCCAGCTCCATGTGCACTGAACAGGCTGGTGCTGAAACTAGATACATATCTTATTGCTGCCAGTTGATTTAAAACCAACTGCATTCAGCAAATATCCCACCAAGGCAACAACTGTGCAAGGCTTTGGTGCTCCTGTTACTCTAACCCCTAAACCAACCACTCCGCAGTTTTATCAAAGCTGCTCGAGCTTTGGAACGCTCCGTTATTGAAGAACAGCAGTGAGGAAGAGATGCTTACTCACTAAGGGCTCCTTCTTTTGTAGGATCAAATACAACTGAGCATTTCTTAAACCTTGCTCTTACTGCCCTGCTGGTTTCTGCTGGTCCCCGTGCCCCGCAGCCCTTTTGCTGTCAGCTCTGCCACACAATCCTTTAGGAGGCAAGAGACCAAAAATCAAGCTGAAGAACTGATCTTAAAGCAATCCAAATAACACATTCCGCCCATTGCCCCAGCACTCCAGTTTTTTATAAAATAATTTCTAACTTACATTATATATATTTTGTTTAAAGCTTTCAACTTGTGGCCTTTTTTTTCCTCTTGCGTTATAAGCCACTGATAACTTTAGACATGGCACTGCTCTATTCTTGAAACACATTCTCCATAGTTACAGAAATCTATCCCACATGTGACCCTGAAGTCTTATTTAGTATGATCTCTTGTATAGGTGGCAGGGGTCTTTGAATTTCACGGGCCATTTAATCTTTAGCCTTCACCAGAACTATTGAGGCTGCTGGTGAATTAGAAATATAGGCCTTATGGAACTGAAACAGATTTAATGGTAAAGCATTAGAAATTTAACAACAGCCAAGAGAAGGAGACAACTTACAGTAACTACTTACCTTAGACAGGAATGGGAACAAAAAACCTGAAGAGCTGATTTTATTAGTGGTTCAGCTTCTTTCAGGCAATAGCTCCTTCCAAAGTGCTGCTTTGCCACCGGCTCACATGTTCTGCTACTCCAGGGTTTATTTTAGGATGTGGGAGAATTGATCGATGTGAATGATGGAGTCTCATTTTCATTTACAATGGGTGATGCTCACAATGACCTACCAACAATTAGAGCAATTGCTGCCCATCTGGAGAGAGGGGAAGAGCATCTGATTCAGCTCTAAATCTTTTCCTCAAGCTCTGGAAAACACAGAGTGTTAGGAGAGGCAAATGATGAGCTTGGTAAGAGAAGTACAACAGCACATTTTGAATATCTAAAGGAACATGTCACCTGCAGTGTGTGTGCTTGTTTGGGAGACGTCTCTAAAGCTTTTACACTCCCCTTACTGAATGCCTTAAGCACTATTGGGTTGGTAGCTGCAGCCATTTCTATTTACAAATGTATTTTAATTTAGATCTGTACTCACCTCTGAGCTCTAAACCATCAGTAATGGTTTGCCTGAGAAGGCAAAAGCAGAACGGTAAAGCTAGAGACATTTGTACGTACCATAAACAAGTGAACCACGCTGATCTATTCTGCGCAGGCTTCTCTACCTCCCAATTAATCCAGACACCACACTGCTAATAGGAATTTTGTTTTCATAGCAAGAAGATAAATACTTAGAAATATAATTCAAGGGGAATTTTGGAGAGCCCTCTTTTCCACGACTTTCTCCCTGATTTATATATGAATTCTTTATTATAAATTGCCCAGCCCTGTTGTAAAGTTCAGAAATCACCAGTGAGGAGTGGGAGAGCACACAGGTAACAAACCAAACACAAATATTCTAATGCAGCTCCATCTCCTCCAGTTGCTGAATCCCAAATCACGTTGTTATACAACATATTACCTTTTCTCTATATACCCCTCTCAAGACTCCACGTTTGGTGTCTACACGAAAGTCTCCCACAAAGGTGAGGCCAGTATTTTCCATTTGGCTGTTGAACAGTATAATAAATCAAAAAGAAACAAGAGAAGCTATTAAAACTGTATTTCCCCCCCCAAAAACAGTTACATTTTTAGTGAAAATATTAAACCACATAAACACTTCACTGTTCTCCTTGAACAGATTTAACAGCTCGGCAATGCCGTAGATACGCATGGAGGATGTATGTCAGCTTGACAATGACAGGCCACCACAGTGCAGCTCATCCCAGCCACGAACACACAGATCCCCCATTAACCCTTTAAGGGCTGCCCCGCTCCCCAAAGTTAAAACTAAAGTGCCTCTCAGGCAACTAGGCCAACATTTAAAGAATCTTTCGGGGTTTACTTTAATAAAGAAATTTCTTATCAAGCCCCAAACACGGGAAAGATTTACTTTCACATTGAGCTTTACAAAGCTGAAACTGAATCGAAAGGGTCGTTTTCATAAAGAGATACACAGTTGTTCTCATTACATGGTGTTTATTTGCTCCAGTTAACTTCCCTCCTTGTGCTCACAAATCAGCTCCTCCTTTTGTGTACGTCCCTTGGTTTCTCTCGAGCTCCATCCCATTTTGAGGCCATAACGTCATCCTGCCATCAGAATTTCTTGAAAACAGTCACGTTGTCACAGATCCTGGAATTGTTACTTCGAATAATTAACCACCATACGAAAGGAACAAGGAACAGGAGAATGGAGTTCTGCTTTAATAGATTTTTGAAACATCTTAAAGTCAGTGCAACCCACAGGAATATCTAGAAGTATTGTAAAAACGACCTGCACACAGGAGAAGAGGATGTGCCGGCTCGTAGGCAGCAGTGCTCGAAGTGTTATGTGCAGATTCCTCAACAGTCAGTGCGCTTCCAGAGTTTCACTGCAGGTTTTTGGTTTGTAAATGCATGTGTGTGTTTTAAGGCCCCGCGACTACTGATGGAGTAAACCCGAGTGCCACCCAGACACTCGCTACTGGACGGCTTAATGCAGCCTAAAGAAAATGGTATTATCTCAGGATTCGGGTAATTTCCACATCACTGAGCAGCTGCAAGGAGCCAAACCACATACACCTTTTCAAGTGACTAGAAACTTAGTTTATTAAAGCCCAGTGCAAGCTGGATTTAAGTTAACGATCATCAATCCCTCCTTACGTGAGAGCTGGTCTTGCCCAGCACTAAAGCGGAACTATATGGCGTATTTTAAACGAGTTCAACATATTCTCTATACAAATTTGGCAAATTCACGTCACAGCCATAGATCTCGTTCTTGCAATTCCTGCAAAATATCTACAGCTCCTCTGTCAGAAGCAAAGGGAGAAGCCACCTGCACGGCCAGGTCCACCGGGAGCTCGCGGCTGCCCATCTCCACGTTCCAGCTTCCACGGGTAGACCTATTGAACTAAATACGCGTTCGACACGTGCTCCCAAAAGAGCCCGAGGCCACAGAGCAGATGGGTACGGAACAAACTGATTGCGTCAGAAAACACTGCAGCCAACGGGAAATCAAACACATGATTTCAAAGCCAATCAAAACACCCCCAAACAAACCCCCCAAAAGCAAGCGTTTATATGTGTGTAGATGTAATAAATACTGCAAAGCACATTTGTCTCCCCCCACCCCACCAAGTCAGTAAGTATAAAGAAATGCACCGAAACGTCAGCTTTCTGCAATGAAAACGTTGAAGTCAGCGAAATACCTGCAAGCCAACTGAAGAGAAAACATTTGCATTGTCAACCAATCACAAGTTGCTTCCAGTTCTATGCAGCCAAATCAAACCCTCTTCAAATTCACAAGTTTGACCTAAATAAGCACCACAGCATGAAAAGCTTCTTTAGAAGTAGGATGTCAAGAGACTTTTCCTTAAAATACAAAATAAAATGCGAGATAAAAGGTTTTCATTGGTCAAGTTTGAAAAATTGTCTTCCTTTAGCCCATCACAGTCTGTCCCTTTGAGCCAATCGAAAATACACCTTTAGGTTTGTCCTTAATTAACACAGCCCGGCTGAGTAGCAAAAACTTGTAGGAACAGATGGCTGTGAGATGCATTCTGAGGGTTGGGCAAAGGGAAACAAAATTACAAAGGAGAAGGGATACCAAGGAACAATTAGGGTGGGCAAAGGAACTCATTAGTGCTCAGCCATCCTCCTCCATCGCCAGGAATCCCACTGTCCTCTCCAGTTCTGTGTTGTTCAGGTCTCCTGTGGTTACTGCCTTCTGTCTTCTGTCTCTGATCTGGAAAATGCCATCACAACATCCTCAGCACCTGTAATAACAACGGATACAGGAAAGTGCGTGCCACAATTAATTCCTTCACACAACAGCGGATGGATGCGGTACCCAAACTGGTGCTCTACACACCCATACAATCGATAGGAAGGGAAAAACCAGGTAGAAAGAAGAGAAAACTGCATTTTCTTGTTTTGTTTTCTGGGACTGGAACCTGAAGTGGTCTAAAGATTTCAGTGGTAGATTTAAAACGCTCCTTTTCAAGGCAAAGGAAGTCTGTTTTTAAAGAAAACCAAGGCATCCATGCCTTCACATATTTCTAAGAAGCAAGACTTAAAGAAAAACATCATAGGATTGTCACTGCAGGCATGCAGAGAGAAGGTTCTCTTCCTGGTGTCACTGCCCTGTGACTCGGACACTATGGGAGAGACTTATTGAGCTTCTCTGAAGAATGAGGAGCCCAAGCGTTCAATAAAACTTGTGCTGCCCTGTGCATCACGCTGTCCTTTTCAAGTGACATTTAGCTATTCTTTGTCTTTACATCTAGATATTCATTACTCTGCTTTTAAGAATAAAAATTCTTTTCATAGGTCAGCAGAAATGTTTTTGCTTCCCCCCCCCTCCCAAAAAACTCACTTAAACATCCTTTATAAACTAACATGTCTTGAAAACGTTCCATTCTGTAATGGAGTGCAGTATTCTATTTCAAACCAAAGGCTCCCATTTGCCTGGGGAACAGATACAGCTTTGCTAAGTGATGCTTTTATCCCCAGCCTGAAGAAATCTCCAGAAGAATTCAGTGTGTGGACTTACTCGGTTATTGGATTTTTTTCCCCTCCATTGAGGCTATCAACTGTGCATAATTACCATCAAAACACACAGCCCCTAAGCACAGAAAGATGTTATTACCCTCTTATAACCATCTCCAAGTCTTTATGAACTTGTGTGGTCTTTCAAGTGGGCATTTATAGCAGAAAGACCTGAGTGGCTTGAGAATGGTGTCTGATAAAGGCTTGTAAAGAACATTCCACGCTAAGCTCTCGTTATTCAAAAAGATACCTTTAAATATTCAGAAAAAAGATCAGCTCTCTGGACTTCCAAATTATAGAACGTGGCCTAACAGGGACTTGAAGAGAAACGTCTTCAGGACAACATGGAAACAAAACCACATCATACAGCAGTGTCAAAACAGTGCTTTAAAATCAATATCTCTAGTCTAGACAAGAACTGGAAAACAACCCTGAAGGGATGAGTGCAATATTTTAAACTCCTGGGGAAAATTTGATCCCTGAGAAAGTCAGATAAAAGGAAACGCTTTCTTTCATCTGCAGATTATCTAACAGCGTTTATCTAACTGATCAGAAAACGATAAATCCTCCAGTCACTGTCCATGTCATTTCTAGACCACAAGGTAGGAAATGCCGAGAGCAACACTCACTGCCTGTCCCACTCAAGTAACTCATCAGCTCTACAGAATTCTCTTCCTGGGCTTTGGATTATTCAAAGTCAACTTGGATGGAGCATCCGCATGTAAAAACTGTCCCATCTTTTACTTGAAGCACATCAAGAAACAGATTGGAGCTCTGTGCCCCAAGCAACTTCTGCCTCTACACCTGCATACAATGCAAAAGAAAGAGGGCTAATAAAAATTCCTCATCTGTTGTATGAATTCCAGTTTTTCAGTCACCTAATTTGTTCTTTAGTTGCAACATAGAAGGAAAAGTGGCCAAAAAAGAAGAGAAGAGAAGAGAAGAGAAGAGAAGAGAAGAGAAGAGAAGAGAAGAGAAGAGAAGAGAAGAGAAGAGAAGAGAAGAGAAGAGAAGAGAAGAGAAGAGAAGAGAAGAGAAGAGAAGAGAAGAGAAGAGAAGAGAAGAGAAGAGGAGTTGTAAACAGCAGTATCCTTAAAAACTAAATCAATGCTTATAAAATGCAACTACATTCATTTTAATCCACTTCAGAATTTATTTGTTATACATACTCAAAGGAGAAAATATTAAGGATAAAGCAGTAGTTTGTTCTTCATATGTAGGACCCGTATCTTATCGAACTACATCAAAAACTGCTCCGATGCTCCCTCGTGCCAACACTCGCGAGCCCTGCAGTCATCTCCCTTTTCATCTCCTCCACAAACCGGTTTTTCCTTGATCAAAACATAAATGATATATAGCGCCAGGATCCAGCTCTGAATTAGCAAGTCACCATAAGAATTACCAGCCTCCACAAAAAGATGGATTTTATCTGCAAGGATTCTGAAAAACAAGCCTGTGCTACAAAGAGGAGGGAGCAAAGGCCCTGAGAAGCATTAACAAAGCAAGGGCACGTAAAGCACAACCTATGGCGCTGTATTCAGACTCATCCCCGTTCAGACTCGGAGGCTTCGCTACCGAGCTCAGAGCAGCTGGAGTCGCTTGGCAACCGCAAAATCACACATGACGTCACATCAGCACAAGAGATGAGCCGGATTACTTAACAGATGTTGATTGTTTTCCTGGCATCTCTCCTTGCTACTGTTTAAATATGAGGAAAAAAAACACCTTACGAGTTTCGCACCAAATAGGAAATTTCGTTTCAGATAACGATGCAGCCCTATAAACACAGAAGTCGGTATTTCTGCCGGTCCCGAACAATTCCAGCTCCTGGCACCGTTCCTGCGCCGAGCACACGGGCGTTCGGAACACATGACGAGCAGAAATAGCTTTGGGCACAGCGGCTGCTGGGAGCTCTGCAGTTCCGCTCGGCTTTCACTATGAAAATAGCTACTGCTGGGGAGCAGCTTCACACCCCGCTACCTCCTCCTCTCATTTTCGAGACCCACCTGGCACAGCTTCTACACCAGCGTCGCTGTCAATATCAACACCTGATCACCTGCCACCTGCCTGGAATTCGGGTAAGGAAAGAGAAGGGAGCACAAGAAATACAGCTTGTGAATACCAAATTTTAAATCAGGGTGGTATTTGGGAGAAAAAGCAGGAGTACAATAAAGGACACAGTGTAAAAATGTGGAAAATGCTTGAATACCTACAGATTTACCAATTATCTCTATTACGTGCATTCTAAAGGAAGAAATACAACAGTGGATGGAGAATAGATCTAGAATTCAAGGTTCTGGTGTTCCACAGCCAAAGCTGCCTGCACAGTACCCTTGTTTAACCACTGATGTAATCACGATAATTTCAACCATCCAGAAGCCACTTTATGGAGCATCGTTATTTCTGAAGAAACCCTGTAGCTTAAAAAACCTGGGTAACATTTGTCCAGAAAAAGGTCATCCACACGCACACGCCTCAGCACAACAGCAGGTCTTGGTGAAGTGCCCCCGCTACAACCCAAACTATCCCGAGTTAAATAAACCCAACCTAACGAGTCTGCTCATTAAGCAATTCTACAGCCGCCTGTGCTCACATACAAACTTTTCCAGAAAACAGAGCAAGGGTTTCTATGCAGCAAAAGGAAAGTAGGGATTAAGTACTAGTGAATGGAGCTTCTGCTGCAGTCCCACTTGGCTCCCACAACGGATGTTTTCTTTCTAATCAAGTGAATAAATGTAAAAAGCAGAGCACAGGTTATAAAGTGAAGCTGCACGTTGCCAAAAGCCTGCAACTGAGACAATAGGATGGCGAACCATGTTTACTTTTAGCACATCCTTCACCGAGCTCTGCACTTCCAGTAATTAATGTATGGAACAATGAAACAGGCACACGTACACCTGAGCTTCTACAGCCTATACATCCAACTTCTCTCTCCACAGCCTCCCCTTTTCTGGGCACATATTTCCTCACTGAAATAGAGGCTTACCTATACCCAACAGAATATTCCCCATCTTTCATGAGCAAAGCATTAATTGCCACAAACTTTCAGACATACAAATTCTGCTTCTATGTCCTCTGCCTTACACTGTCCCACCCTCATGCTTCCTAGAAGTTAACGCTAATTAACTGCTAGGCCGATATCCTATCTTAAAAAGTAACAGTGGCAGTCCGACCCCACTAACTTCCCAAAATATCCTGCTGCAACTATGTTCCAATAGCAGTTGTTTGCATTGTTGAATTTAATAGTTCTTTCACACCACTCGGACTTCAGCGTTAGCAAGACAAGATGATCTGAAGGTCAAGTGACTTCAGTACACAGCAGTGAGGGCTGTAGGTGCCACCAAGCTCAGTACAGGCAACTGTTCATCACTTCACCTACATTCCATAAAACTTCACCGAGATGACTGAAACTGACGCTTTCCCCAGCAAGTATCAGCTGTGGAGACATCGAGCCAGGAGGATACTGCCCTCTGCTCTGCCCTGGGGAGACCACACCTGGAATATTGTGTCCAGTTGTGGCCCCTCAGTTCCAGCAGGACAGGGAACTGCTGCAGAGAGTCCAGCGCAGCCACCAAGATGCTGAAGGGAGTGGAGCATCTCCCGTGTGAGGAAAGGCTGAGGGAGCTGGGGCTCTGGAGCTGGACAAGAGGAGACTGAGGGGGGACTCATTCATGTTTACAGATATCTAAAGGGTGAGTGTCAGGAGGATGGAGCCAGGCTCTTCTCGGTGACAACCAATGATAGGACAAGGGGTAATGGGTGCAAACTGGAACACAGGAGGTTCCACTTAAATTTGAGAAGAAACTTGTTCCCAGTGAGGGTGGCAGAGCCTGGCCCACAGGCTGCCCAGGGGGTTGTGGAGTCTCCTTCTCTGCAGACATTCCAACCCGCCTGGACACCTTCCTGTGTAACCTCATCTGGGTGTTCCTGCTCCATGGGGGGATTGCACTGGATGAGCTTTCCAGGGCCCTTCCAACCCCTGATATTCTGGGATTCTGTGATACAAGCTGGATGAAAACCACACTACCTGAACACAGAGGAAGATGCTCACTGAAGCACCTAACAGCTACTTCCAAGTGTTCTCTGAAAGATGAATAGATACATACACCCGATTTGTTCGTAGTCACCTGCAAAATTCATTAAACCCAAAAAGGCTTTAGAGATCAGAAGGTTAAGCCTGATGTGAATGTCTGACGGCTGCCAAATGAAAAAAAATTCTTTACTTCCTTGGAGATTTTTGTATACACACATTTCTTCAATCACCTTCCAGCAACTATCCTCTAAACATTAACTTTTCTCTGAAATTCCCAGTTTAATATCACAGTCTGGCATTCTAAAAATACACCATGCGCTGCTGAAAGGAGGAACGCATTAAAACACATTGTTTTCAAAAGGATATAAACACACTGCGAAGAGCTCTATCTCCATTTTCCCATCACTTTCTGATATTTCATGAGTGCTGTCCCCCTCCTGGGTTCATTTTCAACGCTCTGCGCCCCAGGGAACGCGTCTCACCTCGCCCAGGGCCGGGTTTGCACCGCAGCTCTGCCCTCCCCGAGGGACCAGCTTCCTCCAGGAGCAGCACCACACTCCTGTTGCTATAGGAACAACTGAGCTGTCATCACCAAGGTCTTAGGATAATTCACATATCGTGCTTACGAGCTGCTCAGCTTCCATTTACAGCTTTGCCAGAGCAGCGACGTGAAGCCAAGCACTGCCTGACCATTTAGAAATGCAAGAAACTGGGAAACAGGAATGATGTTTTCCATGCAGGAGATGCTTCTGTGCATGTAACGTCCTGAGAGGCATTTCGCTTGTATTAAAAATGTGAGAAAGCCTTAATTTTGTAACTTCAAGCTCAAGGAACCTAACGAGTCTGAGCTGCCTTATATCTTGCTGCAATGCAGGGAACACAACGGGTATGTTAATATCTCAAACCAGCTCATGATTACGTCCACTGTTTAGCATATACCTGGGTTGAACAGAGACACCTTTGGGCTCCTCAGTTATTCCTGAAGCCATAAACACAAAAACAATCCACAGATATCACCTAAAAAGCTCCTTGAGTAAAGAAAAACGCCCTATATTTTACACTGTCATATAGGTGTTAACATTGCAGCAATGATCCAAAAATAAAATGGCTATAAAAAAAATGTGAGCACAATATTAATGTATAGTCACTTACCACTAAATTTAAGTATTAAATATGTCAGCCTAGACTTTTAACTGTTGTTCAGGCTTTCCTGGGTTATTGAGATCATAGACTCACGTCATTATTACCTGATTTACACAAAGATATTCAGTAATGCAAGCAGAATAACTCTGAGCTTCCTGTCATGAAAACAAGATTTACTTCAACAGTACACAATGTAGAAGCTTAAAGAGTGAAGGTGTTTAACACATAAAAGGAGATCTGTAAACAATCCTAAACCACAGTGATTCATGTCTGAACTGATGAATTATTTTTGAAAACAAGATGGGAAATCAAAATATAAAGGGTTTAATTTCTCCTCTTTCTACAAAAATAAGCACAGACTGAAGGGGAGTCTTAGACTTCAGGCTTGCTTAAAAATTAGAGGTATTCTAAGATGCTTCTTGATCAAAAATTAGGGATTAACTTGTATTGCTGAACCGTAAGACAGTAGAAGCAGAATATCATGGAGGAACTTTAAATGTCACAGATATTGTTATCAATAGTGTTTCACTGAAGGTTTACGGCACAGACTCTTGAATTCAGCAGGGATGAGTGTAACCTTCCTCAATGCACCGTCACATCGCTGCAAATATACATTGGACACAGAGGCTGCAGTGACTCCCTGTGGTCAAACACACAGACTCAAAGGTGCTGACAGATGTTTATCAGAACCCATAGCAGGGAGCACCACACAGGAGCTCACCCACCCCAAATCATGGAATTGCTGTGAGGGCACCAGCCGGCTGGTCTGAGACACTATTTCATGGATATACAGCAGAGAAAAACATAAAAATGGTAACAGGGGCTGTGATACACTCACAAATTCTAAATTATCTATCCTCTATACTCTTCCTAAAAAAAACAAAAGAAACAAAACTACCTTCCTATAATTCTGGAGCCAAACTACAGCATTTTTAAGTGGCATGAAGATGTGCAGGTCTATAACAAAGCTTTTAGGGTGCTAGGGCCAAGGATATAATTGCTTTTTGAGAACAAGATGCGGGTATGAAATCAGCTCTCTTTTGTGTGCCTACCAGAGGAAAAAGACTCCAAAAGACAGGTCTGGGCCAAGTCAGGGTGAGAACAATGTGTTGTACTGCTGGAAGAAAACACTCTGAAATCCACTAACGTACTAACTCTGTGTAAGTCGCTCCTTAACTAACACACCTTTTAGTTGTGTTAGGCAAGGTGAATAAAGGCCAAAACCAAAAAATATCCTCCAGAGGAGATTCAATGAAGGCAGCAGGAAAATAGGGAAGCAAAATCCTTTAGGCAGCCTTGAAGAACACAAAACGTTTAAGTGTCTCAGTGCGTGGACTTGGGCTGGGTTTTTCAGCGCAAGATCATGCCATCTAGTGGAAACCCAATCTCCCTCTAGATGGCAAATTGGACACCTACGCAGTTTGTATTCGCTGTTTCCAGGCCTTCCATAACCAACCCCTCCTGCTCCAGCAGCACCAGATATAGCAAAGGGACAGACAGACAGACGACAACGACTGGTGCTGCCTGAGCCACCACAGCTGGAGCACAGAGGAACATCAGCAGAAGAAATCTGGGGAGATTTCTGGGGAAACTGAAGTACTGAGCAACAAATTAGAGTTGCTTATACCTATACAGCATAGTACAGCTTCACCTGTCACCAAAGGGAAAAGTATTCGCCTATGTTTCCCCATTTTCTTACAGCTATGTAAGGAATGAACACTCAGGCTTCAAACTGAAGAGCAAGTTTGTGCAGGTTGTGTTTCTAATGGTTTTCTAAATGTCTTAGATCTATTTCTGCTCAAGTCAGAATTTAACTTCACCTATGCCAAGACCAATCAGGTTAAAATTTATTTCTGTTTAATGTATTAAATAGAGCAGGAAGCTATATATATATGCATTCAGTTCACAGGACTTTGGCCATCAGTGTTCTGATGAGGTATTTAACAATGCTCTTCATCCCAACAAATCTCAGGTATGTCCAAGACTGGCCTTATGTGTTGACATAAAACCACCTGCTGACCAGGACGCTGTTCCAAAGATAGCAGACAATGAATTGCACGTCCCACACTGCAGGATGGGTTTAAGGAGGTGGCATATTATCACAGAAATGCAGGAACACAAGGCAAAGGAAGGCAGAACTCACCCTGGTCAATGGAGTGCTGGGGCAGCTGGCTGAGCTGGCTGTTCACTACACCCGCGTATGTGCGCAAGAACTCCTCTTCGCTGGCGGTCAGCTGGAAAAGTACAGGGTCAGTCAGCAAAAAGGAAAATGAAGACAGACCAAAGATATCATCTCTCATTTCCCAATAAGAAACGTCACAGCTGCCTCCATTCTACACTGCGACTGCTTCATCTGTTATTTGTGCAAGTGATACCATCGGCAAGGGGGTAGCTGCAAGCTGGTACATCACACATTCACGGAGAGATTCAAAATCACCTTAAAACAGTTCCTTTCTTCTTCTAGTTTACCAATAATGAAAAGCTTTACTGGATGGAGAGAAGTGATCAGATGCTCAGATTTAGCTTCAGGCATCACAAGCCTCATAATACGTGTTTAACTGCAGACAACGGTTAAGTCAACGAGTGCTACAACAATTCAGCGATAAAACCAGACCATTACCTGCCCCATCTCCATAAACGCTACCCCAGCTACTACAAAATTATGTCGGAAAGTCACAAAATACAGACTATGACAGTGCGTCTTACATTTGATCCCATCTTCCTCAGCATGAGCAGGACTCTGACTTTCTGCTGAATGTACATCTCCTCCGGACTCTTTCCGGGGACGCCCTCACGGTTCATTCCCCTCCTGCCAGCTCCTGGATTTCCTGAGGATGCAAGACCAGAAAAAGACAAACTAAAATAGGCAATGGGGTGTAACAGGAGTAATAGGAAAGTTTAATTTCCAAACTACCTATTTTTCACCGGTGGGCAGACCACTTAATAGCCTGGGAGAATATGGAATCGCACGCTTTATCACAGACATCCTTAAAAACAATAGTAAAAACCTTCACTTCGAATTTAGAAGAGTGGTTCTTCCAATAATGCACTAGCACAACAGTGTAACAAGCTAAACAAGGCTCTCGGAAGGGCTTCGTGTTGGAGAAACATAACCCCGCTAAGGAATCGGTGGCTGGAGATGTAAGCCAGTCACTCTTCCACCGTGCCCCGCTCAGAGAAGTCGCTCCAGAACACTTCTTCAATTAGTTTTCATTCACAGAACTCATCTGGCCCTATATTAAGCTACAAATCTGCTTTTCTGAACGTCAGTAACCCCGGGAACACACAGGACAGGAGGCGTGCTTAGTGAAGACTATCACAGCGCGTTCAAACACCATTTTCCATGTGATGGTTTTCTGCAGTCATTACCAGCCTCTCCCACCCGCTTCATTTTCATTATTACTTTTAAGGGAAAGTAATCTGGGTGTGGAAACAGTTTAAAATTACACATAGGCCCTCCTGAGTGAGTCAGAAGTAATGCAAACTTCAGCAGCAGCTGCTGGGATAGGCTTTACCACCCACATTACTCAGCACGGAGACAACACGAGTGAAAAGTGAAGCATGATATATCACCAGTCCCACTCAAACAAGTTTCCAGTGGGAAGATTTGCATGACGCTGGTTTGCTGTAGATGGTTCTGCCCAGAAAGGTGCAGCCTGTAAACGGGCAATGTGATCGTATGTTTTGGCTGTAACCAGCAAACTGCTTCTGAAGAGGGAATAAAATGACCCCATATTTTTGTGTAGTGTCAAGTCAAATAAGTAGATTATGTTACTAAGCGTATACTCCGTGGTGCAATTTATGGAGTGCTAGCATATAAATAGTAAGACAATAAACGAAATAAGATAGTGGGCAAAAAACATCAAGATATGCATAACTAGAGAGTGATAAAACAATAGACATACATCAAGATACCAAATAAGTCTGAAACATTGTGACTGGTTCTTAGCATTATACCAACACACTTCCCCCCACCTTTTTAAAACAAATATTGTTATTTGAAGAGGGAAGGTGCTGCAGAAGTGGCCAAAGAAATCAATTTAGGAAAGAAAAAGCACAACAAAAAAACCTGAAATGTGGTAACACATGTATTATTTAAAAATGCAACAAATACTATGGGATATCTATCAATAGGTGGCACCATACACAAGCACCAAGAAAATGCCACGGTTGCGCCCATGCCAGCTAGGAAGACCACACTGCAATTCCTCCACATGGCAGATATTAGTGACATGTATAGAGTGCAGTTCATTGTTTTCTATCGTAACAGTCTTCCAGTTGTTCGTTAATGTTTTAAACCACCCCCAATCAATAAAACAGATTTCCCTGCCAACGTACCTGCTTCTAAAAACCACAGGAGATCAGAAAACCCACGTGTTCAGTCCTGATTAACGACTGGAGCTGGAAAAAGTATGAGGAAGCTGCCCTGTGAACACAAATGAGCAAAGCATTACAGACACGTCCAAAGCTGAAAACCAGAAAGACCCTTCATTCAATATGTTTGAACCCCAGTCTGCTTTACAACAGTCTAGCCACAGTTCCTACAACTGGTGGCTCCTCTGGAGTTTGTAGACCCTCTTTAGTTTTTAAGAATAAGCTTTTTTAAAGGTCAAGCCACTCTTCATCTGCGAGATTTACACCCTGACCATACCAATGACATTCCCGATCACTTGAGACTGGAATGCATTCAAGCTTCGCATTCTTTAAGGAGCTTTCAGCATAAACCCCAACTCCCTGGGAAAAACAATAAACATCATGACATATAATTTCTTCTAGTAGGGGAAAAAAAAGCCATAGCTTACCAAAGAATTGAGGAAAACTGGGGAGAAATGTAAAGCATGCTGATTTTGACCAAAATTATTGTTTTCAACTACGTGTATGTTATGTGTACATAGCAATTACAAAGACTGGCACTCGCAAGCTGGGCTGGAAAAGCCTTTCTGCAGAGTTTTTCAGACCAACCTCAGTGTTCAGCCACCGACATTCCCCCTTATCCAGCACATTGGCTTTTAAAACAAACAGCTCAGTCTCGCAAATGAAGCGCCAGTTCAAGCCCTCCGTATTGTGCAACGAAATACA
Organism: Columba livia; assembly: GCF_036013475.1. Taxonomy (NCBI): domain Eukaryota; kingdom Metazoa; phylum Chordata; class Aves; order Columbiformes; family Columbidae; genus Columba; species Columba livia. The sequence goes on from NC_088622.1 coordinate 3,326,188, forward strand.
ACACGAGTGGCTGCTACTCAGGACAGCATCACAGCTACAATCATGTCATCAACAGCAGAATTGTTTCTGATTAGGGAATATACGCATAGCTGCATCATTTGTCAATAAAGTCCAGCTTAAATTTACCAAACCTACTTTTCTTTTTGTGGTCACAAACAAAGGCAGATCCAGAGTCACTCCATCTCTTTCATGGTCATTACTAGCAGGGAAAGACGACACGAGCAGCTACAACTACTCAACTGTTGCGTACACCAGGCTCAGCAAAGAAATGCCGAATCCAAAATACCCGCCAGCTGCACCCAGAGCTTCTCTACAGCGTCTCTTACAAGTGCTGGAAGCAGCTGAGCTTTATCAGTGGCTTAAAAGAATCATTTCACCTCTCCAGAGGAGAGAAGCTGCCTGCTCGGAAAGGATTATTTAAGCCTTACCTCACTAATTAGTTCCCACTGTTCTTGCCCTCTAAATATGCGCTGAAAGATTATCTACGGCACTGACAACAGGACCGTTTGCAGTAAGTAATTGCTGTTCTCATTTCTATAGACTTCAAAGACACACACCCCACCAACCACTGTACAAACACACAACCCTGTGAACTCCTTCCTAAAGAAAAGGGTCAGAGCATGGCAAGCCAACAGGGAGACAGAAAACCAGGAACCGCTGTGCACTGGACGGAAGGAATCCTCACAGCATTTACAGGACGCAGCTGAAAATGCTCATTCCAAAGAAAGAACAGCCAAAGCTGTTACAGGTTCACCCACACTTACTGGCCCAAGTGAAGAAATGTGGGGGTCTCAGCTGAATTTCTGGCAACTATCCTGAAGCACCAGCACTAAAGGAGAAGATGAAGCTGTTCTATCAATCTGGAACTGGTCCCTCCAGGTATAGGCAAGGCAGATGTGCAAAGCCTACAGGAAATTTTGGGCTGCCTATCTCGAACATAAGCTCGGTTCTACTCTCCAGTGCCATTATCCAATTCCTTTCCCACGATAAGGACTAACCTGTGCATCTCAAAAACTGGAGTTTTAGGCTGAAAAGATGACATTCTTCACTAAACTGTGATAAAAGACTAAATCCTACAAGCTTGTCCTGCTGCATCCAATATGCTGCAAATGGACATAATTGGGTCACCTAATTTTCCGTTGTTTGGCAGGCACAGGGAGTGAAATTTAGTTCTCATTTATTTTTAATATGATTCACAAGACGGAATAATAAATGAGAAAGATCTATATATTACAGCTGCATCTGCCAAGGCAGCTTTGCCAGAGCAACACATTTGGGTTTAAAAACACTCCCTTCCCTTTCTCAATCAGTCAAGGAGGTTGGTCAGTAAACAGATGGGAAAGCCGTCCTGTGCTGTTCTTCGCGTTGCTCCCCGTGCGGTTGGAAGGGCAGGGTGAGGATCCCAGGAATGTTTTCTGCTCGCAAGGGCAGAGCCCAGCATGCCTGACATCCCCACTCCCATCCCCATCTGCTGCCAAACCCACCTCCTTGGCTGCGGGAAGGGTGCGTGCGATCCCGTCCCCTCGGCAAAGCGAAGCGTAAACGTCACCTAAACCACAGCAGGTTGAGGTTCCACTTTCTAGCAAGGCCGTTAATTAGAGATGAGAGTAAACTAGACGCGGTCTTGGAACCAAGATGTAGGTACGTCTGCACCAAAAAAACAGCCGGGCTGCTTTACGTTACCAAAGCGGAAGGGGATTAAGTATTTTTAACTTTTCCATTAGCATTAAGAGACGCTTCCCCACCTTTCCACACTGTTGTCCTGAAATGTTTATAATGAAAATATAATCCTTCTCAAAATAAAGAACCAAAAAGACCACACCGGCTTTCTCTTCAGCTCCTGACCCTGAACACAACAGTACAGTATGTAATGAAACAATATTGCCTTTGCAGTTAGCCCCGCCTTTTTCTCCCCTAATTAGATTTAGAATATCAGGTACAGCAACTGAAAACTACACGTTTGTAACTGTATTTCCCTCACTTCTGCCCATACTCCTCTGAATTCAAAGGCTGGAAGGGCTTCTCTGCTGGACAATGCCACAGATAGGTTCATAATAAATGAGACTGACTTCCCTTCCGTCACCCCTTTAATAATAATATTATTATTATTATTATTATTATTATTATTATTATTAATAATAAATTTCAAATCTCAATAGAAAAAGCACAACACACTAAAAATGGCATGTCCATAAAGGAAAACTACTCCAGCATCCCATTTTATTTTAAAGGCAGTAAGCAGGAATAATATTTTACATATTCAGTCTTAATAATTTAGAGTACTTACAGTGGCCATCTGGCAAGCTCTTTAAAATGTAAGTCACAGCTGACTACCTCTTTAATATCTTGTATCGTTTCCACTTATGGCCAAAAGAAATCCAACAGGGGTTAGTTCAGCTACAATGGTTTTTTCTCTTGAATCTGGCTCGTTCTGTTCAAGGCAGCTAAAAACTTCAATTAATGGGACAGGATTATAAAAGCTCAGATAAGGAGTTGTGGTGAATAAAACCGGCCACCGCAGGTTCCCTTTGCGCTATATGAATTGAGTTAACAGCCAGCGTGAAGAGGTGCCTTTACCTCTACGATATCATTATCCAAGGTTAAGCTCTTACCCTCCGCAGTTACAGCACTGAGCACTTCAGTGGGTAAAACACGGTCGCACTGGGGAGCTCCCAATGCAAGGGGATGCCGCACCTTTAAACATCATTAAATTTTCAAATGACATTTCACAGAGAACAGTCAGAGCCCTAAAAAACAACCCTTCCAAGCTGGAGCCTGAAACCTGAAGTCAGGAACCGGCGTCTGCAAAATCCTGCTGCAAATTGCCCTCTAATTCGGTCTGACTCGTGACCTTCGGCCGCAGGATTAATTCCCATCTCCGGAGGGATACGACAATGAAGAATGCAGAACAGCTACCTATTTAGAGGTGAAATATTTAATATGTGAGGGGCTTTTGTCTTCATTTCTATGTTCAGCATTATCTTCCAGCTGACTTTAGAATCTGAACCCCCATGTCAGATTTTGGGTCAGTTTACAGCTGGAACTCCAGTGGTAGGTTGACATCTCTTAAATCTTACATTTAAATTTTTAACAAAACAGTACAGTTCTCCCTCTTGAAGAGCGACAGGAAACAGCCCCAAACGCTGCCATTTATGCATGAAAATCTACAAAACCAAGCTGGTTTGTTGTTTTTATTTTTCCATTGGGGGAATCACCTTTCAGAGCTTCAAAGTAGTAATGAAGTGCATTCAAAAAAGCTTCCCGATACACTAAAAACAGTTCATACACCAACGCTCAAGCTATCTGTAACAAAAACATAAAGAATCCTACTGTTATAATCACAATTTAATGAAATTAATGCTTGCTTCCTGACCTTCAGGCACACAGGGATTATTTTTGCCGCGCCACAGCAGCCTCTCAAAGAGCAGACGTCTATCGTGTCTCCTGCACTTAAAAGAGGCAGCACGGGTTTGTAGATAGTTCATGTCAGTCAACTCAAAGCCTCTGAAATTAAATGTAGTAACAGCAACAAAACCTTAAAGAAACCTCTTTCATTTCACAAAGGCATTCACACTTCAAAGATGAATTTGTCAAAAATGCTTTTAAAAGTGACACAAATTCTATCCCCGTCAAAGAAACAACTCTAAAAGAACGTTACGATACTTTACTCAGGATGGTCTTCAATGGTGGGGTTGATGGGTGCTGCTCGTGTTCTCATCACCAGCGTCTTCACAGGGAAACATCCACCTCTGCCCCTATTTATAACAAAGCTCCAGATCTTCTAGGCAGGAAATTAGACACTAATGACAGATAGCCAATGATTTTAACTACCAGGTGTCCCACACAAAAGAATTATTGCTATGAAAATAGCGTTACGCATCCATCGTCAAAACAAAACTGTGCGGCAATGCTTTCTGTGGATCTCTCTGTAAATATTCTGTCTTTTCAGAAAGAGAATATGAAGTTTCCAGCACATAGACATAACAAACTTGAGGTGTCTTTTCTTCTTCCTAAGAAATTAGATTTATTTTCATGGTTTCAAGTTAACTTGAATCATAAAGCAGGGGAAAAAATGGAGCACCGATAATAGGTAAAAATTTTATCGAAAGCTTAAGGAATCAACAATTTTCAGTGTATCTATCCCATTTTATATGATAGGCATGCTACATACGTTGTACAAACGTGTACCTATATAACACCTCCACTATGAAGTATCGTGGGTTTGGACCATTAATTATTGGCCTCCTGCAGCACGTCCGCTCGGTGACCTGGCAGAAACTGAACCAAGGCCAATACACCAACACGCAGCAGGAAAACCAAGACCACTAATTGTGGTCACTTCATTTTCTCGTCGTGTCAATCAGCTTTATGACCAAAGTCACGTTTTCAAAGCAGCTCTGCAAGTAACGCTGGGCTCCCAATCCTCTGAAGACTTACAGGCCATTAGCATTAAAACTGGGTTTTACCGAAGGCTGCCATTTATACTACAGAAACTAAACTCAACGGGCTGAAAACCAACTTAATATACGGGACATAAACACCCTACTCCCATGAAGCATAAACTATAATAAAGAATTACTTGACTCCATAATGACCCTAAAACGATCCTGTCAAGCCCACGCAATGGAGTATCATGTCAAAATTGATGCAAGTACGTGGACATGCCCAAGGTGTAGGATGTTTTTTCTACGTTCAGTAACTCTCCAGTGGCTGGAAATGGAAGAGGAAACAAGAATACTCATGAAGAAGCACATTCAGAATTACCAGCGGTGCTGATGGAGAAACGCTGCAGTAGTTGGCACGTTTCCAACCAACCGGTTTAATTAAGACCATATTTGTGGTCAGATTTTCAAAGTTAAGCTGCTTTGAAACTAAACTGCCTAGCAAAAATACGGCGTTTCAGTCAACTTTAACGAAAAGACAAGTGATGCCATTAACTAGTCACAAACCACTACGGAACAGCCTAAATGCAGAGCAGGCAAAATTCCAGTATCTGGAAGCAGTTAAAATAACAATAACATTTAATTTCAATTGACAAGCAAGCAGTAAAAGCCCCCAAAAGCCAGAAGTCCCATATTTGGAGTGGAACTGCCTGTGGTCCAGTGACCAACTTCTCAGCAGCTCCAGCACACGCATTGTTCTGTTTAACCAGAAAACATTGTGATGCTGGAGGGATTTCTCTCCACTATTCCCCTCGCTGAAGCACCATTATTTTTATAGGTATTTCTTGGGTCCTCATCAACATGATATCTTTCTACACATAGTAGAGATATCTTTCAATTTAAAACGTGGCCTATGCTGCCCTGTAGTTTATCCTGACATCCGAACATCGTTAATGCCAGATCATATACATTTTACACTGAAAATGCCCACAGATCTTTTACAGTAGAGAGATTATGGCTAACTAGTATTCTTTTTTAAAGCAATTAAAACATGAGCTGTTATTAGGGTGATGACTACTTAGCATTTTAACATTTTGCAATACTGTATCAAAGGACAGCGTTAGGACCAGACTCGTAGATTAATAGCTCTTGACTACCAAAATTACCTAAGCATTGGACAAGAACATTAAATATTGTTGTGGCCTCATACATCAATAAAATTTGCTGTACAATAGTGATAAATACACCCTTTATACCACCTATTTATCTTATTTCTTTAGAGGAAAAAAAAAATTACACAACAATTTTACCACAAACGCTTTGTTTTCTCTAGTTTTTGGTAAAGCGGGGTTCCAAGGAAGGAAATCTTGCCTTCCAGAGACTTCCTATTTCTCAGGAAAAGGGATGTAATTTCCTTCCTCCCCAGCCACAATTTTGAATGTTACCTTAATTATATTGGCCCTGAACTGTGAAATAAACCTGTGCGAGGTCATTAGTTTGACAGCAGAAATGTCCCTTTAGCAAACACACAGACAGGGGCTGGGGAGGAATAAACTACTGACTACAGAGGGTTAGGGGTTATAGCGAGTCCAAATTAGCACCAGGATCAACCAACTTCAGAGCACAAAGAAAACGGAAGAATCACGGGCAAGACTGAGAAGGCACATGTATTAAAGGCAACCAAGCTGAGCTGCATGGAAAACTGTACGTGGAATTGTGTGACACGTTTGATTTATTCTGAGAGCAGCGCTAATTAAGTTAAATACTTACAAATGATTGATTTGAGGTCTCTTACACACGTAAGATTCAGTGCATTTACAGAACAAACGACAACCACGTGCCTAAGAACGGGGCCATCACGGAGATACAACAATATGTAATTGTGAGTAATCCAACTCCAAAATATACCAGGAATAACAAAAGGTGTCAGCCCAGAGACCATTGGCAACAACGCTCAAGACAAGGTTGATCCTGCCACAAGTTACAACTGCTGTAAGATTCCACTGGTTTAATGCAGAACGAAGCAAAGAGAACCCGTGGAGTCGCGGACAGGTTTCTGCACTTCCCAAACCGTTAGTACAAGTACAGTACTATGCTACTAACACACAGAATTTTAAGGTTTATAAAAAGGTTCTGTAAGAGCAACTGAACTACGAATCACAGCAGTGAAACATTAAGAAAAATTACTGCAAACAGTTTTACGTGAATTGTGAAAAGTTCACTTTGCTGGGTCCCCTGTAGCCACTGAACAAATTTCCAGTGATAAAAGTTCCATTTAAAAAACCTGATATTTCTGACCTCTGAAGCAAAACCTTTCATAAATTCCACACAAACCAATGAGTATTATTTGGCATCTACAGACATTCCTGGAAAAAGCAGCAGCTAAGGAGATGTGAATGCTCCTATTTTTCTCAGTTTGGCGTCAACTCTTAAAGTTAATTATATTTTAAGTGTGCTATTGCTGATCCTTTTTGCCTAAACATTCAGTCAACTGTGTTGATCTTGAAGTCCGATATTACCTCCCCCGACCAACTGAGCAAGCTGCCAGGACACAAGGAAATGTTCATTTTTCCGTCTAAGATCCAGCACACCCTCAGTTAGGAAACTGTTAAAATTACATTAGTATGGCAAGATTCACGACAGCAGCTGCACTATTCACTGATGTTTGCTGGTACTCAGCCAGCCAGCCCCAGTTTAGGAGGTTCCTCCAGTGCCTTGACGAGAACTTTCTGATGCAAAGGGTGGAGGAGCCGACTAGGAGAGGTGCACTGCTGGACCTCATCCTCACTGACAAGGAGGGTCTGGTTGAAGCAGTAAAGGTCGAGGGCTGCCTTGGTTGCAGCGACCATGAGATGGTGGAGTTCAGGTTCTCCTGTGGCAGGAGCAGGATAGCAAGCAGAATTGCAACCCTGGATTTCAGCAAGGTAAACTTTGGCCTTTTCAGGCAATTGCTGGGGGAAATGCCATGGGCAAGGCTGCTTGAAGGTAAAGGGGCCCAAGATAGCTGGTTAGTGTTCAGGGACTGTTCCTACCGGGCACAAGATCGGAGCATCCCGACACGTAGGAAGTCAAGGAAGGGAGCCAGGAGACCTGCGTGGTGAAACAGGGAACTGCTGGGTGTGCTCAAGTGGAAGAGGAGAGTTTATAGATCGTGGAAGGAGGGGCTGGCCTCTTGGGGAGAAGATAAGGCCAAGGCCTTCTTCATGGTGAGGGTGGCAGAGCCTGGCCCAGGCTGCCCAGGGGGTTGTGGAGTCTCCTTCTGTGCAGACATTCCAACCCGCCTGGACACCTTCCTGTGTAACCTCATCTGGGTGTTCCTGCTCCATGGGGGGATTGCACTGCATGAGCTTTCCAGGGCCCTTCAACCCCTGACATTCTGGGATTCTATGATTTCTACAAAAACCCTTCTGCAGTAGTTTACCTTCAACTGTTTCAGTATTTATTTACGCTGCTCCTTTACAGAAACTCTGCTGCAAAAATTTAGGTCACATTTCCTTCAAGCGTACCTGGGCGTGCGCACACATACACTTATTTAAAGCTCAATGAAATTAATTAAAAGCTCCTCACTGACTTCAGTGTGCACTGAATCAGGATCTGGATGAGTTCAGAGGCAAAACAATTACACTTTAATTAAACATCTTAACATTCTTGTGAAGCAGTCAACTCATTTTATAGAAGGATAAACTGAGTCAGAAAGTTGCAGAGCTTGGTCATGGTCATAAACAGAGTTGGTTACTTAAGTTGCTTCCCTATTTGTTCGTTACACTTGGAGCTGAGAAAATGGACTTTCCGAAAAATAAAGAAAGTTCTTGGTCTATGTACTTGCAGGAAATAAACAAGAACATCCTGAGGCAAGTGTGGTTGTTGTACAAATCTATTGGATCCTTTTCTGTCCCCCAATCGGTAGCTGATTTAGTCAAAGGAATTCCAATAACGCAAGAAGTTCAATTTTGTAGGGTTTTTTCACAGTAGTTTATCTCCAGATGAGATTTTTAGGCTGTGGAGATTGTTTTTAATATAGCATTAATAATTATTATATATCTATATACCGCTTTTTAAAAAATAAAAATGGCCTTAGCAGATTTGATATTCCATAAAACCATGAAAACACTTATTGAAAAGCAAAGAGTATGATTGCACTTCCCAAAATTCAACTGACATTAAAACCACACATAAGCACTGTGACGTTTCTGTCAAATCACCGGTAGCAGAGACAAGAAATGAACTTTCCCCATTTTTCGAGCATTTCTTCCATAATGCTTCCCCAATGCCGAGTCTGGAAGGAAACCCCAGAGTCGGGATTTATCAACTAACGGGTTGGGGTTATTTTCCTGATCTTAGCTGTTTTCTCACCTAGTAACGCTCCGTAGTTTTGCGCATTCTGGTCCGTTTTCTTAAGCCCAGCGAGGTTCACGGGCAGGACGCGGCTCTTTAAAGGGAAAAACAACTGTGAGTCTCATCCATTCTCAGAGATACAGCATCAACAACAGGAAACAAAACGTTTGGGGTGTTTTTTTCCCTAAATGAAAATAAGTTTGTTGGTAAATACTGTTTAGTAGGTTTGAAATCTATTTACGTATCATGTCCCCATGTACTTAGAAGCAAGACCATTAGACTATCAGCATTTCTTAGGATATGGAGTAGGTGACAAAATGTTTCACTCCAATAATTTACACCTTAGGTGCCCCTCAGCATCAAAACAAACATCATCTGGGACTGTTCACATATGTGTATACATGCTATAGCTTTACTGAAATTACCATCATGACTATTAACATATTTGGAAACAGCAGAAAAAGTAATCTACTCTCACTATCTTCAAATTGAATTATAACCACTTTCTGCCTGTAACGCTTATGTCAGCTCCCAGAACATAAACATTTGGTATATTCATTAGAATTACAATTTTTCCAATTAAAACCATTAACATCAGGGTCACTCGCTTCTGCATTACGCACACAATGGTGCGGTACAGCTGGAACAGCTGCTGCTGTCCTGGCTGCACTTCAGCAGGAAACCCAATCTGATGACAGCTTGTAACAACAAGAAATACAGTTCTGCATGTATAGAAATATTTCTGAAGACACCCAATCCTTCTTTTTTGGGAAAAAACCCTACTGGAGGTTTCTTGAGGCATGTTCAGCAGCAGCCTCCATGCCACATGCACGGCACTTGGGTGCATTTTTGATGCTTAAGGCAGGTCAGATGCTCAGGAGGGATGCTCTGTAGCCAACAATAAACTTACAAACTGAAATACCCACTAAAAATCATAAATGCGTATGTTGGTTACAGATAACAAACATTCTGAAGAGGAAAAAACTCTAATTAATATAAACAGGTCAAATTCACACAAGTTGTTTCCCAGGCAAAGCATCGAGCTTTCACTTCAGTTTTGCCGTATCAAGCGCATTCAATGTTGGCTTTATTGGCCTGTGTGCAACTGCAGGATGATTTCGAGCTTTTAGCAATAGATGCATATCACAGTCAATGTTTGCAATGGCAAAAACTGGATTTTGTTTCAGGTTTTGTTTCTGGTTTTATTTAGGAAATTACATGAATTGTTTTGGAAACCACTCTCTCCTCTTGCAAAGTTACTGGACTCTAAAACCTGCACAGGGGAAGGAGGGAATGGGGAGAGGATGGACGAGAGCAGAAATGATGCAACTACAGATTGCCCTAAAACATTATGATGTACATACCTACTGAATCATATTACTATTTACCAATTCTTATTTCAAGCTGTATTGTGAGCAAACAGTCCTCTTTCCACTCCTACCCCGTGCAGCACCCAGAGCAACAGGCACGCGGGCAAATGACAGCTGTGGTATATCCGATATGTATTTATTACGATGACTCCTGCCAGGTAAAGAGTTCAGTATCTTCCCACTTGGATGTCAAAAAGAATACTGAAAGCACTTTTCTGTCCTATATAACTTTAAATAACTTCTGTTGCAATGCTTAAAATCAACTAAAAGAGAACTACTGCTTTGAAGCAATTTTGGGTGAGCCATAAAATTTCAGCCAACCAATTAACTTGTTCAAAATAGCCTTTGCTCCTGCTTTTGTTTAATCCTACACGCTTCCTCATAGATTTACACTACTACAATGCACCACATCAACCAAGAAACCATGCAATAACAAACCTAAATTATATTGAAGCTCCCGATTTCTCCCAAGATGGCAGAGATAAAAGGGATGATGCTTTTTCAGCTGATGGCAAAGTGAAGCAACCCCAACATACATGAAGTACACTTGCCACCATTTTCCAGCTGAATCTGGTTGTCAAGGCAAACAGTAGCTTTAAGACTGATAAGTGAATAAGCCTACATGTAAAAAATAATAGTAATATGTATTTTTCTGTATGGCCCCTCACCTGCAATGCCTGTACTTCCAAATTAACCTCCCTGAAGTATGTAATTTAGCCTCACTGTTCACTACTTACACAGTTTCTCCTTCAGCAGGCTATTTCACAACCATACGTGAGCTCCAAAAAACACCGAGGGCAACAGGAGCCGACAGCTCACAAGTTCAGCCACCAACAAAAACTAAATACCAATTCCGATTTTGTAAATGTATTTTTTAAATTATTCTTAAAATAATCAATAGACATGCCTGTCACCATACTGGAGCCCACTCAGATCAGAAAACCATTCAAGCACACCTGACTTGCCTCCAATGTTTGCTGTTTTTTGGAGTTTGGTGGATTTATGTTTTTAAACCCTGTGTCTGCAGAGTATCTTGCTCTCATCTCATGGAGCATCAAAGCCTGTTTTGTTCAACGTGCCAAGATGAGGCACGGTCAAATAAAAGATGATATACAACAGAGCAAAACACACTCTTCTTCAGGAGAAAGCAAATGCAAGTCTGACAGTCAAATGTACCCTGATGAAGCACAACTGGATGTTAAGCAGAAACTCCTATCAACTCTCATCTGCTTTCTGGATGATGCTGTTCCTCTCTCATGTACCTTTCCAAGGGATGCAAAAACCACTGTGAGCCAACAAATACAGTCACCATCGTTACACTAAATTGAAAGCGGGCTTCAAATGCTCCAGAAACACAGCTTTTAGACAAGGTAGAAATCACATCCGAGTGAAGCTCTCTGTTAAATACTGGCCGATAAGCATTTTTCCCACGCAAGTTACTGGCGTTTCATGCCGTGACCAGACGCTGCACAGCATCGCACACTTTTAGCAAGACAAACAGGGGCTGCCCTGAGCCGGGGTGTCCAGATATTGTGTTTTATTGCCCGTGGACATGACACCTGCCCTCCCCACGGCACCTTCACCAGCTTCCCGTGGGAATGCCTTCACCTGCCAGAGAAACGCAGCCATTGCCGGGGTGGCCACGGCCGCCGTGTGAAACAGGGTGCCACATGACGTAAGAGATGATGCCAGAAAATTAAAGAGGCACCTCCCGTACCTGTACGGCGGGGCCCCGGCCTGCAGCGCCCACGGCCGCTCGGGCGCTGCCGGGCCCTGCGGAGGGCAGGGGCCGCGCTCCGGGGCCGGGGAAGGGGCGCGGGAGCCGCGGGCCCCGGCGGGGCGGCAGCGGGGAGGCCCGGGGCCGGCGGAGCAGCGCCCCGGCCCGGGCGAGCGCCTTTTGTTCCCGGCCGGGTGCCGCGCACAAAGGGTCAGAGCCGCGCTCACCTGCGTGCGGGGCCGCGCCGGCCCCGGCGGTCCTGAGGCAACGGGCGGCGGCAGCCGGGCGGGCGAGCCGAGCGGAGCCGTGCGGAGCTGAGCCGTGCGGAGCCTCCGCCTCCTCCGGCGTGACTCACCGCGGCGGCCCAGGGCGGGAGGGAGGGAGGGAGGGACCGAGGGGAGGAGGGAGGTGCCTGGGCGGCTCCGGGGGAGGGACCCGCCGAGTCCCGGCGCCCAGGGCAGCGGCGGCGCCGCAGGCACCACCCGAGAGCCGGCCGGGAGGAAGGGGCGGGCAGGCGGCGGGGAAGGGGCGGGACGGCCTGGGGGAGCGGGCAGGAGCTGTTCCCCCTCTTCCAGGAGCCCTCAGCACAGCCCCCAGGGGCACGGGGGTTTTGCAGGGCGCCCACACATCATCTACCAACCCTGTCGCTACCGGCTGCGCAGCCCCTTCAGCGACAGAGCGCTATCGCGATAGGTGACAAGACGCCAGGTGCAGAGGTGTCCCACGGTCTAGCTCCTGGTGTTAGCCGTGTGCTTACCTCGATGAGCATCCTTTGGGCGATGCTCTGATACGCCGCGGTGTGTCCGCGGCCTCACGCCTTCCCTCCGCTGTCCTGAGGAGCACAACTGAAACGCTGTATCAGATAAATCACAGTAACGTTAAAATGGGTTACGTGACCACTTTTCAGCTGTGCTATGCTAAGAAAGTTAAGGGCACTGCAAAATTCAGTACAGCTTAATTGAAGCTAACGCAGCAAATACAAAAAATGCCATATTTTGAGAACCTCCAGCTAGAAGGAATAGGCATTTAGTCATTCAAGCACTTAAAAGTGAAATAATCCTTCCCTTAGAGTGAAGCAGAATAAAACCACAGTGAACAGAGATAAATTATTTTCTAAACATTTTTAAAAAGGCAGAAGCCATCAAAGGTTCATCACCCCTGCTCCATCACTACCCTGCATTTCGGTTTCCCATTAGGCTTAACAGTAACGCTGTTGCCCTACATCATGCATTGGTGGGGCCAGCAATGTAAGCACAAAATTCCTGCAGATAAAAATGCTTTGTGTACTAAGTGTTTAGTCAAATGCATCTGTTTTCTACTCGGTATTTAACTTAATTGCATAAAAACAGTCACAGTAATGAAATAGGTGGCACTTCCTTTAACAGCTTGCTACTTAATGACATCAAAGCCTAATGCCACTGAAATCCATACCCCACCGCCAGCTAATGAAGGTCTTAACATGAAAGCCTATGCAAAGAGCAAACCCAAGCTGCTGACAGGAACAGGAATGGTGCAAATATGCTGGGATCTGAGATCACTAGCACATACCCGCAGCACAGCAGGCAGTAATGATTATTAATTATTTAAGAAAAGAACATAAGAGCTCCAGCACAAGCTGAAAAAGATATGCAGAAGCATTGCTCTGGGATCCTCCAGTTGGATTACTGTTAATTAGCACAGTACATGAGTCTGAGGGAAAGATCTAAAAGCATCTTATGCTAGTAGGAGCGTATAATTAAGCCATCATTTGCATCTTTGCAACAGTGTGAGTTTTCCTACTGATAACATCAGGGGCAAAGCACCATTTTATGACTAAGTATTGTCTCACTCTCCTGTTCTAATTTAGCTGGCTGACTGTACATCAGTGTAATGCAAGCCTACACAGCATCAATTTCACATCCTGCATTTATTTAGAACGGGTTTCAGCAGAGATACTATAAGGCTTCCTCTACCCTTGGAGAACTTTATTTTCTTAAAACATGGAGTCTAAATCAACTTCTGCCCTGCCTTAGTTTGTTACCATCAAGCTCACTGAGATATTTAGCTGTCCAGCAAGGTGACATCTTACCATTGCAGCTGTCACTTGGGTCATCATAAGACACGATGGATGCTCAAGAGGCCTCTTAGCTCCCAGCTCTGCATCAGATTCAGTAGAATATCATTCATGTCTCATGGGAACGCACAGACCTTCACAAAGTAAACAGCAGATAAAAGCGCACTGCGCTGGGCCAAACCTATTACCTTATCAATCATCACCCGACTTGCCCGAACCACAAAGCGGGAATAATACAGCTTATCATCAGCAGGGGAACGTTAGGAAGTTAATTATCTAAAGGTTAAGTCTTTCTAATATTTTTACAAGTATTGTATAAAGATTGGATGTTTTATAAAAATATAACAGATTAAATGGATTTTTCCAATCTCTGCAGTTTAATAAGGCTGCTGTTTGTTCTAGGAAGCAAAAACTTCATTAAACCCTCTCCTCTGAATCCCTGCTTGACTTAGAAAAATTCTCTCAACTCACTCTGTCCTTCTCTGATCTCCAATTCTTAATCAGCTCTGAAATTCATTTAGGATTCCCCCACAGCACAGCTGCTTCCACCCGCCAAGTCCCTCTGTACTTGTTGGCATCTCCCTCTCATTAAGGGCTTCCAGCAGCACATGCACACACAAACCCCGGGTTAATTATCCACACACAACAATGACAACTACTCTGTTTCTCTCAAAGATGCGTATGGCACCCAACGAGAGGATTGGTTTTAGTTTGGAACTTTCTTTTCTTTCGGTAATCTTTTCTATTTCAGACTTAGTCTGACAACTCCAATCCATCAAAATCGTGCTCTGATGCAGAAACAGTGCAGTGCCTCCTGAAAATTACCCGCAGTTCAACCCATCAGCTCTTTGCATACTCGGGACACTGTAATAAATGATCTAAGGTCACAACCCGGTTGAAATTTCCATGACTCGTTGTGAGCACGATTTGCATGAACTAGAGAGAGTGTACTAAAAAAATGAAAGAAATGGTTCAGCTGCCTTAGTTACAATATTTAATGTTGCCACAGACTGTGCAGTGAGGAGGCATGCAAAGATTTTAGAGGGATGGACAAAAAAAGCCCATTAGTGTAAAAAAAGGCTATGAATATTTTCTTTTAGTTAATCCAGACTTAGTCTGTATGGTAAAAAACCTTCTTAGCTGCATATCTTGTTCAAATCCAGAGGTGTTCCCAGATTAAATTTGGTATCTACAAGGTTGCAAAGCACACTCTTTTAAGACATTACAGAACTTAATTTCAATCTCCACCTTATGAGAACATTGACTTGGACAATCAAATGAAAAGCTTTTTACCCAGGCATTCCCACTTCTGTCCATGGGATGTGCAGGTGGCTCTGCCTGATGGTTTTCAGTACATCTGCAGTTATTACCAGCTCATTCCTGGAGACATGTTGAAAACACAAGCCTAAACATTAGCAAGCAGCAAACTACATATCATGATAGCAAGATAAAAAGACATGTCCATGATTAGAACTTGTTTTAGAAAGAAATTTGCTATTAAATATATCATTACCACATTAGTGTGTTAAATTACGGTAGATATTTCAGTGCATGATACAGCAATGCTTTACATACAGTTATATCCGCTAACCTTACGCCTCTATTTACTCTTTTAAGACTTTATTTTAGGAGAACACTTATTCTGAAATATTGTTATTTATCCTGTCAGCATCAGATACCTTAGGCCACCTTTTCAGATGCTCTGAATCAACAGCTCCCGCTTGACTGAGGTGGGAAGCGTGGATGTGTAAGAGTTACGGGAGAGAAATCTTCAGCAACATCAGCTCCAGTAATTCTCCCCCTCACAGGCATAAAACCCTATTAAGGTAAAGTTATAAAACTCCTACAACCTCATCGCAAGGCAAAGTGTCCCATTTTCCACGACTCCTAAAGAACAACTCCAATACAAGCGCTCATATCCCTCGTCTGTGGGTGGCTAAGCAGATAGAGTTGAAATAAGAGTTTACCTCCCTAGTAGAAGAGACTTCCCCAGAACTCAGTGAGGGTGATTTAAAACTGATGAAGTGGAGAACCTAAAGGATGCCTGCAGGCTGACTTTTATTTCTCTACAATGTAAAAACTGTATTTGTCCTTATACAGGAAGGGAATGGCCACACTGGAAACAAAACCAAACAGTTCTATCTTCATTTGCCTATTCTTTGTGCCACTGATGATACAGTTTTAAATGCCTGGTCACTAGGATATCATTAATACAGATTTCTCTATCAACATGAATTTGATTTTAACAGACAAGATAATACGATGAACTAAGGGATCTCTTAGGAAATCTTGTATTTTTCCTTTAAGACAAAGATAACTTGCTACTTTTCCATTCAAGATCAAAGAAGGGCAATAATACAAGGAGACAGAGACAGAAGAGCAGCAGAGCATTGAAGCTTCAATAATCTCTGTAACAGTTTCTTTTACATCAGTACAATCACTAGATTCACCCTATAGAGACAAAAGATTAAAAAAAGAGAGGTTATATATGGCCAAAAAGAACTCTGGGCAACTTTGCTGATGTGTTTAAAGCTACTGCACTTCACAATTTGTATTTCAGAAGTAAAATGATAAACAAAAAACAAAGCACTTTTAATCTTCAAAGCATTGCATGATCAATAACAACTTCATAGCGCTTGATATTCAAGTATCATAATCTGTATTTTACTCCAGGAGAGAAAGACGTGTAGAGAATAAGTGATCCGCACAGGCCTAACGCTGAATCGGGATGGAACTCAAACATCACAGCTTGTTCGTTAAACAACAAACCCATACTTTCATTTGGGACTTGTTCTTTTGTTACCAGTTTTTATTTCAAATGATTACCATAATAAATAGGTTATGGACTTTTTTTACCAGCCTCTGCGGAAACATTTGAGATATGAGCAGAGGTACATCCCAGGATTATTCGGCAAAATATTTAGCGCGACACACCAAATTAACTTACTATGCCTCTGAAATGAATCTAAGCACTTCAAGGGGGTTGCTTTGGTAACTATTTGCTAGAGTCAACATACCAATAGTTCATCTTGGCAGCAGTTTCCGTGTTAAAGTACACATTGGGCAGGACACATCCAGCCCCCGGTTACAGCGACGCTTCCCGACCCTTCACGGCTTTAGAGAAGGGAGGGCTGGCCTGGCACACCGGATCTTGCAATAATATCGGTCATGGATCTCAGTCTCACCTTTGTCCATCTAAATCACGAGAGACCTTTTCAAGAGCAGAAGGAGCACGAAGATAATTCAGTCAAGGATGAATTTAATCGCAATTTTTCAACTGCCTGCAGTACAGAAAGTTGGAAAAAAAAATGCTGAAATATTTGCAAGTCAATTAAAAAAGTTTCTCCTGGAAACGTACACCGCTCTAAAACTACACGGAGAAAGACTTCCATGTTATTGTACTACAAACTTAGTGTGATCTGCAGGAGTGCCGAGAGATTTAATTTACATAGTAATGCTACCAGCAGAGTGGGGGCTGTGGGGGGGAAGAGTTACTTAATAATGAGCACAAAGGAAAAGGCGGCAGCTACAGTCCCCATGGTCTGTTTTGTTTTCAATAATCGTAGACTGTCTAATAACGCCTTTTAATAAGCTGCTCTCAGCTATAAAGCTGCAATTAGCCTTTGTCAGAGAACATAATACTGACCCAGACAGGAAAATGGTTCTGATAGAATGGACAAAAGACCCCATCTAAACGAAAGCTGCTTAAAAAAAAACCAAGAGGAGAAAAAAGTTCCATGAGTGAAAGACATAAGTTGTGCTGTCTATACAGTGCATCCTTTCATTTCTAAAGTACTAGATTTCAAAAGAATATCTGCTAAAGCAGAACACATTTTCTGGCTTATTCTACTCCAGTCCTAGTTTACAACTAGACAAACTCTCTTATTTATGCCCCATATGTGCAATCGAAATTATGACAACTGATCATGTTAAATTTCTATATATAGTCATCACTTCGAGGGGGTAGCATAGACTATGAGACACTGAGATTTACCACTTAGGAAGAACAGAATTTATGGAGTTTAAGCAGCAGAACGGTGGCATTCTCCTCTTGATCCATTTCTTACGGGAAGGGAACTGCAGTATCGGTGACCCGCAGGTCGCGCTTTCTCCAAGGGGTGCCAGATAATAATAGCACGTCAACACACTCACAGCCAAACGCTTTTTGCCAGTGAGATTTCATAACGCTTCCTCCACTTGTGCAGCTCTCCAAAGAAAGGAAGCGCTAACTCCCTGTTAAAACAGAGTCCAAAGGGCCCCAAACTGCCTAATGTCTGAACTCTTTTTGCACCAAGGGAAATTCCTTTTTCTTCTTTTACAGCTAGAAGCCATAAGCTGAACAGATACGTCCACCTGCAGCTACACCGCGTTAAAGAACGTGGGATTTACTGCTTCTAGTTTCAGACACAGCAACACTGATAAGGAAACATCAAGCTTTTCTCCTCCTATTCAGAGGAAAGAGACACAATTGTTAAACAGCCAAGATGACAACAGAAAGGTTTTTGCCTTCTACCCATATCGTTTCCCCTAGCTAGTGGTAAAATAAGAAGGGGAACAGGTATAAAATTCAATTAAATGTCCTTTTGTTGGTTGCCAGTATCATTAGATCAGTGCCCGAATACAAACCAAGGGCAGAGCAGACCTGAAATGCACATCTCTCAAACTGAAGAAGTTCCCAGTGAAATATGGGCTTCCAATCAGCTCAAAGTGCTGAGAAGTACTGAATTAAAGTGTGAAGCGGCCAGTACCTTAAGAACAAGATCCCTAATATTGCTTTTACAAAAACGTTTCTCAGAAAGTTAAACACACATCTCGATTCCCAAGTAGTTTCTCCACACTCAGTGCTAAAAATTCAACAAGATGAGATTTAAAATCCTGCTAAACCCGAGATTATTCAGGATTCCAACCTCTCTGTGGAGGCACAGTTGCTGCTCAACCCCCCCCCACCAGCACCACCATCTACTAAATAGACCATCCAACACTTGCATTGATCACGTAACGAGTTTCCCCCCTTTCTAAACTTGTTTCTACTTGCAAGCTACTTCATGCTGTCCCAGAAATACCGGGAAATAACAGTAGCATGTGGTTAGACATCCAGAGCTCAAGAAGGGGGTCACCGAAAAGGCTTCTCATTGCCATTTCCTAGCAATTCCCTGTCATTTCAACACACGAGGTTAAACGACTCCAGAATCCTCCCCACAGGGCTTCCATTGTTCGGCAGTGGGGGCCAGGACACAATGACGCTCGTTCATGTGCCCACTGAACAAGCAGCTACGGGCCAACTGTCAGCATACACTCTCGTTTTGGTTCTTCTGCAAACAGTTTGCAGAAAGATGGCATTTCAAATGAACGAAGTTGATTTCTCAAAGCTTCAGTGCGTTCCTAGTACAAACTACTCAGCAGGGAGTCCAAACAAAAATTAAGACAATGTGAAGAATCACCCCAAAAAACGCACTTGCTCGTTAAGACTGCTCCTGAAAAAGAGCTGCTTGCTACAACCACATGCAAAAAGATCACGGTTTAATAGTTAGAGAAATACAGATTCAAAAAAGTTCAAAACAGCTGATCCGTTCCGAAGAGAGTCACGCCATGCTTTGCTTTTAGGGTACCACTTAGTGTTCAGCCTCAGAGCTTAAGTTAATAAGGGGTACAGACACCGAGGTTCCAAAGTGCACTTAAGGCTGTTTACTTTGTATCTTCTGATTAAGCACCCAAGGAGTTTAGGGTTTGTGGGTTTTCCTTCTGGTTTCGTTTTGCTTTTCTTTTTTTCAAAGTGTTAGAAATGGAAAAAACCCAATGCAATGTGGCAGAAGTCCAATGCTGCTGATAACCGGAGAGACACCAGCCTCACGCACCTCTTCATTGTTTTGCCTTCTCTACTTCAGAACTTGCGAGAGCAAAGACTTTATCTCCTGATCCTGAAAGAGGAAAAAAACCATTTTCAGTTACGTATTAGCAGAAATTGTGAATTTTCTTATATACAGTATAAACCAAACAAAACATTTGAGATCTAAAGAAATCAAACCTACATTTTGAAAACTAGAACACTTCAGCTAATTGGGGGGTGGGGGGAAGACAACACAGTGGCTTGCCAGGTCTGAAACCAGCTCTCCCAGCATCTCTGCTTGAGACGGGCTGTTTGAACCTTGAGCATCATGGGCAACGCTCGGCATTTTATGGACATTTGGCACCAGATTTTCCTCACGGATAGTGTATCAGAGTTTCATTGTTAATAAAATAGAAAAATGCACATAAAAATTTAATGGTGTGAATCTTCTGTTTGTATTTTCTCTTTCATAGGGGAATCACAAGTACTTCTATTAATCACTGTTCAATGAGGATATTGGAAGTCATGAGAATGAAAACTTACCAAGGTCAGTGGAGACTCTCTCAAACTGGCTCAGGGCTGTGCCAGCATTTGCTGACAAGAACGTCTCATCATCTGGAGTGAGCTAAATCAGAAAAGAGGTAACGTCAAAGTGTGCTGAAGTGGCTTGGCTGAACTCGCGCCAGGAGGATTAGATATCTTCATGCATTCAGTTCACAATCTGAGCAGCTTTTTAACCTATTTCCAAAACATTTCTCTGACAGTCAAGTGAAAAAACTACTCTGAAGGAAAGCATTTGCTAGTGTCATCTGCCTGGAACGCAGCTCCTGTAAGTACTGCACTTGATCTTTTCCGTTGCATTCCCTCATTTCCTAAGAAAGTTTAAGTACAGAGATTGACAGCCACCCATATTCTACACATACTGCCATAAGAAATAACAATTTCTCTTCCCCCCTCTAGTGGTAAAAACGAGGGATTGTTCTGCCACTGATACACTCATTAGGGAAACAGCCAGTTTATCACTCATCTCCCCCCCAGTTTATTTATCTCATACCAAGAGGCAGGTATTATCACCAACACAAAAGTAAAACTCAAAGTCTGCAGTAGTTCCTGTCAGGTGGACAGGTGGTAGTTAGACAGTAAAAGGCTTGTTCTGTAGCTTTTATATTAATAAATATCACGTGATACATTCACATGACCCACCAAAGCATTTTAAACTAGAAACAGCCTTAAATAAATGCACAATACTATTTGATATCTGAGTGCTTCACAAAGCTCAGCTTTAAAGCAGAAGGACATTTATGTACAAAAACAAGCTGCACCGACACCTCACCTTCTCACCGAGCTTTCTGAGGGCAGTCAGGATTTCCAGTTTCTGCTGTGTGTACACGTCCCGCCCCAACTTCCCAACCATTAAGTCTCGGTCCATCTGTATGCCGGGGGGAAATAAATCAGTATATAAGCTTCTCATTAGTTTCACTCAACACGACAGCATGAGCAATGCAACAGCCTAAAAATATCATCAGTAAGCATGCTACGCCAAATTTAAGAGATGGCCATGAAGTTTTTCTGACCATTCTGCAAATATTCTTTGCATCTAACCTTGACATGGTTGATTTCTCCAGACCTGGATCACCTTTTAATCAAAGACTATTATTTATTCGAAGTTACAGATCCACATACCACTGAAACATGGAGGAATGACATTTCATTTCACTTTATCTGGATCTCATGTTCAGCCTAGATCCCCAAAACATCAAGTGCACTCTCCTGCCCCTCAATACAACTACAGATTCATGCCATCTGGATTTTCTATTTGCGGTTATACTCAGTTCATAGCAAGATGGAGGGTAATTCAAGAAATACATGTTGTTGTCCCCATTACCTCAATGGACATTGAAAACTGATCAAATTCTGAAAGAGACCTTTTCTCTGTCTCCTTATGATGCTGCCACCAAGGTTTCTAACGCACTTGGTGCTCTCCTTACAGTCATGACATATTTAAATCAGTCTAGCTCAAATAAACAGTTTTTACAGTAAAAGAGAAACCTTTACCTCTGCCAACCTTGTCCTCAATTGCCTCGGTTGTTTCTTTGCAAACATCCTAATTACTTCTGGAGTTTTAAACGCCTGGCTGATGGCTGCTTGTATTGCCTACAAGGAAAAGAGCAAGAATGACCAGAACTAATAACATCACAAGCTACAGCTGCATTACAAGATTAATGAAGGCTGGAAAGCATCATTAGTACCCTCTGCATCATTTGATAAAGAAAGCTTTTCTTTTTGTGCATAACCATGGGAGGAAGATGAAAAACAACATATGACCTTTATGCAGAGCTTGAAAAATCCACTGATTAGTGCAAGCACACTGAGAACGGAGCTGTGAAATTGTTCATTGCAATTCAGGTCTTAATTTCTAATCACTTCCAACATCATCTTCATATTAGCACATCACAAGTGGATGTGCTATGCTATCTTTAGCAGTTTTAACACCCACACTGATGATTACAGCTCTTCTGAGGGTAAGCAGAATGTAAATGATGAAGTAAATCTCCTACTGTTATTCAAATCCTCTACGGAGCATCAAAACTATTATCACTAGATCTCACCACAGTTACACTTGGACAAAAGGTAATTTCTCTGGAAACAAAATCCTAAAACATACAGCTCAGAAGGAACAAATAAAGCTCTGAATATTTGAAAAGAGAGAAAATAGATCAGAAGTTTGGAAGTCAGCATAAAATGAAGAGACCTGGCCAATTTTTATATGTACACATATATTAAATATTCAAAACATTAGATACATAGATCCAGCTTTCATATGTGCCTGTCTAAAAATTATAAGGAACCGCTTGTATGTATTTTCCATTTCATTGACCACAATGTGAACCATTTTTAGTAACACATCACACTTACCAGCTGCATCCCGCTCAGCTCGTCAACCAAAGTCATATCTCCAGACATAATCTTCTTCAGCGAGTCATTGATCTCGCTGAGTTGTTCTAGAGTTTCTTTTTTGGTCTCTTCATACTCATCTGCATCCAGCTCCTCTCTAAAGAGGATCCAACAAGACACATTAATTCATAGGGCTAAACCTGAGACGCAACGTGGATAAAAGGACATCAGGGACCATCACGAAGCATGTTCCTCAGATCCCAACAAAAACACTCACATCGCTTCTGATTATTCCGCTCTAGTGTTCTTAGCTGTTATTTCACTAATGCCTGTATTGTTTTCTTGGTCGCGCACCACCTCCCCGCAGCCGTGCACTCGTGTTCTGTGTGTGAAGACACTTGTATCAAAGAGGCCCTGACAACCCACAAGCTTTTTGAAAGGTACCATTTTCTTCTGCCAACCACTTAAGGCAAATATTACCATCTAAGAGGAAAGCATCTATTTTTATTACCTGCATTCCTCCAGATCTTGAAGCTGCTGCATTAATCTATCCAACTGCTCTTCCAAGTTCTGTTTCAGTTTACTCGTCTCTGTTGTTCCTCTTGAAGCCATTTTCTGTTTTCAGATGAAAATTTTCAGTTGTTACATGACACTCCTAAGAGAAAGAACATTTTATTGTTGTGCGTCAACAACTTAAAACTTCTTTTTAAATGCTCAAGTATCAAGAAAATTACACGATATTTTGATGATAAAACATCTTATCAAACACTTGGAAGTCCCTGCTGTGGAAATACAGAAATATTAGCCTAGGTGTTCAGGATCGTTCTCTTGGCAGCACAAGACAGTTCACCACGGTAGTAACTCAAACAGCCACAGCACACAAAACCAAGCAAGTCTGAAAACAAGCAGCAATTACTGGAATACCAAAGTCCCGCTATACGAAACAACAAATTCTACTCTTCAGCTACGCTTTGGGAAACTATTTAAGAGACAACAACCCGCACACCGTTGCCTGAACCACCCAAACACCTTGGGTAGAATCACTCGCTACAGAAAACCAGAGCACTACAGAGGAAACCTGGGGTATCAAACAGCAGCAGACACGCACCGGTGCAACAACCGTTGACCAGCAAGTTCCAGCGCTAAGGCAAGGGGCTCCAGCAGCGGGCAGACAAGGAATGGAGAGGTGCGAAAGAGAACGAGCAGGAGCTCTGCGGGGAGAAGGGAGAAGGAATTTAGGCACATCCGAGTCCTGCCCGTCCCGGAGGCCAGGCTACACCCGGAAGCGGGTCCGCCCGGGTCCCCTCCTGCAGGCCACGACCGCCCTCCGCCCAGCTTGGCCCCCACCGCCGCCTGGGCCTCCCGCTCCCGCCTCACCTGCGACAGGCCGCGGCGGGCGGCGCGGGAACCGGCGGCAACGCGGGAACCGGCGGCAACGCGGGAACCTCCCCCCGGGACTCCGCCCACCACCGCCGCTTCCGGCGCGCTCCGGCCAATGAGCGCGCGGCGCAGCCGCCCCGCCCAGTGCGGCCCGTGGCGCGGAGCTGGCGGTGCGGCCCGGCCGGTAAGCGCGGGCCGGGCGGGGCGGGGCGGGGCGGCGGGTGGAGCGGGGCCCGGGTCGGGGCTGGGCCCGCCCCGCCGGGGGTGCCGCGGAGGCGGGGGAGCCGCTGGGCTGGGGGCTGATCTGCGCAGCGGCCGGTGGGGGCCGTGCCCGCGTGCAGGCCGCTCGTTGGGGAGGAGGTTGCTGAACCGGAGTGAAAACCGGAGCGCTCAGCGGGGGAGGAGCTGCCAGCAAGCGTCTGCACGCCGTCAACTTAATATTTAATTATGTTTATATTCTATAGATGCATAAAGGCGTTTAATAAATATTTACTTCGGAAATACAAGATTGACCAAAGCGTACTGACAATCACCAGCTTATCCACAGAAACAAACCAGGTTTTCAGAACCATCCCAAAAGCCACCGTAGGCGTATTTTGATGGTTTTTAGTACAAATACATGTCCAGTCCAGCTAAGCACTAGCAGGACTGTGAGTAGCACACACTAAATACTGGTAAGATTATGTACAAGCATGATGAGATTATCTACAAGCACATGTGTAATGGACAACATCACGGTACCTCATTTTTCCTTTGGAAGGAGAAGGGAAGATGATCCCGGATGTTCTACAACAAGTGAAGACCATTTTACGTTGTTTGCCCTTAAGTCTCCGTAGAGAGGTTTTACTAATACTTCATTTAGTATTTGGTGTAAGATAGCATGAATGATTTTAGGACCGTTCCCAGTTTTGTGAAACTAAACACTTGCACACAGATCTTCATCTGTACAGCAGGAGCTGGGCTGCTTGTTTGGACCCTGTGCTCAAACTGCAATAATTAGAGCTGTGTCAAGCAGTGCCAAATTGTACATAATTTATCAAAGCACTGATGTTTTTATACTATAAGAACAGGCATAGTTCCATACGTAGCTCAGGCAGTGGCTGGGCTTTCATCATCACTGGAACCTAGCTGTCTTTTTATTTCCTTAGATGTGCAAATCGCATAGCCTTCCCCAAAAAGTTAGTTTTAATCTCTTAAAAATTGGATCATGAACAATCACAGGCCAAATGTTGGCGGAAGGAAAATAGCGTTCAATTTGATCCTGAAATCTCCTGCTTATTGGCAGCACAAATAAATAACTAGTTTTGAATCTCGTCTCCGTGCAGTGGCTGGTGACAAGCACTGAGGTTCTGCACCGAGCTCCGCAGCTGCGAGAAATGGCCTCGGAAGACCCTGAGAAGAAGACTGAAGTGGTGCTGCTGGCCTGCGGCTCCTTCAACCCCATCACCAACATGCACCTGAGGCTGTTTGAGCTGGCAAGAGACTATTTCCATGAAACAGGTAGGGTGGTCATTTAGAGCATTCTGAACAGCTCCGATAAGCAGACGCTTCAATGTTAAGGTGAATATTTTGTATAAATGAATGTCTGTCTGACAGTGAGAGATATTTTTGGAAATACTAATTAGATATTGAAGCTACTATGTGTGTATGTATCATGCAAAATCACATTGGCCAAATGCATGCAAGAACAGTCTTACATGTGTTGCTTACTACTGATTTTGATGAGTTAAAGCATGAGTTTTATAGTTTTTCTTTATAGAAATAGATCTTTGTAATATCTCGTACTAAATCTTTAATTGTGCTGCCTTGCACAATGGCAGAAGCGTACTGTACTTTTCCACCGGGCTGGTGATCAGAGCCGGCATTGGTGTTCTTAGCGATCGCAGTGAATGACGGTTATGTGCTAGTTTAAATACAATACAGTGGAAGTAACATCTGCTCAACCACTTTTCATGTTCTTGTGTGATGTGTTTTTTCCACAGGAAAATACAAAGTAATCAAAGGAATAATTTCACCAGTAGGTGATGCATATAAGAAGAAAGGTCTGATCAGCGCACATCACCGAGTAACTATGGCAAAACTAGCTACAAAAAACTCAGATTGGGTGGAAGTTGATGATTGGGAAAGCAGCCAGAGTGAGTGGTTGGAAACACTAAAAGTTTTAAGGTATTCTTCAGCCAAACCCTAAAAACTCTCCAGAACCTATAGAAGGATAAGAAATGGTGGTAGCTTTAACAAGTTAGAATAATAGCAGGCTGACCCCATATCATATGAATAGACTTGGTGAATTCAGAAGTGCTATTTGTATGAGCATTGTAAATCAAAGATTGCAGCAGTAGTCCTAAAAGTACAAAGAATGAGCCTGTGAACAATTTTCAGGTTTGATGTTTTTCACTCTTTCAGTGATGGCTACTTCACTGAGGTTCTTTTTAAAATTATTTTTTGTTAAAAAAAGAAACAAACCAACCTTGTAGTTGTTGCTTTGAAATCTTTGCACTTTGACTGATGTTATGACGCAGCTCTCAGAGGTCCCTGTTCCAGCAGATGAGTTCTTGGATGGATTGTCCGTGAAAATACTGCAGGAGGAAGCAGAGAGAGATTATTTAGTACACCATACTCTTCTCTATATTGTCCTACATCTTTAAAATACATCTGTTTTGCAGGTACCATCATCAAAAGCTTTTATCTCCTGATCCCACCAATAGTACGCAGAATGCTCTACCTTTAACAAAGCCAGGACGGAAGAGGAAACAGGACCCACACAAGCATGATCCGGTTAAAAAGAAAAATCAGAGTCCAGATATAAAAGGTTAAGTCTGTTTGCAAATTAAGTGCTTAACAATACTTGCTGTTTCAAGGGAATTGCACTGTTGCTAGTTCTTTGTTCTGATTTCACTGAATAAGTTTATTCTCAGTAGGCTTCATAACAACCAAAGATACAGAGAGGTAGCCTAGAAATTAAATGTCCTCATCAAGTTAGCTAAAAATCTGGTGGCCTAAACCAAGCCCTGTTTCTCATTTGTTTTTAAGGTGCCCCGCAGGTTAAACTGCTTTGTGGAAGTGACATGCTGGAATCCTTTAGGATCTCCAATCTGTGGAAGTTGGAGGACATCACTGAAATTGTGGAAAATCATGGCCTTGTTTGCATCAGTAGGGCTGGAAACAACGTCCAGAAATTCATCTATGAATCCGATCTTTTGTGGAGACATAAGAATAACATTCACCTTGTGGAAGAATGGATCACAAATGACATTTCTTCCACCAAGATTAGGAGAGCACTGCGGAGGGGCCAGAGCATTCGTTACTTAGTGCCTGATGTAGTTCAAGCGTACATAGAGAAAAACAATCTGTATAGTCCTGAGAGTGAAGACAGGAACGCTGGGGTTGTCTTGGCTCCCTTACAGAAATATGCAAGTGATGCCAAGAACTAACAGGCACTCTACAACTAATTTACTTTCTGCTGTGAAAAAAGTTACGGTTCGGTACATGAAAATGTGAATTCTGGGGATTTCTTTTTTAATTTTAAGTAAATAGTGGGGTAATTCTGTGGTTTTTAGTACATATGTGGTTGCTGTTGAGGTTTGGTGCACTCAGTAATTGGACCTACACAATCTTTTTTAAATCCACATTTTTCACATTTAAACACTTTGTCACAGTGTAGTGAACTAAGTAGAAAAATTCACACTTGCATATAAAAAGTACAAAGAACCAAATGAAAATGTTCTGATTAGTTTTCACTCAGACTGCGATTTATAAAATACTAACACAAAGATTTTTAATAACTTACAGTGTCTTAACCGACAAAGCCATTTCATTTCAAAAGGTACCACCTTCTGGTAGTAAATCTGTATAAGTAATTTTTAAAAAACTGTCAACATGTGGTGCACCTCAAATAAATTATTTATCTCTATTCTGGAAGGGAAAAATTTCCTCTTGGCTGATGTGGTGCTGGATACACCATGTTTGAGTTTCCTGCCTTTCAGATACGCCGCCTGTTTGTCTGCCGGCCTGCATTTTGCTCCCAGAAATGCCTTGTGCTTTACTTTGCCGTTCATGTTTCCAGAGCTGTACATTAAGCTCCGCACTATTTCCCATGGAAGGACAAACCTACTTCAGAAACTGCTTTATGGACATTGATTTAATGGATATAAGTTGGTAATAGTGTCATTGCACTGACTGTTATTTCAAGTAATAAACGAGCTTTTACTTTGGAGCCAAATGTATATAGCCAGAATTGTTTTCTGTAACTGGAGCTGAGATGAAATGGTGGGATATTAAGACTGTACAAAAGTGAAATGTTTTTATGTGCTAGAAATCTGGTTTTGAATCAGTATATTGTTTGTGTTACGTGAATATAAACTAGAGAGGCACTGCGAATGTCATGGTGATAGAATTCTACCTCCCTTTATGTGCTGTGATCCCATTTTTGTTTGGATTATGTGCCTTATTAAAAACGTCGACGTTTCCAAGATGCTACCTAGTGGGTCAAGAGCTTTTTCATACCATCTCCACAAGATGACTCTATGCACATTTTTCAGATCAACGTTATCTACTTCTGTAATGAGGCCACATCTTACTGGAATGTGTTAGGTGCTCAGTGCTGCACAGCAGTTAAGATGGAAAGAGAAGAAAGTATTTCCACAAACAGAAAATTCTGAATTTGTAAGAGAGAAAGAAATAAACCATCACAGATGTGGCCAGGGCACTTGGCAATTCTTACCAAAAGTTCCACAGGCAATTCTTTGGCTGAGCCTTGAAATAGTAACCCTAGTGCCTTTTATAAGTCTTAGTTTGAGATGAAGTACTGATTTACAGAAAGAAGCACCACATGCCAGACAATTTGCACAATCTTCATTTTCAATGGAAAGATCATAGCCAGGCTTTTACCCGGGATTTACCCAACCACTGACTTCTCTTTACTTGGAAGAGTCAGTACTGAGTTGCAACAGCGCGTTACTACCATAACCTCGTAATAACAAATTATGGGTGAAATGTTACTATTTGAGTCCAGGGGAAACATTAATTTGCATTTCTCTGTGCCATTCCTAGTTTAGTATTAATTAGAGAACAATATCCATCTGCAAACAGGAAACAAGCTTTGACGTCCTAATTTCCTACTCGCATGATTCTGTGAGTCATGTAGGTCGAACTGTCAGCTCCAAAAACGTAGCTAAAGTTCAGGGAAACTTACTTTTCTCTGCAAAATATCCCATTTTTATTCAGAACATCTTCTAAAGGAAATTGAATCTCACTTCCAAATTCCTTATATATCCTTTCTCTTTGAAGTCAAGCAACTTATCTCTATTACCGTGTCACAGGTACTGCTTTCTTTAAAATTCACTGATACAAACCATCCACAGTTTGTCAGTCCCTGGCTGTTCACATACACCATGTTATTTACAGTGGGTAGATCACTTTTTCAACAAATATGTACATTTCAGATCATAAAGCCACAGATACATACATGCAGGGAGTTTTAGTAACAGCAAGATCTGTCCATTATTCCCTTAAAAGTCTATGAGATGGACACAAATGGTTTAAATCAGTTTTTGGGTTGCATTGCAACTCTTGGGCTATTAACATTTGCTCCACACAAAGATTTCAGGAACTGTGAACTTTTCCCTCGAATGCAGCGAAAGCTGATCTGCGAACACCCTCTCACCCATTGGCTCAGCAACTGCACCCTTCCCCTGCAGCAGAAAGGCTCTGGGACAGGATCCCACCCACCCTCTTCCTGATATAAGGTCTGGCTGGAAAACGACTTCTTCATTTTTGCTTTTTGCTCAGAGGGTGACTGCATCTTCTTTCCACAGCCTGGCAATGCCTGTGGATTTCAATGGAACCTGGAACCTTGTCAGCAATGACAACTTTGAAGGTTACATGGTGGCCTTAGGTAGGTGAAAATACCTGGTGTTTCCTTCTTCCCTTCCCTCCTAAGGGTCCTCCTGAGTTTGAGTTCTGCTATAACCTAGATATTCTTAAAGCTTTTTTCCTCTGAAAAACAATGGAAGTATCCTTGTTTATTGATAAGCAGCATCAACTACACTTTAGCGTGTCACCCAAGTGTCTTTGCAGCTTTCAGGAACTTCTTAGCTTAGTACTTGATAAAAGTAGAACTTTTGTTCAGCTTTCATCAGAGACAGGGAAGAGTTTGCCCTGTCCAGTCAAATTTCTCTTGCTTTTGAGCACAAACTTACAGAACCTATATCTAGGGTTAATTAAATGTTAAGTAACTAAAAAAAAGGTGCTTGGGTATTTGCCATTTCCAAGCAGTTGTTCAGCTTGGTGTCACTTCTCTTTAAACAGCTCACAAAATACTTCTCTCCTCGCTGTGACTTGTTGCTAAGTCTCTAACTGTCCCTTTTCTGGAGTGCTAGAAGCTCACCTCTTACCTACATCTTCTAGCAGGAGAGATTAATGGTGTGTTAATGGGGAACTAAGAAAGTTCTTGGTACTTTGTTAGCTTTCCTGTATAAAGCTCATTACAGACCATAAGAGCAGGTAGCGCTGTGTGCTGCCTCCTCCTGCCTCTCCCACCCCTTTCTGCCTTTTTGACTTGTGTAAACCAAGGACCTGCAGTGTCCCTTGCTGGTTATTGCCTACACAACTAGAATGAAATCTGTTTTCTGGCTGTATCTATGCTGGCCGACCTACTTATATTGTCTAGTTGGTATCTTCAACATGGTGAAAGAACTGCTCTCTGTTTTTAATTCTGCTGTGTTATCAATTAGAAAAAAATAGGTGCTGCCATAATGAAGATACAGTTTGAATACTAAGTAATATACTCTTAATGCGTTTAATGTCTTAAAATGGAATACAGATTGCCTGTTCCTTGATAACAAACATTGGCCAGCTAAGTAAAGGGCTTTTTTTGATGAAACGTAACTACCAACCTTGTGAAAAATGCATTTTTTCCCCAATATGTAATTGGAGGAACTTACTCTATCTGTGCAACATACAGCTTTAAACAAAAAGCAACTTCAAACTCAAAATCTTGCATAACAGTAAGGTCAAACTATCTAAGAAATGCTTCTAGTGGTAAGAAAGGAAAGTCTAAGTCAAAATGCCTGGTCATAACTCCTACTCCGACCTTTTTGCCTCCTGTCCAAGGTATTGACTTTGCAACACGCAAAATCGCAAAAATGCTGAAGCCTCAGAAGGTGATCAAACAAGACGGTGATTCATTTCATATCCACACCACCAGCACGTTTAGAGATTATGTGCTTCAATTCAAAATTGGACAAGAGTTTGAAGAAGATAATAAAGGCCTGGATAACAGAAAATGCAAGGTAAGACTGAACGTATAAAATCAAGAGGCCATGGCAAAATTAAGATGATTAATCCAGCTACCTGAGCTGCAATTGTTTCATGAATACTATTTGTAATGCAACACCGAGGCAAAGTTACAGACAAGGTGTTTCACTTTCCCTCAGGAGTAGTATCTATGTCCCCTTTTATCCACAAAAAAAGGACATTGTCTACTAGTATATTGCAGAACTGAGACAAAGACATAACAGGAACACTTTGTTTCCTCTTCCCCAGAGCCTAGTTACCTGGGAAAACGACAAACTTGTCTGTGTTCAGACTGGTGAGAAGAAGAACAGGGGCTGGACTCACTGGCTCGAAGGAGATGACCTCCACCTGGTATTTACTTCAGATTTCTACTAATTCTGTCTCTACATGACACAAATAAGATCTGTAATGTGGTCATAGTGTGCACAAGTCACCTTCTAGCTCTGTAGTATTTTCAATGGATGGTACATAGTGAGCACATGCTGCTCTGATTTTAGTTCAGCTGGAACAACTTCATTGTCTCGCTGTCTTTTGTAGTTAAATTCAGAATGTGAGGCTTGACCTTTTAGCGTGGCAGCAGAGTGGTGGTCAGTAGCCACAGCAAAGGATCTGCGTTCACTTCTGGAAGCAGTTCCTTTGATCACTATATACCTTTATAATCATGTTTGGTTTTGGTTTTTTGGCAGGAGCTTCGTTGTGAGAATCAAGTGTGTAGACAGGTCTTCAAGAGAGCTTGAATTTGTGTACTGGTTCCTACACAGAGACACAGCTGCATACAGGAGACGATGAATCCTCATGCACACTGACAGCCATACGGACCAGAACGGATGATTAACCTAAATGCTCTGATGTTTCTGGCTCAGGAAATAAGTCTGCTGTTGCCAGTGTTAAAGATCTGATTTTTGCTAGTAAATGCTCAAAACCAAACCAAGTACCTGACTTCTGAATGTGTTTTTGGAGGAAAAACACTCCCAACCCAAAATATAAGTGATATAGCTTGGGTGTCTAGTTAACTAAACAGTCTAAATCAAAACAAGAAAAACTGCCTATTCTAAAGGGCCATGAAACGTCAAACAAAACAGAAGGGGAATGATGGTAGAAGAGTGAAATGACAACAAAGGAACTAGACAACAAAGGATACAGATTTATTATTCAAAATGCTTCTCTTTAAGATGCAAACTAGTAGTTATCTCCACTTGGTTGTGTCTTAAATGTATGATGTAAGGTCTTATATTGCATCATAGCTGCTTTGTTCTCAAAATAGTTGAGCTTACCAGAGGAAACCAGCCCGTGCTCAAATTCCAGAACAGTGAAGAAGGGTCTGAGTAATCCACGTGGATTCCAATCTGCAAAATAATGGATCTCTGTAAGCACATATCCAGAGCGAAAACAATGCTGCTTTAGTTAAGAGTTATTTGTATACCTACGGTCAATTAGGTCAAATGGTTTTCTTTGTGTAATGTTGCACAGAGAAGTAGATTTTATTCTGCCTCAGGTAAACACATGTAAATGGTCACATCAGCTTGGTAGTTATATCTGAAATGAATTGCTGCATATTTTGGTAACACTAACATGGCAGGGATCTTATCACCAGTGGCAAGAGAAAAGAGTTTGATTAATTCTAGCTTAATCTTAGTAACTTAATTACTTTCTGTGATAAAAAACAAACCACTAAAGTAATCCCTGATATTTTAAAGCATAAGTAGCACCACTTTTCTGATACTTCTTGTCAGTTCAGAATTCTTAGAGCTACCACCAGAGGCAGACAAGATCTGTTGAAGCTCAGAGGGCTTTTTGTTAGATTGAACCCCCCCATTTAATTACTAGAGGAAAATGTAAATACCAAAATATGAAGAAAAAAACTAGTATTCCTTATACAGTTAGGGGAAATTAAGCAGTAAAATGCCTGGTGTTTGTTCTATGGATCCTGACAGTGTCTTCCTTTTGGAACTGAGTAGCTTTCATTTACTTGAAAACAAAATAGCTGTTACCATGTTATTCTAATATAAATAGCAAACTCGCACAGCAGACCTGCCCTGTCACATCTGCAGCAACATGCAGCAACAGCCCCGCAGATTCTGCTGCTCCACTAGGTGGCACGTCTGGAACATATCACATTTTATTTAAATTAAAGAGGTTCCAAACAGCAGTAATTGAAGCATTGGATATTGCAGATACTCTCAAAGCCCCCAGCTTTCAAGCTGTGCACTCCATTAAGATCTGCTTCAGAAGCAATACAGAAAGGCTACGATGACCTTAAGAACTCTGTGACTACAAAGGTAGAAAAACACAGCCTTAGAAACCTGTATAACTAGAAGTGTATTATAATAATTAATCTGTAAGGCTGCTATTAGGAAGCCCTTACTGTTAGGAATATAGAAGAGTTATTAGCAGTGGTGATGGTACTTTAATTATTGCTACCTTCCTACTTCAAATTGCTGATTTGCAAGTGAGTAACGCTATGCAGAACTTGCTTGAGGATGCTTTGGAGATCTTGAGGACGAGAGAAGCTACTACAGTGACATTTATATGTTAACAAAGTCACATACTTTCACAAAATATAAATTAAACATCTTGAAATGCAAGGTGAGTAAAGAAAGGGAGCAATCACATGTTCTGGAAGCGGAAAAGAAAAAGTCATATGTTCTACAAAAAGACTGGCAGTATATATTAAGATCCCATTATTTACAAAGGAATTTGTTTCCCTTCCTGGCCACCATCAAAAACATTATTTTTGTTCAAACACCTTTAAATCAATACAACACACTAAGAAAGGTGGATACTGAAATACAAGACCAAGTATCTGCCTTATTATGCATGAATCTGATCATTTTTATTGCTTTATAATTATTTGCAGTCCCTATGGAAATAGATCTTAATTCTATTCCTTCTTCACACAGACCAATTTGCTTCTATCTTCCTGTTGTGCTCTTTTCATAGGATTTTCTCCCTCACTGAATCAAACTGCACTGCTCATGGCTGTTAATGTCTTATTATGACTGACTGTTCATCCTGGGGCAAAAACCTGCTGATGCAACTCCTTTTTTTCTTTTTGTTCTCTTTCAAAAGATCAACTTCTCAAAATCCCTGTCACCTACAGCTGGAAGCAAACAGCCAGTTCATTTAAAGTCAACACAGGCCCTGGCTGGTTTGTTCTCTAGCTGAGTTTCATTCCAAGGCTGAGGGAAGAGAGGATGAAAAGATGAATACCTTTAACAAAAATAGCATTTCGTAGTATAACGAAAGAAATGGGTGAAGAACAGTTGGGGTTTTTACATAAGAAAGGAAAAAAATACTTCAGGTTCAAACTACAAAGTGATAAGGCCCCGTATTCACCGGAGACTTAGAGCTTTTGTTTTCCACACTTGTTACACAGATTGTAACAATTACACAAAAAGCCTGTAGTATCTACATCAGTCATCACTGAGAAGCGGGCTCACACCTTAACGGAGCGTGTGCGGAACCGTTAAAACGGGAAGATTTCGGCAGCCTCACCCCAGCCGGACTCCGGCGTCCGTACCTGCGGGCGAGCGGCGACACATCTACGGAGAGCAGCTCCGGCGGGGAACGCCGTGTTCCTCAGTGTTTCACACCCGTTTCCCGCCCCTCAGCCCGCCCTTCCCGCCCCTCCCTCAGCACCGCCCCGCCCCCGTTACCATGGCAGCGCAGGCCCCGCCCCTCCCGCCGCCGCCACGACGAACCGCGGGGCCCCACCCCCCGTCCATCGCACCGCCTCCCGGCGCTGCCATTGGTCCGTGCGCCGCGCGGGGCCCGGCATGCCCGGCTCCCTCCGCGGCGCTGGGCGGCCTCACGTGATCCCGCCCCAAGATGGCCGCCGCCCTGTTGTTTTGATGAATAATCTCTGCGCGGGGCAGGGGCCGCGGCGCGGGCCGAGGCCGGGAGGCGCGGGCGGGCGGGGGCAGCCGGGGGGCGGCTCCTCCCGTTGTGCCGCGGCGGGGCGCGGCGGCAGCAGCTGAGGCGCGGGCGGGCGGCGGGGAGCAGCCCGGGGGCGGCGGCGGGGCCGGTTGCCGGCGGGCGAGGTGCGGAGCGGCGCGGCGCGGCCGCCCCGGAGATGCCCTTGTGAGGCGGCCCGCGGGGCAGAGGCGGCAGGAGAGCGCTTCCTCGGAGCTGCCCCTCGGCGGGGGCAGGGGAAAGCGCCCGCCCTCCGTTCACCATTAAGAGGAAGGCGATGGAGGAGCTGAGCGCGGATGAGGTGAGTCTGAGGGGGCGGCCGGGCCTGCGGGGAGCGGGCACCGGGCCGGGGCCTCTTCCTCACCCCGGTGGCACCTCTGGGAGGGAAGGGCCGGTGCTGAGGCGCTCGGTGTCCCTGCTCGGTGCTTTTCGTGTTGTTCCTCCTTCCCCTGTGCTGCCCCTGACCTGCGACCCCCTGGCTGGGCGGTGGGCTTTAATTGCTTGTCTCCTGGTTAATTGTGTTGCTCTGCTTCCATCTGCCAGGTATCTTTGTCTGGGGGATGTCTCCTTTCTGTGTTCAACATGAGGCTTTTTATATGTTCTCTGTGTGTGAATTTGAAAAAATCCTACTTTTTAGCATAGAAGAACACTTTAAATTTTGCTTCCTCAACATTTTTCCCAATGCTTCGTTTGATTTACCTTTTTTCCCCCCAACCTCTTGCTCTTTCACTTAAGTGTTATAGGTGTTATATTGTGATTGACAAGCATCTGACATGGAATAATGGGAGCTGTTTCCTCTTTCTTACTTCTAAAGGGTGATGTTTTCCTTTTTAAATTTAATTTTTAATAGACTAATGTCTTATGTTTTGCTCATATACTGGAGGACTCTCAAATGGATTGTGTTGTACTGATCAGGATACAGGGAGTAAATCATGTGTAACTTCAAATCTTCCTTCACTTCTTTAACATAACATTTTCGTGTTAAAGTGTCTATACCTGTGAAATGTATTTTATGGGGCCAGCTGCAGCATAGGCTCGTTGCTGTACTTATACTCCAGGGGGATGAAAATGCTCATGTTTGTTCTGTACCATATGTTGTGGTGGATTGTAGAACAAGGTGGCTCCTGTTGTCATGCAGAGTTGCATTCAAAAAGTTAAGAAGTTGTTTATTGTCTTGTATGTCACGATTTAGCCATCTCACTATATTGCAGCGGGAAGGAGGAGGAAATGCTTCATGCTGTTTGCCTGATGAAGGTTCTCATACTCCATTGAGAAACAGAGAACAATTCCCGTGTTGGCAAGAGTGGGACAGGACGCTGGTGTTGTAATTTGTACCGTGCAAAGGGGTCTCTGAGTTTAGAGGTGTATTTCATGAGTACTTTGTTTACATGCAATTCTTCTGATCATCAAACTACATCTGGTTATGAGGTGTTTTATGATTAATTTCCCAATTATGTAACGTATGTAAGCTTGCTTGTGTCACCGCTTCGGCAAATTATGACTTCACCAAAACCACTGCATTGAGGAGCTGAGGCTGCAGAAATTGAGTTCTCCAGCAGGGCCTCATCTGCCTTTTCTGGCAAAATCTGTGTCTCAAGTGACTCAAATTTTTCATGTCTTTCTAGTACAGTTCAGCTGGGACCAAGGTTGACTGGTCTTTTAAGGGATTGCTTGATATAAACTTAATCTTATATTATTCTAAGAGCCATGCTGTCACTTCTTATTGTTAATGGACCTGTCATTGAAAAGTCAGAGCCAATGCTATTTTAATATTCCTCCAAATCTCCTCTTTAGTGTTACTTGGCAGTGGACCCTGGATCAGAGGTGAACTATATGGAAAAACAGCCTTCTAAACTATATGTGACTTCTGATTCAAACTTCTTATCTGACAGTGACTGAAGGGGAAAAAACACTTCACTAAACTTGAAATGAATTGCAAGCCTCTTATAGATTAGGTCATTTTATCTTAAACATAATTAAGCATAACGTTAACAGATTGTAACTTAAAGAGAGATAAATACAATTGATAATGGGTTTGGGTTTATAGGATATATTTTAACTTCAGGAAGATATTTCCCACTGCTATCAACAGTGTCACTGACATTTTCTCGATTTTTACTGTGTTAAAGCGCTAGAAGTTGTCATTTACTACAGAACATACTAAAATCTTTAGGAGGGGAAAAACCTAGTAGAGTTTTTTTTATTAACCTTTTAAACTGTATGTTATGGAATCGTGCTTTGTAGGGAAGATGAGCGTTATTTGTTGCATGGCCTGGGTAATGATTAATAGCAAATAACTTGTTGCCGTCAGCTAATAGAATGATACGTGACAGCTTTGTCATTGGTCACTATTGCAGGTACTTATTGCTGAAATCAAGGGTTAGGTATTACCCTAAACTTCCCTAAGAAAATATATTTTAAAAACCCAGGTATGAGTTCCTTGGTGGTAATTTGGAGAGTCGTTGGGTAGGAACAGGTCACTTGGAACTCCAGCAACTCTGACGTGTTATTTGTGTGACGTGAAGGCAACAGGCTGGTTTGTGCCCAGGGTTGTGCAAACAAGCTCCATCTTCCAAGTCCGCACATTGTGCCCTAAGCTTAAAGTATTTTCCTCCTCTTATATCGTTTAGTCTTTTTACATAATTCATCTTCATGTTTCTCCTTCAGCCACTTTTGTATATATGGGCTATTTGCATGTGTATCTCTATTTTTTTTCCTCCGTTCCTCCCTACCCTTCCTTTATCTGAAAAATATGGTTATAAATTAGTTAAATGGTAGGGAAAAAGCTTTTAAAACTTTAATTCAACCCCCTAATTCTAATAGATTTCAATTCAACTGGCCTGTTTTGCTGATAATATTTGTGGTACAGCTTTGTGAGCTGTGAGCACTTCATTTGGATTTGGCAATAGGGAAAATGAACGTGAGAATGCGCAGGTGACGTTTTCTCTTGTAGACCTCTGAGGGGTGAGGTGGTTCCGTAGGCTTTGCAAATAAACAGCTGAAAAATCAAGATGTAAGATACAAGTGGAGAAAAATGAAGATATTTTAAAATAACTTTTTAGAGACCCTAATACATACAGCTTCTCCTTTTGGCAAAATTAAACAATTTATGCAATAAGATCTCTTATTTTGCTTGACAAGGCGGAAAGATTGAGACATTCTAATCATAGTCTTTTTTTGTCTTAAGAAAAGAATTATTTTCTAGCTGCCTTCCATGGCGGTGACACCTGTCACGGAGGGAGATGTAGCTCCAGACACTGTTTCCCCGCAGTTTTTGCAGTCTGATTTAATTTGATCCGTTCTTCTTCCTGTTGGAGTAGGTTTCAGAGGCCATTAAATGACTCCAGTCGTGGAGCGGAGACATTGACTTGACACGCATCTTTTGTTCACTCTTTCACTCGCTTGGCAGTTCTTCAGGATTGTGAGCTGATACATTGCGTGAAACGCTTGAACATCATCATACAAAGAGGGGAAAACGTTAATTGCTTGTTTTTACAGGGAGTGGACACCCACAAATATGATATATTTTCCTGTTTCGAGCTGAAGATGTAAGCTTTAGGAACAGATCCTCTGAGACAGTCTGTGATAATAAATAATTTCTTTTCCATTTTTCATTTATGCTACAAGTTTTCCTTGAAGCGCTCATAAGCTGTGAGTTTTATACGGTTTATTTTGTCCGGTTATTTCTCATGTATAATATTAGTGTTATGCAGCCACATAATATTTTTAACGAATAGGTTCATAGCAGTTTTCGGAAGTCAGGCTTTGAAGGCGGATGCTTCTTCTTACTAGTAACATTCAAAAACTGCTGTTTAAATTCTGTGCGGTGCAATGTCTCTAGGTGATGGAAGAATGTTATTTACTGTCTGTCTTTACTTCCCGAGATGCTTTTGTCCCACAGACAAGTTGTATATTTTTAGTGTTGCAGGTCTGTTTCAAATTAAACTGGACGGCGGTCGTCGCCTATAATAACTTTCAACTGGGACTTCTGTAGCACGGGTGTTTTATTAGTATCATGTGGTGTGAAATTAAGGCAGAGGTCATATTCATATTGTCCCTTTTATCAGATTAATGCAGTTTGTTTCATCAAATGCCAAAATAAATGGGGAGGAGTGTTACAGGTTTTGAAATTGCTGAGCAGTAAATGTTAAACTTGACTTACACAACCATTTGAGGGACAAACACGGTGTTCTCCAGCACAAATGGCTTTCCAAGGCAGCAAATACATCCTTGAAATCTGTATGTCAAGGGTATGTCAGTACCTTGGAGCGGGGAAAGGGCAGTAAGACTCGGCTCGTTTAGCAGGGTAGGGAGTAAAGGCTGGATATTTGCTGTTTGGCAGGAGTGAACACCCCACCATATCGGGGGCCCAGAGGGCACCACGGGCTGTGCGTGCGTCCGGACGTGCAAACCAACGCATTGATTTGCCGGTGCTTTGTTTCCCGTGTGCAGATTCGTCGGAGGCGCCTTGCTCGGCTGGCGGGGGGCCCGTCCTCCCAACCCACCACGCCGCTCACGTCCCCCCAGCGAGAGACCCCACCGGCCGGAGCTCCCGCCCCGGGGCCATCCCATAGTCTAGGCCTAAATGTCCACAGCATGACCCCAGCTACCTCGCCTATAGGTGCATCAGGTAGGCTGGCACTGGTGACAAAAGTTATTGTTGTACGTCTACTGAACGGTGTTACGCAATGGAACACGAACGCAATTAGTGATGTTATTTCTGCTGTTGCTAAAAATAATCTTCAGAAAGAAACATTCTAAAATGGTAAATGAAGGTACTATTTGTTTTCATTTTCTGAATAATAAATAGTTAGATACAATTCCAAGTATCGGTAAACTAATAGCATTTAAAATATGTTACCAAAGCATGAAGAAGTTTGTAGTACAGTTTCATATTACAGAAAAGAAAGTAAATCTGTCAAGGAGAGGGGGGAAAAAAAAAAACCTCTTTTCAGTCTTGCAGCACAGTTTTTATGGATTGATTTCTAGGTACATTTGAGCAATCAGTGCTTAGTTCATTTTTGATCTTTAATTAGTAGCATTTGGCACAATTAAAAATAGTCTGACTGTGCCTTGTCAATGTAAGAACAAAGTATTTGCTTTCTCCATGGTATTACTTTGCCCATTTCCCTATTTACTGGAGTGAATACAAGCAGGGTGTTTACAAATGGTATTTAGTTCAGAAGATACAAATAACGCCTGATCTGTTAAAATCAGAGAAGTACAGAAAGTGTGGGAGGTTGCGAGGGTTGCTCTGTAGAGAGGTGAAGACAATATGCTTATATACAATAACACTTTTGACCTAAAAAAATATATATAAATTTGATTTGAAGTTGGATGCCTTGGAAGTAAAAACAAATTGGTGTGTTTTCCAGTATTGTGAACTTTATCTGAAAACTTAAATTGTTTTGTATGTTGTGTTACTGAGCTAAGAGGTTCACAAACCAATCTCAAAACAAATGTCAAGATTGTTTTAAAGCGGTTTTCAATATGATTTATAATAATTTGATAGAAACAATATTTTTCCCAGTGCTCCTTGATAAGCGTGCAGAATTCTTTATCTCTTTACCTATTTGCTTTCTGAAATTCCATGTTTTTCCCTTTGGCAAGTACAGTGATTTACAAGCATAAATCTTGCAATTTAATTAAAGTGCCATTCTGAAATGCCCAGAAGTGCCTCTTTCCTGCGTATTTTGTTGCCTTATATCCAAAGCAGGACAGAGAAAAGCTATCAAAAGCATTTCCTGAGAAAAAGCCATTGCAGATGGAATTTAACACTCTGCATCGTCTTCATGGTTATAGGCAGTAACCCAGCAGCAAAGGTGCCTTTTTTGTGTAAGAACAGTGCAGAGTTCACTTACTGTCTTCGCTCAGCCTGTGGTTACGTGACTATTTTAATCCATCTTACGCCCGACTCATGCTGAAATGAGTATTTCTCGCTGCCTCTCGCTCTGCTGTCCTCAGCAACTCTGGAGAGGTGGATCAGGAACTTCAATCAGGTGAAAACTAACCTAGGAAAAATGAATGGTTAGTTTTGGAATAGATGAGGTCCTGGTGCTGCACAACTGTGTCAGTGATAGCACCAACAGAGCAGGAGGGTGGAAGCAGGCGCCTGAAGGTAGAAATGTCTGTGTGTTGGCAGACAGGTTTGCCATCACTTGAAGTGGTCGCATAGCTGAGACCTTGGATTTGTGTTGTAAGAATTCCTCAGTCTGCACTAATTATACAGACAAGATTGTTTGGTGATGAGGAATAGAAGTTACCTGGTCAGTGTAGTGTTTGCTTCCTACAGTGCTGTTCATTGCAGCAATTTAATGTGTGTCTTTTTTTACACCAGGGTAAGAGATGTGGTTAAATTGGGGAAAAGATCAGGGAAAAAAGTGTTCACAGCTGATTATCTGCTGTATTTACTTAGCATAAATGAAGACTCGGCTTACGCTGTGTGGTGTGCAGGAGCTCCTTTGAGCAGCAACCTAAAGTGACTGCAGAGGATTTTAATTCATTTGGACATCCAGAGAGCAGCCCCAGCACAATAGTGTCCTTGTGAGCATCAGAACTGATGGGCTTTTTCCCATATCCTCACCCAAATTAACTCCATTGTAATGACCCAGCATGAAGTCCTGTTCTGACAGGACTGACTTCAGAGGGGCTTTGCCAGAGTCTTAAAGTAGAATTATCTTGTAAGAGGTTAATTTGTTAGTGCCTTTTGTTTTTTCTATAATGGGTTTGAATCTCTGAGAACTTCAAGGATGCAAATTTAGTTGTTTTCTGTGTTGTAATACAGGTAAGCATTCCTACATTGCTGCTGCAAGAGGAGGAAAAAAGTTATCTGTAGTCAAATGTGAATAATATTAACATTTATTTCCTAATGCATTACTAAGAATGCTTAAGAGCTGGATTGAAAAACAGTATTTCCTTTTCCATCCAAATAATAGTGCCTTCTCATCTCTGTAGTAGTAATCTTGGTGGTGCCTTTTCTCTAGGAGTAGCCCACCGAAGCCAGAGCAGCGAAGGAGTGAGTTCACTCAGCAGTTCTCCATCTAACAGCCTTGAAACACAATCTCAGTCTCTGTCTCGGTCTCAGAGCATGGATATTGATAGTGTCTCCTGTGAGAAAAGGTAAAGAACGCAGCTTGTCTAAGCCGGCAAATACTGTACAATGCTAGTCGTCAAAACCACTTACACAGGAAAATAATCTGCCATTTCTCACTTCCAGCTGTGTTAATGCAATAGGGTTAAATGCTTAAAAATGATACACTGTTTGGGCCACTGTAATGCTCTTTCTAGTCTGGTTTTAATATGAGTTCCTGACCTAAAGTGGTAGTAGACAGAGCATTATCTTTGACATTAAGTGGTGAGCGTGTCTGGTGGGGGTAATTCAGCTACTTCATTTAAAATAGAAAAGGTTGTGGGGCGTGATAGCTGTCTAGTTTGTATAGTCTGCTGAAGAAATTTAGTATTGTGTTTCTGGAATTTGAAATAAATGTAACATGAGATGCATTTATCACCTAGTGATTTTAATTGCTCTTTGTGCATCTGGCTGTTCCTGCTGATTTGTTTTTTCTCTGCTGCTTCTACTTAAGGTGACAGTCCAGCCAGCATCTTGCAGAGGACTGTCGGCGGCTTTCTACGAATTAATGGGCTTATTCTCTTATTTCTGCTTACAGTATGTCCCAGGTAGATGTGGATTCAGGAATTGAAAACATGGAGGTTGATGAGAACGATCGCAGAGAGAAAAGGAGCCTGACAGATAAGGTTAGTCTGGTTGATGTTGGGTCTTCTCTTCTAGACGATGTATGTGTGTTACTGCAACATTGAGCCTCAGGATTTCTCGGGAGAACCTGTTCACATTCTGCAATTTGGAGTTAACAGTGCTGGTTTTTGAATTTTCAGTGTAATGCATGCTTCTGTTACATAGAAAGTTAGTTTTAT
The DNA here is from genome assembly GCF_036013475.1 of Columba livia. Taxonomy (NCBI): domain Eukaryota; kingdom Metazoa; phylum Chordata; class Aves; order Columbiformes; family Columbidae; genus Columba; species Columba livia. Next base: position 3,369,284 of record NC_088622.1, read on the forward strand.
TTTATGAAGACTTCACCTCAATCTTGCTAAATTCAGCCTTTGCTTATATTGTTATTTTCCCTCACTGACATAGCCTGACATGGCTGCAGCTTTGCAGTGTGTAGTATTCCTGGGGCTTGCCTTGCCTTCTCTACTTTCTCAAAAGGGACAACGCTGGTTTTTGAAGAAATTTCTTTACTAGATCTGTGTATGGTAAGTATTTCAAGTAATGGACTAGAAACAGGAGCAAAGGCTTTAGGATGGAGGAGTGATGCAGAGTTTTAGCTCGCAGTGACTTCCTTTATCTCTGTACTTTGAGTACCTGCTTTCAAGAGGTTGGAACTAGCCCTTGGATGTCATCTGTGAACAAGTTCTTCACTACATTTCCTCTTTAAAATTTGCAGAAAGGAAAATAAGTCAAGGCTTCCAATATCACAAAGAATCACAGAATGTTAGGGATTGGAAGGGACCTGGCAAGCTCATCCAGTGCAATCCCCCCATGGAGCAGGAACACCCAGATGAGGTTACACAGGAAGGTGTCCAGGCGGGTTGGAATGTCTGCAGAGAAGGAGACTCCACAACCCCCCTGGGCAGCCTGGGCCAGGCTCTGCCACCCTCACCGGGAAGAAGTTGCTTCTCAAATTTAAGTGGAACCTCCTGTGTTCCAGTTTGAACCCATTACCCCTTTTCCTATCACTGGTTGTCACCAGAAGAGCCTGGCTCCATCCTCCTGACACTCCCCCTTTATATATCTGTAAACATTAATGAGTCCCCCCTCAGTCTCCTCTTGTCCAGCTCCAGAGCCCCAGCTCCCTCAGCCTTTCCTCACACGGGAGATGCTCCACTCCCTTCAGCATCTTGGTGGCTGCGCTGGACCCTCTCCAGCAGTTCCCTGTCCTGCTGGAACTGAGGGGCCACAGCTGGACACAATATTCCAGGTGTGGTCTCCCCAGGGCAGAGCAGAGGGGCAGGAGAACCTCTCTGACCTACTGACCACCCCCTTCTAACCCACCCCAGGTACCATTGGCTTCCTGGCCACAAGGGCCCAGTGCTGGCTCATGGTCACCCTGCTGTCCCCAGGACCCCCAGGTCCCTTTCCCCTACGCTGCTCTCTAATAGGTCATTCCCCAACTTATACTGGAACCTGGGGTTGTTCCTGCCCAGATCCAAGACTCTACACTTGCCCTTGTTATATTTCATTACATTTTTCCCTGCCCAACTCTCCAGCCTGTCCAGGTCTCTGATGGCAGCACAGCTTCCAGTGTCACCACTCCTCCGAGCTTGGTGTCATCAGCAAACTTGCTGACAGTCACTCTATTCCCTCGTCCAAATCATTGATGAATATATTGAATAATACAGGCCCCAGCACTGCCCCCTGAGGCACTGCACTAGATCCAGGCCTCAACTGGACTCAAAGCTGAATTTCAATTGTCTCCAATTGCCTTATGAATGATACTTGAAAACTCTGAAGAAAATGTCAACAAAGTGACCTATTAATGCCCAGATCTATTTTTTAATATGCAGTAGGTTTGAAAAAGTATTTCTTAAGATGCTTCTGAAGATTGTTGCAGCTTATTTGTGTAGCGTTTAGAGGTCTGCTAACAAAGTACTGCTTCAAGTGTTCTGTACACTGAAGTAATGCTATGTAATATGGTTTTCTTGACGATAAGAAAGCAAATAAGAATATTTGACAAGTTTAGACAAGTGGTAGAACCGTTTAAAGCAGAAAAAGAAAGCAAGTACAACGCTCTAATTCACTTCTAAAATTTTCACATGGGCCTTAACATCAAATGACAAAGAGGACATAAAGCCATAGGGAAATGGTTTCTACACCAATCCTTGCAGTGCTCATTAGGTGTCTTTGTTTATTCCTGCACTGTCAGGAATAAGGTCAGTTTGTAAAAGCCTGGCTTAAAGCCACGTAGCAGTAACCCTGCCGCAGAATCCTTTCCAGTCAATTCCAAGCTGCAAATCAGGCGGTCAGACAGCTCACATTGTGCTACTGCAAAATAAATAGCTTGGAATCAAGGACAGTCTTGAAGGGGGTGGATTGAGCAGTGGAAAGTAAAATAAAGCTCTGCAAGCTTGCTTCAGTTCCTCTTACTCATTTGGAGACACCAAAAAGTCGATAGGAGACAGCATGGTCCTCCATTTGTGAGCAACAAAACGTTTCTTGCCTGGTTATCTGCATTGGAAATGATGTCAATAATAAAGAATTCTCTGCAGAAATAGGCAGGAGAAGTGCTTGAAAACGGTAGAATAATAGTAGAGTGATTAAGTCAATAAAAATATTAATGTGCCAAAAAATACGGTTTATTAAATGGTTTGAGGGAAAGCTTTTGAAAAGGGTACAGTGCTGGTAGTTGCTGGAAATCTCTGCTGACTCCAGGCTTACCTGGTGGGCATGAGGAGGTTTAAATTTAAATGGAAAAAGGAGCTTTTTAGTGGCAACCTTGGTTTTTTTCAATCTTCATTTTGTTCTTCCAAATTGACTTATTTTTTTTGAAAGGGCGTTACTGTCTCAAGAAGTGTGACATGTAGCAGTTCAACATGCGCTTGTATTAGTCAAATATCATACAGTTTTTCTGGTCTAGGGAATATCTACACCGCTCGCAGGAGAACTCTTGCAGGAAAATAACCTCAAGGCTCAAATTTTTCCATCTTTGAAATGTTATGCAGCTGAATTGTCTGTTTTGGGTATTATGTTGCTCTTTCATTGTTGGTAGAAGAGTGCAGGGGGGATAGAGTTTCTGCATCTCTTTTGTGTTTTGTGAGGGTTTTTTCCAAATCAACTTTGACAAATACATTTATATTCCTTCAGAAGTGTAGAAAATCTGCCGTTAAGAGCTAGTCTGAAGCTGTTTAAAGGAGACCTGCATCTGATAAATTCGTGACTTGACTAATACAATTACAAAATAATGTGATTTTTAATTAATTTATTTCTTTTTTACCCCCCCCACAAACCAAGGAACCTCTGTCTGGGTCTGAAGTATCAGAGGAACAAGCTTTACAGCTGGTCTGTAAGATCTTCAGAGTGTCTTGGAAGGACCGAGACAGAGATGTTATCTTCCTGAATTCGCTCTCTGCTCAGTTTAAGCAGAACCCAAAGGAAGGTAGGAATCGTTACTATTGTTAGGGGTTCTTTCAGTTGAGCGGCGTGTTCCCTACTCTTCGTTTTGAGCTTTTTCTCTCTTTGCTACAATGCCAGAGCTGCCTATTTGTGGTCTCTGCTTGTTTTCAACACCTGCAATCAGCAGATGCAGCAGGAAATGGAATCCCCAAGAAGGAACGTGGGACTGACCGGTTGTGGCTCCTTTTGCAGCCGATTGCTGTGCTCTTGGTGGTTGTTTTCTGTTGTCAAATACTGTGCTGATATTGCACTGTTGCTGGATTTTCTTTTTATTTCAGAAACCTTTTACTGACTTAATGGGTTGTCTTGCATCACAACCAACATTTAGCAATTAATTTGATAAGCCAAGAATTCGTGATTATTTTATATAACAAATTTTATTTTATATGTCAGTTAATAGATACAACCAAATGAAAAATTGTTATTTTATGTGTGGGCTTGTGGGGGGGTGTGCGTGGTTTTTTCCTTGCTGACACAACTTGCCCAACTCAACAGCAGGGTTGGAAAGATATGAGAGGGACAGACAAGTTCCGTGATCAACTATAAAAATATTAGGTCATCTATGATATTTTGTACTTCCCATGGAAGTTATGGTTTTGGGTAGCTGTAATTTCAGAACCTAGTTGATATAGATAGCGTTAAGTGTGTCTGTTTTTGCAAAAACCAGCAGTTAATTCACAGAATTACTGTCCTTTTTAGTTGAAATCTCTGCTAATGTTTACATCTCACATTCTCCTCTATGTGTCGATTCAGGTAAGGACACTCATTCTCTTGTTCTTAACAGTGTTTTCAGATTTTAAGGACTTGATTGGGCAGATTTTGATGGAAGTGCTGATGATGTCCACCCAGGCCAGGGATGAGAACCCGTTTGCCAGTCTGACAGCCACGTCCCAACCGATCGCTGCAGCCGCCCGCTCTCCTGACAGGAGCCTCATTTTAAACATGGGCTCGAACCCGGGAAGCAGCCCCATGTTCTGTAACGTGGGCTCCTTTGGCTCCAGTTCGTTATCCAGGTGACTTCTGATGATAACCAAACACTGTTTTCACTTAAATAGTGATTGGTAGACTACAGTAGAGAGAGTGGGGCATAGAACAACAAGTAGAATAGATTTTTAAAGATCTTCACTCTTTTTCATGTGGACGTCCCTCCATTTCACCGTTTTTGATTACGTTGCCATGGCTAGAAGTGTATTTCATAGCTTAAAGCCATATATCTGGTTCCTTCTGAGAACTGTCCCTAACTTGCATCAGTGAAGGCTCTGACTCTTAACTTAAAACTGTAAAACTGTGTAGGTTGTGACATAGTTTTATTGAACACTAGTAAGAAGGAATGATGTGTGTGAGCTACAGAATTAGTGCTGAAGAGTCATCAGAAGGGCAAGGGCTTCTCTTGCTCATTTTATCTTTTTCACCCTTTTTCTGCATATCCTAAATCATTGCCTTTTTTGTTTTTTTTTTCTTTTTCCCCTGTAACTGGTTTAGTCTCTATGGGACTAGTCCAGCTCCTCCTACCACTTTCACAAGCTATGTACCAATGACTGGTTCATCTCTTACCCCACCAGCCAGCTCAGTTGCCACAACATCTGTGCCTCCCATTACTGCCAGCTCTCACCTCACAGCAGCCAGCCCTTCTGGGACGCAGCCTTCCTCTCCGAGGTACCGCCCATACACTGTTGCCCATTTTGGGGGCTTTTCAGCTTCTTCCATCCCGCGTTCCGTGAATATTCCCATCCCGTCTAGTTCTCCGAGCCCTCCAGCCATGCCGGTCGTCCCCTCCAGACAGAGACCCACAACCATGGGTCCGCCTTTGTTTACCGCTTCGCCCAGTCCCTTGCGCAGGCGTTCTTTACTGAACAGGATCCCTTCTAGGTATTTCACAAGGACAAGAGAGTGTGTTTGATGTGTGCCGTGCAGGGTGTGGCATAATCATCTAATTTGGAAGAGTTTACGTTTGTGCTGAGCTCACCCCACTCACCCCGAGTTGGTTTCTGGTTTGTGCTAATCCATTGACTTGCTAACGAGCCATCTTTGTCAAAATGTTAAACCTGCTTCCGCAAGCGTTTGAGGTGTATGCAACTACTTTATAGGTAGCAATGTTTTTTAATCTCCTCCTCTTCTTACATCCATTCCTGTTAAACTATTGGTTTTCTGTTCGGTGGCTGCTGCTGGGTAGTAAACCACACAGACTCCTGCTCTGAAATCAGTTTTTTCAGTAGGGCATCAGTTGATTTGGTGAAGGTTGTTGCTTGCTGGACTGTGTTAGATTTAATTCCCTAGTGCACCGATTTAGATTACAGATGAGCCTGTTTCAGTGCACCAGGCCAAGCGCTGCTGCAGTTCCTCTGTCGGCCGCTCGTGCAGTCCCAGTCCCTGCAGGATGGAGAAATGAGCACACCAGGTTTTGGGTCCACGGCTTTAAAGTTCTCCGGCCTAGAGCTGTAATACTTACTCTTCAGTCATGTGTAAACACTCCCACTTCAGCCACAATTTTTATTAGGTCTTCAAAATTCTTTTTAAATTTTTGGGTTGTGAAGGTGTGGTGTTTTGGTATGTGAATAGCTTGTGGTGGTGTAATAGAGCATGTTAGCATAGTCTTGGTTTTACTAACATGAAGTCACCCGTTGTCTGCATGTTTAGTGAAGATGATTTTTGGCAGACTTACAAAGAAAAGCTGCCATTTACTTTTCCTTTTGGCTTAAAAAATCTGATGGCCTCTTTCATTTTTGTTGCGGTAGTATATACGACAACCCTTTCTCCCTCCTCCTCCTTGCCGTTTCTGATGTGTCTGAGGACAGTAGTGATGAAGAAAATGAAGATGATGAGTTTTCTTGTGTCCAGTTTGGGTCCAGGTATTGGAGAAAGAGAACATAACCTGCATGCTTGGTTGCTTAGGAACTAACAGTCTTTGTAGTGTCAAGTGTTATTCAGAGTAACTTGGGAAATGACTAAAGCCAAGGAGATGACTTGGATGGGTTTTTAGGATGGTGTAAAAACATGTATAATGACTGCTGGTTAGTCAGCTCTTTTTTGAAGAGCTGACTAAGATAAAATAAATGTTGATCATACTGCCTTTTAGGTTTAATGAGCATAGTTTGTGAAATGATGCTTGAGTGGAACTCTATATGAGTAGAAGGAATATTATTCACCCATGGTTGTTATTTTAAACCCAGTGGTAAATCATGTGCATATTTTTCTATCAAATACTGCAAAATGAGGACAAAGGTGAACATACACAAAAAGAGCGGCAAACAGCCAGCTGATGCCAACAGTATTGGCTTTTGTTGAAGTTTCATTGCTGCTTGACAGCTGAGGATTGCTCCTGTATCTCATAAAGAAAATACAGCTGAGAGTTGGAGCTGGTCCTTTGACTGCTAAGTGGTAGAGGCTGATGTAGTTGGAACAACCAAGAGTGGAGGAAGAAGAACAGAAGATTTTACTGTAAAACGGAGACAAATTGTATAGCAAAGCCCTTCTATTTGTGTGACTCAAGATGTGAAAATAAAAGGGGGATTTGTGTTAGTGAGTTCCGTTTGGAAGTTTGCCAGATAGCTGTGCACAAAACCCCGCAGGACACGGGACGTGCCAAGGAAAATCAAGCTTTTGGAAATGAAAATGTGAGGTAGGATCTTCTCTGGCTGTACCTTCCATTGCAGAGTAACGCTGCAATGTCTTGGCTGACACAGAAATGCTTTCCTGTTAGGACTGAGGTTGTAATGACGTGTAAGGGAAACAAGATTCGAGTTCTAAAGACTGAATGTATGTTGAACAACTGGAGGAAAAGAGTTCCTCCAGGACTTTCAGTCCCCGTTGAATTGTTTTAGTTACAGCAAAAGCCAGGGGAAATCCTATTGCTTGAGCCTTCTAAAACTAAGCTAAGTCAAGACTTTAGGAAGGATCTTGTGATGTCAGGGAATGCCCAGAAAGACTCTGTATGAGATGATCTTTTTGCTCCCACTGGCTTTTCTGTCTGTGCTTGTATGTTGGGACAGGGCTGCTAAAGCCAGACTGGGAACTAGAGAAGCTTCCAATAGCATCTCCTCTTTTTCCATCCCAGTCTCATTTCCGGAGGGTTAACATGATAAAACAGGTTTGGGGTTTTTTGTGTGTATGGAATTTAGCATTATTTTCCCCCACTGTTTTGTTTAATTCTTATCCTGTCGACAATTTAATCCGAACGCTGGATTGAGTTGCAAAGATTCCTGAGGCTGCTGTGCTTCTGGAGCCTTAGTTTGTAAATTCTGTCCTGGCATTCGGCAGACAGCAGTGAGATGTTAGTGAAATTATAAACACAATGACTGTACAATTATGCAGCAGCTTGCATTCGGAAAACACCGAGGCATTCCCTGTGTGTGTGAGGGATGTATGAGCTTTGCATTAGAATATTGTCAGTTACTGCTGCAGTTAAGTCATTTAACAGAATGACTAACTGTAGAAGTAGTAGGTTTTTTAATATAAATTCATGTTCTTAAAAAGGGTAATTTTTAAGCTGAATGTGTCAAGTTGAGGTTTACAAGAGAGATCGTAGAAAAGAATGTGGGGGATTTCATGGTTACTGAGCACTGTTTTAATAGAGCTACATTTTACATGAATTAGTTTTAATTGAATAACTGAAAACAAGTTCTGTCTGCAAAAGGAGATGCTGCTGTAAGAGCCCGTGTCTCTTTACATGCTGAGCTACCAGATGCTCAGCAGGAAAAACCTTTCCCTGATCTGTTGGCTGGACTGTAAAGCTTGCACAATACATTTGTACAGCTTGATTGTTAAAATGTAAATTATTTTATAGTTTAAAGGAAATTCCAGTTTTCACACAGTTTGTAGTTTTGACCTTGTTTTTTAAAAGCTGCTTTTAAGGAAACAAATACTCTTATTTTCCAGTTTAAGATCTGGGGTTTATAAATTGGTCTTCATTTAACTCTACCCTGACTGTGCTCAGACTTTTCTTTGAAGAATATCACAGAATCCCAGAATGTCAGGGGTTGAAGGGCCCTGGAAAGCTCATCCAGTGCAATCCCCCCATGGAGCAGGAACACCCAGATGAGGTTACACAGGAAGGTGTCCAGGCGGGTTGGAATGTCTGCACAGAAGGAGACTCCACAACCCCCCTGGGCAGCCTGGGCCAGGCTCTGGCACCCTCACCCCAACAAGTTTCTTCTCAAATTTAAGTGGAACCTCCTGTGTTCCTGTTTGAACCCATTGCCCCTTGTCCTGTCACTGGTTGTCACCGAGAAGAGCCTGGCTCCATCCTCCTGACACTCCCCCTTTATATATCTGTAAACATGAATGAGTCCCCCCTCAGTCTCCTCTTGTCCAGCTCCAGAGCCCCAGCTCCCTCAGCCTTTCCTCACACGGGAGATGCTGCACTCCCTCCAGCATCTTGGTGGCTGCGCTGGACTCTCTGCAGCAGTTCCCTGTGTTTTCTCCCCTGCCCTCTGAGGCTTTGCTACTTTAGTGAAATGGCATACTTTACTGTAAGGGAATTGAAACGCACAGAGTTGTAATTAAATGATCTCTAATGTGGAAATTTTAAAAGGAACACTTGCTTTGATGTATATCCTCCTGTTCTCTTCATTCTCCTTCCTTAGAATGTATCAAGCGATTATCTGTAGCGCTGTCCATCAGCTGAGGTCTCCTCTCCACGTTGGGAGGCTCTTACCTTCCCTGGGCTTCCCAGAGCTGGTGAAATTCCCACCGGTTTGAATTCTGTGTCCAGAGATGGTGCAGAGGTTGCAGCATGGCAGGGAAGTGCTGTGATGTCTGAGCATGTGAACACTTTTGGTGTCAGGAACAACTTCAAGGCCGTTCACTTTCGGTGTTGCCATGTGAGAACAAGATTTATTGATTCCCATTGAAGTCATGCTCCTTATTGCTGTCTTTCAGATACTTATTCATTTAATAAGATAATGGATTCTTCAGTCATGTTACAGTACAGCTGAACTTCCAGAGTTGGACAAGCTGTTAAATGGAGAGCACTCCTAAATGATCTTGATTATTGAGCCATGTGTGTGATGGGATGGAGTCATCAGAAAATTGACAGAGGAAGTCAGGAGCTCACGAATGATTTGACTGCACAAGGGAATAACTGGACCTAACGCTTTGTTCCTTCTTCTTGTGTGTTTTAAAGTATGGGAGGCTCTGGCAGCTCCAGTGTTTCCGATTCCTGCAGTGACCACTTCACCATTGAAAACTGCAAGGAGACAGAGATGCTGAACTACCTCATCGAGTGTTTTGACCGAGTGGGAATAGAGGAGAGAAAAGCACCAAAGGTACATTTCCAGCGAGGTTTCCAATGAGTGACGTTGTCAGCGCTGTCACAGACACCTCTCGCTGCTCAGTGGGGAGAGCTGGTGGAGATTGGTGGTTCTTTCTTGATAGCTTTGTTGTAGAGTAAATTTATAGAATTATAAGGTCCCTTCGACTCTTAGTAATTCTTCACATTTGAATCACGTATATGTTTAACGCCTCTAAAATAAGCACTGTGTTAGAAACTGTCCTTCCCCTTTTGATTTACTGCATGTTAGCCAAGTTTATTCCACGTAAAACATGCTTTTGTGAGACCAGCTCCCTATCAGCGTTCTGTATTCTGCTTTAAGCTTTTGCCTCTGGGGAAAAAAACCAACCAAACGAGAGTTTTTATACATAATCAAAGGTTTTTAGCTGGAATAGTGCAAATCTTAATTTGCATATTACATTCATACTGCATGAATAAATAAATGTATCATATTTCCAGTCTGTTCTGCCTCTGAATACTTTTAGTTTGTATTAAAATAAAGATGTTTTTATCAGATGTGTAGCCAGCCAACAGTCAGCCAGTTACTGAGCAACATCCGATCCCAGTGCATTTCACACGCTGCTTTGGTGCTACAGGGATCCTTAACACAACCAAGGTAAATACGACTGGTGCTGGGCATGGAAATCAGATTATTCTGGGATTTCATTTTTCTTTTGAGGATTAGATAAGAAAACTAAGATTAATTGTGGGAGCAGGATACATTTATAAATGTATGCTGGAGGAATAGTTTATTGCTCTACTATTGGAGACTATTGCTCCCATTGATATGTTGGTGGAGAATAGTTTAAGTGTTTTTTAATTGTGTTTGGGTAAACTCCAGGTTGATTTGAACAGTTTGAATGGGGGATCTGTGTTAACAAAGCTGTTTTCTGCTTTAATTTGTGCATAAACTGTTGTACTTGCAGATTGTTGGGGTGTTACTGTGGGAGTCAGTAACCTATAGAGCTGCATCTGAGGAACAGTCCTATCAAAATGTGTAGCAAAAAATTGTTTAAGTGCCATAACACTTGTTTATTTCACAGGGTTTACCACAACAGATTTGGTAATGTAAACCTGTGCCTAAACATTCTACACTAAATCAAGACTGAGATTTCAAGTACAGTTGTTTAACTCGCAGCCCTAAAAAGGGTTTTGAAGTAGGATATGTGACTTTTACTAAAGTCTGCATTATTGTGTTTATGTTTCCAAACAATACGTCTATAATTTTTATAGGTGCACCAGCTATCCATTGTACTTTGAGATTGGTTTTGTCTTTATGTGAACCAGTGTTGGCATTGGAATAAGTTCTATATATGTAATAAGGAAAGAAGACACTTTTTCAGAAATCCCAGGGAGCAGTTAAAAGGAAGGACTCTGTTAGTTCAGAAAAGACTAATGTTATGTTCTTCTATTAACCTGGAAAAGCAAACATCAAAAATGTTGCTCCTTGACTAGTCGAGCTTAACAAAGGGTCTTTTCATTAGAGAGGAGTAAAGGGGGAGCCAATTACTACACAGAATCTGCTATTTTCTTCCAGCCTCATTAAGCTAAAGTGAGATGTTGGCAGCAGCATCTCTTTCAGAATAACCTTTCCATAAGTAAGTTGAGAAGACGAGGTTAGTGACTTCTGAAGGGAGCAGGTGTGTCTGCACACCCTTAGCTGTGATTACTCTGACATTTTTGCAAGTATTACTGCAAATAATCAGTAGTCTTAGATGATTGTTTCTTTATGTACCACTAAAGGTCATTGCAGCAGCAGTCTCTGCTCGTACCATATATGCTGTGTAGGAATCTCCCATTTGGCTTCATCCAAGAATTGGTGAGAACGACTTATCAGGATGAAGAGGTGTTCAAACAGGTAAGATATAGGCCAAAAATTAAATAACGATATCATATGATTCTGCTGTTTGCAGTATCCAGGAGAGTGAATTTCCAGAGGTTTATTCTGCGTCTCAGAGTTCTGTACCTGCTGCTTCAGGGGCTGGCAAATTGTTACACACTTGGAGTTTGGTTTCATTTGTTTTTAACTCATTTAGCGTTTTGTGAAAAAGACTGACTTTTGTTATTTGCTGGTTCCAATTATTTAAAAGTGAATTTAATGATTGAATAATTTCTGTCTCTTTCTGGACACCTTTTAGTAGAAGTTCATACAGCCGAAAGTAAATTTAAGACCGTTGAAAAGTGGTTATGGAAGGTATTGAAGGTCACCTGCCCTGGAGGAGAAGAGCATTCCTCTAGCTGAAGCAGAAAACAACCTCTTTAGGGGCTTTTTCTGTAGTATGATTTAATAGGGTTTTTTGTCTCTCCATAGAAGCCACACAATATACTTAAAATTCATTGGGACCTCTTGTTGCTAAATGACTGTAAGCATTTATTTTCTGAGGGTATAGTTGTCAGAGCTGTGTGATTGGGACTTATTAATTTGGTATAATTACTTTTGATTAATCAGTTCCTGTCATGTCACTTCCTCTTTCATAGCAAACCTTGACTGCTGCTTGTTATTATTACACCTGCCACAGTTACAACTTACCCGCACAAACCCAACGTGCTCACCTGACGTGCAAAATTCAAGCTGTATCTTTACCCCAAGAGTAGGGAGATCTTAGTGTTTTCTTTTGTGTAACTTGCAGGATTTGAGGAACGAGCAGGCATTTCACGCTGCGTACAACACTGGTGTCGTGTATTGCTCACTGCTCTTGAATAAACTAAACTACTTGTGTCTTTACAGATCTTTGTTCCCATCTTACAAGGCCTGGCTGCAGCTTCCAAAGAGTGCTCCCTTGATAGTGACAATTTTAAATACCCCCTTATGGTAAGGACAGTTGATTTCTAGAAGCGGTTTCTTTATGGTTGCTGATAACTTCTGCAGATTCTATGCAAGACAATGCACTTGAACATTTTGGGGCTTTCTTTCATTAGTGGATCACTATTAAACTTTGTTGGAAGCTGAATGTGGTATGAGATGTGAGAAAGACCATTAAAAATCCTGTAGGGTCTGAGGCCAATAATAATGTACAGAGTCTATATACTGGGATATTCCAATGTTTCTATGTATTGCTCTATTTAAGATAATTGAAGAATGGGAACGTATAATGCAGGAGAAGCAGGATGTGTGAAAGCCTACGGTGTTTTTGTGTTTTCAGAATCATCTGTTATAACTGCTTTCTTTTTTCTGTGCTGCAGTTGAAAGTGAGTTAGAGATCTGGGATAGGATTCTTTGTTTCTGGCTTCTGTGTTCATCTGACATTTTTCCACTCTGATTCAAAAGACAAAGGCCTTGGTGTATGTATAGAACAATTGCTCTATTTATTATTGTTACTGACTTTTATGTGGCGATTCAGGAGTCCAGCAAAGGCATTGTTATGTCCTGAGCAAACAAACCATTTGCACAGCTAATTTTTGAAATAAGTGCACTAATTCATTATCCTGTGAGATGTGGTAGCTTTTTAGTGACAACTCGGAACAGATATAAAAGCTAAAATGGGCGCAGGGTGTGCTCTGGATCTTTCTGGAGCTCTTCACCATTGTAGAAGAAGGAAGTTTTTCCACTAGTAAAGGGAAGAAGGTTTGGCTCTTTCAGCAGTTTACCATGTTAAGCTTGTTATTTGCGGACAGATTAATTAGGAATTACACACAAAAGTAATTTTTCTCGGGATTTCCTTATAGGCACTATGTGAACTTTGTGAAATCAAGTTTGGGAAAACGCACCCTATGTGCAGTTTGGTAAGTGTATCCAGCCTGATTTTTCTCAAGTTAAAAGAACCATAGGACTGCTTTTGTTGATATATTGTACGATACACATTGCCAATCCTCTTCAGAACTCTAACCAGGGGCCACTGTACCATCTCATGCCAAATAACTGTTGAAAGTAAACTAGCAAAGGGAGGCCTTTTCCATGGGGGTTTTGACGAAGGTTGGGGAGCGAGGCGTGTGGCAGACGCTGAAGGCGACAGTGCAGATGAAGCAGCACGGCTGACGTGACAACTCGGGTTAACTTGCTGTTTCCCCTGTTTTCTAGGTTGTCTCTTTGCCCTTGTGGTTGCCCAAATCTTTAAGCACAGGTGCAGGAAGAGAACTGCAAAGACTTTCCTACCTTGGAGCCTTCTTCAGTCTCTCTGTCTTTGCCGAAGATGATGTAAGTGTTACAGAGGGTGTTGGTAGTAGCATGGCGGTTTTTTGGTGGTTGTTGGTTTTCCTCCCCTTCCCCAATAATGAATATTTGCCAATATTCATTCTACTTTCAGAACAAAGTAGTTGAAAAGTACTTCTCAGGGCCTGCCATTACTCTTGAGAACACCCGGGTTGTGAGCCAGTCTTTGCAACATTACCTGGAATTAGCAAGGGTAAGTGTTGTCACGTTTAAAAAGAAGTGTGGGCTTTGTGTTCTTGGCACAGATGAGGAATATAATTAAGATAATCTACCTTCTGTATTCAACAACAAATCAGTTGGGATGTGGCTGCAGGGAATTAGGAGAAGAAAACAAACAGCGCTACAAATATTTCTCTAAGCTGTAAGCCGGTTCAAAAAATAACAGAACAGTTAGTCATGGATTATAGTTTGTATTAAAGGATGAGTAAAAAATGCATATTGTATTAGCAGTGTGTGTGTTGCACTGGTCTTCTATATACATGTTTTCTGTAACTAATTTCATAACTAATATATGCATATTGGCAGTAACTTTATAACAGAAAGTGTAGTTTTGTGGAATTTGTAGAACATAAAAACACAGAGCAAGCGGGAATGCAAGGGTGAGAAGAATGTGCAAGTGACAGTGTTTACTTGAAATTTCAGCAAGAGCTGTTCAAGATTCTACACAGTATTTTACTGAATGGCGAAACTCGAGAAGCAGCTCTCAATTACATGGCAGCTATTGTCAACGCCAACATGAAAAAGGCACAAATGCAGGTAAATGAAGCAAACGCTCTTCCTGTAACCCGTGGCCCTAGTCCGTGTACAGGTAGCACTAGATGGCTCATGAGCGGAGAACAAAATCACTTTGAATGCCGACTGCAACAGGCAAGGAGCCCTGTCATCAGGCTTTACCTCTTTTAATGCATTTCCCATTTCTGAAATGATTCTTTTTACCTGTTTGATCCGCTTTTATTTCCTCTCTTAGGACTGACATGTCACTTAATGATTAGATGTTTTAATATCTGTACTTTCCACCTCCTCCCTCCCTTACCCCCAAATCTAGGGGGGCTTCGTTCAGTCCAATGGACTGTGTGTTGAAAAGCTTATTTCCCAGCTGGGAAGTTGCTGGGCTGTGTTTGCGCGGTTGTGGAAAAGGAGTCGTACAGATATGGACAGGCACAGTTCCAGTGAAACAACAGGGATGTCATTTTACCATTGTTTAATTAATGCATTGCACTCATTTCCTGTGATTCAAATCTGTGCATAAATCCTGAACAACTGAACTTTGTTGTTTTCATGTCCCCTTTTCAAACGCAAACATTTGGAACCATTACGAGGAATATTTCCGTGAAATTCCAGTGAAGAAGTAATAGAAACTTTACAGTTGAGATGAAACTTATGAATTGAAGCTCAGCAACTCTTTGAAACTCTGCTGTTGCTGTCTGTACCTGTGGCAAACCATTCCTGACAGAGGCCCTTTTAAGCCCTTTTCAATTCTTAAGTCGTCTACTTCTTTTTATATGTATGTTTAATGTTCTTAGAACGACTACTTGACCCATAGCTGTAATTTAGTAGGTGATTTTTCCCATTATCACAAAGGTTTCTGCGCAGATCCGCATTCTTCACCATTTCTCTCTTTTCTTGAACTTGCATAATTAGGTTCTGTTGAATGCTGTTAAAGCAGCTGTTAATATCCTCATAACCTTATGTCTTTAACTATTTACTTTCTTACCCCACAGACAGATGATCGTTTGGTATCTACGGATGGCTTTATGCTCAACTTCCTATGGGTACTACAGCAACTAAGTACAAAGATAAAGCTGGAAACGGTTGATCCCATGTACATATTTCACCCCAGGTGTCGTATTGACCTCCCAACAGATGAGACAAGAGTAAAAGCAACAATGGAGGATGTTACAGCCTGGATTGCTGAACTTCGTGAGTACTCTTAGTGAGATACGTTAAGCATTTACTCTGCCTTCTGGTTTTAATACTGGAGGTGCATGGAAATACTTAATTCTAGCAAATAATTGCCTATTCCTTAATGCTTTTTCTTGATGCTGTCTGCTCCTGTTTAAAGAAAGCTGAGTTCAAAGTCTCACCCCTAGAGAAGGCAGTTTATTTTTTAATTTATTCACCTGTACTGCTTTTGTTTTGTTTGTTTGTTTTCTAGACAGGGATCCGTCTCCATTTTCTGAGCCGAAATTCCCAACGGAATGTTTCTTCCTAACCCTGCATGCCCATCATCTCTCAATCCTGCCCAGCTGCCGTCGGTACATCCGCAGACTGCGCGCCATCAGGGAGCTCAACAGGTTAGGAGCTGTTCGTTAGCTGAGAGTCCAGGCGTCCCAGCAGTGTCACCCTCTCCCCGTCATGACAAGTCCTATGAACTCAGTGGAAATTCGAATGGCTGGGTAAAACTGTTCCCGAGTACAGGTCATCTTCACTAGCTGTTAATCTGCTGCTTTTGGCCCGTGCAGATTTTTACTCATGTTCAGGGACTATAGCCTCCATCAGGAATTCAAATAGTAGTGGGAAGGTAGATGTTAGTTACACAAGGCAGCTCAAACTGGTGAGGAGACCATTCCATTTAAAAGATATTTAAATTATCTTCAGAGCATTTTAAGATTCATGACATTATTTAACACCGTTTTAATTTAACCCGTGACGTGGTTGATGGTGTGTGGACAGGAGTGCCTCAGGCTCTTTGGCACAGCTGTAGTGGTGCACATAAAGTTACGTGTCTGATAATCAAGTCATGGTAGATGACTTGTGGTCTCAGAAACAAGACATTTAATTGTCTGAGCTGTTTTATATGTCCCAGAATATATTTGCCTTTCTCCCCTTGGCCTCTGAGGTGGGATAACTTCTACTCTTGGGGCCAGGGGAGACGAAGCCTTCAACAGTCAACTCTTAATATTGTTGATATACATGTAGTTCAGCATGTGGTTTACCATTTTAAAAATTATAAATAGAAGTTATGATGTTGACATGAAGATACTGCTGTTTTCCATTTCTCTTGGCGTAAGTTCAAATAGGCTTTTATAGTTGCTAAACCTCGAAGAATACTCTGTTAAAATTAGAACAGATTTTTGTATCATCAGTATTTTCCATTGTTTATAATTGCACTCACTGCATTTTGGTAAACGTTCTTTGGCAGTAATACCCTGAGTTCATTACAGGATTTTTGGACTGCGTTCATAGTGATTTCATTTCTAGTTTTTAAAGCACATGCAGGCTGAGAACCTGAGAAGCTGCAGAGAATAAAGCAGGAAAGGTTGGTATATCTTAAAGAAAAAAGCAGTTTCTTATAAACCAGCCTGTGGATTGCCTGTAGATAAGCCATACATTTGGCTTGAAAAAGGAATTGCTTTTATTTCCTTGTTTTGAATTGTCATGAAGGAGTTGCTTAGGCAGGAATTTCCATCTAATGGTGCAGAGTGAAGCGTTCCTGGCTTTTACTGACACCAATGCAAGCTTAGCGTTTAGTGTTTTCCATGAGTTGCTTAGTTGCTTGCGACACTGAGCACTTTCTTCTCAGTGTTTAGCAGATGAGGAGGTTAAATGCCTCGTAGATGGCAGCACATATCCCCTCTGTCATGATAACTTCTTATTTCATGTGCTTTTCAGGACTGTTGAAGATTTGAAGAACAATGAAAGTCAGTGGAAGGATTCTCCTCTGGCTACCAGGCATCGAGAAATGCTGAAACGCTGCAAGGCGCAGCTCAAGGTTTGTAAGTGATGCAGTTCTCAGCTGAATGCCTTTGTCAGCCTGTCCGTACGTTTACTCTGTGTCCTAATGTTTAAATGCAACTTCCCGCTGATGCTCCTGTTTTGAATCTATGAACCATGTGAGTACTGCACTAGCCGGTGTTCATGATACAATATACTGTTAATGGCGAATTTCAAATTCAGAGTAACACCAGGATTAACTTGGGCAGTATTCCTCAAAAAGAAGAAAATACTGTTGTTATTGGAGAGGGAACAGCCAAGGGACTGTGATTGTTCAGCCATCCTCACTAACGAGGGCAAGTGTAGAGTCTTGTATCTGGGCAGGAACAACCCCAGGTTCCAGTATAAGTTGGGGAATGACCTATTAGAGAGCAGCGTAGGGGAAAGGGACCTGGGGGTCCTGGGGACAGCAGGGTGACCATGAGCCAGCACTGGGCCCTTGTGGCCAGGAAGCCAATGGTACCTGGGGTGGGTTAGAAGGGGGTGGTCAGGAGGTCAGAGAGGTTCTCCTGCCCCTCTGCTCTGCCCTGGGGAGACCACACCTGGAATATTGTGTCCAGTTGTGGCCCCTCAGTTCCAGCAGGACAGGGAACTGCTGGAGAGAGTCCAGCGCAGCCACCAAGATGCTGAAGGGAGTGGAGCATCTCCCGTGTGAGGAAAGGCTGAGGGAGCTGGGGCTCTGGAGCTGGACAAGAGGAGACTGAGGGGGGACTCATTCCTGGGGATCAATATGGAAAGGGTGAGTGTCAGGAGGATGGAGCCAGGCTCTTCTCGGTGACAACCAGTGATAGGACAAGGGGCAATGGGTGCAGACTGGAATACAGGAGGTTCCACTTAAATTTGAGAAGAAACTTGTTCCTGGTGAGGGTGGCAGAGCCTGGCCCAGGCTGCCCAGGGGGGTTGTGGAGTCTCCTTCTGTGCAGACATTCCAACCCGCCTGGACACCTTCATGTGTAACCTCATCTGGGTGTTCCTGCTCCATGGGGGGATTGCACTGGATGAGCTTTCCAGGGCCCTTCCAACCCCTGACATTCTGGGATTCTGTGGGTAGGTGTGTGTGCACAATCCATGCTCCAGATGGAGACGGAGCTCTTGAGTCCCTAATCTCATGCAGAATTCTTGCAAAGATGAGTACATTGGGGTCTTCTCTTTTGAAAGTCTGCCCTGCTTAGGTCTTCCTAGTATAGATGGACACAAATTTTCAGAGCTGGATCACCAAAATGATTTTAATTGCACATTTTCCCACTTTGATACCTCTGTTTCTTTCATTGTTCCCATAAAGCTTGTAAAAGGCTCCTGTGTCCCTGCAACTCTGAATTAAATGCAATTTTTTTCTTGATATATTGGGGTTTAAGTGCCCTGTTTCCTTCAAATAATTATAATTCACAGATACATTTATTAGCTTGGATAGGCTGGACCTTCTGTGTTGTTTTGCCCTGGGTTAGTGTTTGCATGTTGTGTTTCCTGCAGAAGCTGGTGAGGTGCAAGGCTTGTGCCGATGCCGGTTTGCTGGATGAAAACTTTCTCAGGAGGTGTCTGAATTTCTACGGCATGGTGATTCAGCTGATGCTGCGCATTCTCGACCCTGCCTATCCCAAGTGAGTGTCAGGAGTATCTGTGTAAATTTTGTCTAAGATATTTCAGATCACACGAGATTCTTTACTGAATTTAGCAGTTCTAGAGTATTTTTTTTCCAGTGTCTGCATTCTTACAGGGTTGTTACTATATTTATGTCAGTAACATACATTCGTGCATGGAATATATGTCTTATTTATAGCTTAAGGTTCAGTTGCAGGGGGGAGCAACCCTTGGGTGTGTTTAGTACACTTGAAGTACTGACATAGTTTGTCAGAACTCTTGTAAAGCGTTCCAATAGGAGAGCTCGTGGCGCTTCTACTTAACCCTGCTGTTTTACTCTGCCGTTCATTGTCTCTTTTATTCTACAGCATAAAATTGCCTTTAACTCCTGACGTTCCGAAGGTATTTGCAGCATTGCCGGAGTTTTATGTGGAAGACGTTGCTGAATTTTTATTTTTTATTGTACAGTAAGTAAAGTTGTATCCAAAGGAAACTTTGTACTGCCGTCTACCCCTGTAACGGGTGGGGTGCACTTCAATTTAGGGTGCAGCATTGGCAAGCGTTGCTGCAGACAGAATGCCCAGATGAGCCCAAGTCCCTTCTAACCTAATATTTTATTGGAAGTTTTTTTGGGTCCCTCCCCCAAGAATTTTCTTTGTTTTGGAGTTTGCCGAGTCCTTTTGATCTCATGATACATTCAATCATCACTAGAATAATATTTTTCCAACGCCATAGCTTAATAAGTAGAAAATACCCCCATTTATGAATTTGCTGGAACAAAACACATTTGTACAGTTTTAGATGGACACAAATACTACTCAGCCGTCACCCTGGGGTTCCAAAGCTGGTCTCTTTCTTCCTGAAAATGTGCCTTCGAATTCAGACTTCACTGTGGTGTATGATGAGGAGCTGTTTGCTTTGTCTTCCTGAGGTGCTGTTACCAGCTATTATAGTGTTTCAGGCTAAAATTCTGTAGAGAAAGATGGGAAATGATGATTAAATGACTAAACGTTTGCTGTGGCTAATGAGTGAGCTGAACGTATTTGACGTAGATGATTAATCTGTAGACAATACAAGATTGGGGTTTTTAATGTTGTTTTCCGTATCCCCTTCTCTTCAGATATGCTCCTCAGGTGCTTTATGAGCCCTGCACTCAGGACATAGTGATGTTCCTCGTTGTGATGCTGTGCAACCAGAACTACATCCGAAATCCTTATTTAGTAGCCAAGCTGGTGGAAGTGATGTTCATGACAAACCCAGCTGTTCAGCCCCGGACACAAAAGTTCTTTGAGATGATTGAGAATCATCCTCTCTCCACTAAATTGTTAGTCCCCTCCTTGATGAAGTTTTACACAGGTACGTGCTTTGTCTGTAGCTCACTTAGCGTACAGTTATGCAAAAGGCTGTGTTAGTTGTAACCTTTAATAAAACAAACAAAACCAGGTAAAACTTGGGTTTTGTAAGGCTGAGGCTTTGTTGCTCAGGAATCAGGGGGAATAACATGGAATTATTGAAGATTCTGGTCCTTCTGCAGCTGCCGTGCACTGACAACTAGCACCGTAGATTGGTGTGACAATTGCTTATGTGGTGGTTACATTGCAAACTGGAAGGCTTTTGTTTAAAGCTTCTGACTGGTTTTGCTAGTCCTGTAGATTCGGATGCTCAAAAGGGCTTTGCACCCATAGAAACAACTGGTTTTGCAGTATTCCCAGAGTTTTCTTATTATTGACATTTTAGACTGAGGGATGAAGGGCAGTGTGGAGTTGAACAGAACAGAAAGTTTTGCTTTCTGAGGGGTTTTCTTTGGAAATGAGGCCGGTTCTGGATTGGAAAATGGTCAGTGCTGCTTCTTTTGATGGGGATTAAAATGGAGACTTGTGAATGAGATGGAATTTCACCTCTTCAAGCCTGGTGCTTGAAACTTATCCCACTGGAGATAGGAGAGATTTGTATGGCAGGTGAATCCTGGTGGGAAAGACTTTTGATTTCAGCTCTGGGATCTCTTTTCTTTCTCAGATGTTGAACATACTGGAGCCACTAGCGAATTCTATGACAAGTTTACCATCCGCTACCACATCAGCACCATTTTCAAAAGCCTCTGGCAGAATATAGCTCACCATGGTACATTTATGGAAGAGTTCAAGTGAGTAAGAAGTTGTGTATGATGCCACTTACTGTCATGCAAGCTGCTCAGGCCATGACCTGAGGAGATCGTTACCAGTGGGAATGGGTGATGCTGCTTTCCATCGTATTTTAAATGGCAGCCCCTTCCAGTAAAACTGGAATGTTTCTAAACTGAGCTCTGGACACCACAATCACTTTGGCTTGGGGAATGGGATCATTATTCAAAAGATACAGTGCAGGAGGAGTGGTGCTGGGGTTGCAGTCTGCTCTGCACACCCGTCTACTCTGCCGTGATAACCGTGTTTCAATGTTTTCAGCTCTGGGAAGCAGTTTGTTCGCTACATCAACATGCTGATAAATGACACAACTTTCTTGCTGGATGAGAGTTTGGAGTCCCTAAAACGTATCCATGAAGTGCAAGAGGAGATGAAGAATAAAGAACAGTGGGACCTGCTGCCCAGGGTGAACAGAGCTGGTTTTCAAAGTGCCCTTTACTTATTTTGATTGTTTTTTTGTAATACGAGACCACTGAAAAAGCTTTTGAATAAGGGCCAGCACCAAAAAGCTGCTCAGGAGAAGCAGTTCTCGATGCTTTTTCCTGCTGCCACTATGGCCATGGTCACTCTGGATGCCATTCTGCAAAAAACATCGTTCTGTGTAGTTATGGTGTGGCTGGCAAAGAGCGTGGTATGAAGTGGAAATAGTAGAAAGCTTTAAATTACTGTGCACTTAATTCTAAGTGGAGAAATTGAGACTTTAACCTTCTTGAAGGAGGTTTTGGAAGATGCTCGCCAGTTGAATTGACTTGAAGGAATAGAAGCTTTTATTAATGCATTGATCCTGCATAAGTTCAATGCAGACAATTAGAGTCCTATACCCCAGACTTTGGCCCGATTAATAATTGTGTGTGCTGACCCACCAGTGTTAGGTATTTCTATTTTAAGGTTATTGATTAAAAAAAAAAAAAAAAGGTTGAAAAGAAAAGCTTTAAAGATCTTGTTTGTTAAGCTGATTCTGGTTTTTCTGGTTTGCTCTTCTGAAGCCTTTGTTCTGTCTGTGCTACTAGCAAGGTAAAGCCGTCACTGCAGTGACAAAACGAGCAGGTCCATCAGCTCCAGATTGTGCCAGCGTGGAATGTTTGCTACTTATGGTGATGCAGAGATCAGAGAGCAGCTCAATCGACTCTCAGATCCCACGCTGGGTTTGAAGTATTGGCATTTGGATGGAGAGGAAGCATATAACCCAGTTCTGCAGCTGGGAGGAGCAGTTACAGGGTGTAAACACTCAGTAACCGTGGAGTCTTGTGATGGCATTTCCATTCATTTGTAGTGTTGCAGAATTCTGGAAAATCAGCGCAGATTTTTCTTTAGTATTAGGTAGTGAAAGTGAGCTGTACCCTAAATGAAAAAATGTGTTATATCTGGATTGAAATCGCAGCCTGTTCTTCTGTCTGTCTAGATCCTGTGAGCATTACGGCTCTTAAGGTTTTGACTGGTGATGACGTAGGGAATTCTGCTGTACTCGTGACCAGTGGATGTTTCTTTTCCAGGATCAGCAGCAGGCCCGGCAATCGCAGCTGGCTCAGGATGAGCGTGTGTCTCGTTCATATCTCGCCCTGGCAACAGAAACTGTTGATATGTTCCATATCCTTACCAAGCAGGTTCAAAAGCCTTTTCTCAGACCTGTAAGTCCTACTATTTATTTTGGTTTCTAGCTTCTTTAACATCTCTGCTGTTGGATAATATCCTGGAAATGTTTGGTAGCCATTTGTCTCTATTCTTCACCCCTTTCTTCAGCTGGTGAAGTTATTTGACATTAGGAGCATTACCCGAGTCACTGAGATGGTGTGATCCTTCTAGACAGGAGCAGTCTGCATTATTGTTTTTTAATGGAAAGCATGCACAAAGAAAAGACACTTGCAAAATGATAATTTTATTAGTTAATAATTCCTGCTATGTGTAAATGTAGGGATAATCTTCTTGATCACTGCCTTCATGCTGTGATCTGTGTTCTACTGTGATCTCCTAGGAACTTGGACCGCGATTGGCTGCTATGTTGAACTTTAACTTACAGCAACTGTGTGGCCCCAAGTGCCGCGACCTGAAAGTCGAAAACCCTGAGAAATACGGGTTTGAACCAAAGAAGCTGTTGGACCAACTGACCGACATTTACCTACAGCTGGATTGTGCTCGCTTTGCTAAAGCAATTGCTGATGATCAGGTGAGCTCCAAAGGGATGAGAGGGAAGGGCCCAAGCACTCTGGACAAAAAGGAATGTGCAGAGTCCTCTAGAAGATTGGATCTGCAGAATACTCCAGAAGATTCTTACTCATACCCAGTTTCTGTCACAGATACCTGCAATTAGTTTGCTTTCAGCAGATCATCTTTGTTCCTGTCCTGTCTGTTCTCCGTAGATGGGTGTGTTTTCAAAGTGTTTTGCAAATCTATAGACACACATAAACACCTATAGCACTTCACACCCATAGGAAATTGCCTGGGCATTAATTGCTTATTAGCTACAGGCTCATTGTAAATGAGCAGAAGTACTTTGTCCTAATTTTGCAGGTGGGAAAACTGCAGCATACAAAGAGTTTGGACTCTCCCCTTCCTCATCAGTAACACACGAAACAGGCAGAGCTGGGACTGAGAATTGGAGCCTCGTTTAGCAATCCAAATTTCCTTCTCTAGACCAAGAGTTTCCAAACTGTATTCCTTTTTATATCACTTTATTAGAAGGCTGTGTAATAAACTGGCAAAATACAACATACGTGGGACAATTCCTCATAGTGGCCCTCAGGGCAGAATGTAGATAAGCTATCCCTTGCCTCTGGGTTCTTGTAAAGTTGTCAAGCTACTGAATCTTGTCTCTCTGAGCCTGTGTCTTGTAAGACAAACTTCAAAATCTAGAGGACGAAAATGTTTTCAATAGCTACTTGAAATTCTAGTGGAAGGATATGGTTTACAATACATGAAGCTGTATTAGTATGTCTAGTGAAGCAGAGGTATCTAAGTGATTCGTGGCCTTTTTTTCTGTAATTATCTAAGTTCTGATAATTGCAGATAATACCAGTAACACTTCTGAAGCAGACCTTATGCGTTTGCATAAGTATAATTAGCATGCAGTATATTTTTTTTTATGCTGTTCAGTTTCTATTCCAGTGGGAATGTTATCCGTCATTAGTTATCGATGCTAGCCACAGCAAAGTACACAGCAATGACATGGAGCTTAAAAGGAAAGAAGCCTGTTGGTGTGGGAACTGGAATAAAGCTTAATTAACAAAGTGGCCCTTCATAAAAAGGGAAGGAGCGACCAGTATCTTGGAAACTCTCAATGGCAGGAGAGAAGCACCAAGGAAATGCCCAGTTGGTTAATGGCTACTGGTGTTAGGAGAAAAAAACAAACTAAAGCAAACAAAAAGTTGCTTGACCCTGGCAGGGTCTCTCTAGAGCCTTCTGATCCGTCTCCCATTTGCAAATCCGAGCACGTATTAGAAGGAATCCGAAAACATTTATAAAGCCCTGGGCATGTTGCCACAGTTCTGGTCTCCTCTGTGGACTAGAAAGGAGTTTGGGTGGGCGCTGTGTGTCCTCGGGAGTGAATGGTGTTTCTTGGTGTGATATAGGATAATGTGGATGAAAGGAGGGCTGTGTTGAACACTTTAAAATCCCCAAGGAAAACAGAAATCTGCGAGACTTGGTGTGTTTTGTTTTGTCATTTCATTCAGCCTTGTGCTGCAGCGTAAGTAACAGTTTGTATTAAAAGGCTTATATCAAAACATGGCATTGTGAACTTAAAATGCCGCCTTTCGAACATAAGCAGCTTTCAGAAGTCCGCGCCTTTCTTTTTTTACATGAAAGCAATGCCTGCTTCAGCTGGAACTACAGGATGTGCGTTTGCTCTCTGGATCTCGTACTGTGTAGCTGTACAGTTCTTACTGCACTGGCTGGCAAGTTTCCAGCAAGCATTGGCTCCCTCCGAGCTGCCTTGACTATTTTTGCAACATCACGGGGTGGGTTTTGTGTTTGTTTTTGTTTGGGTCAGGAGAAGAAATCGCCTCTTTCCCAGTGCTGCCTTGCACATGATCGGAAAAGTTAAGAAATAAAAAGAATAAATTAATTTAATGCTCTATTTTCAGGCAAGGCTTGTGAGAACAAGAGTCCAGGCAGGAGTGGCAAGATGGATGTTTTGAATAAGGAACAGTTCCAGTAATTATAGTCAGCCTCTCCAAGTGTCCTACTCATTTTAATTAGGGGATGTTGCCTGAACATGAACAGTTCTACAGTAGTAATGACCAGTAAAATAGCATAAGTCTACCCCGAAGTCGACATTGTGGTGCTAGATGAAATGTGATCCACATGCTGCTTTTCCATCTGACGTAACGCTGAGGTTTCATTGATCCCTCCTGAAGTTTTAAAAATGCATTAAAAGATCGTTAGAATGTTGATTTTTATGGCACGTTAGGATACAACAGCTCAGCAAAGTGGTGGTTTTCTGCTGTGCTTGCAGAGGTCCTACAGCAAAGAGCTCTTTGAGGAGGTGATCTCCAAGATGAGAAAGGCCGGCATCAAGTCCACCATAGCAATAGAGAAATTCAAACTGCTGGCCGAGAAAGTGGAGGAAATCGTTGCCAAGAACGCCCGTGCGGAAATTGATTACAGCGATGCTCCGGATGAATTCAGAGGCAAGTTGAGTTCTCTAAATACTGACTTCTTAGGAGTAGAGGGATTTGTTACATTGATTATAAATATGAGTATATATTAATAGAAAGTGTATGTGTTGTTTATGCAGCCTTGCATCCTGCTCTCTTTCAATTAAATGGTTAAATATAGAGAGCTACAAGTTTCTTTAGTTTTTTCCTGGGACTATACTATCTAGTCGTATCCATGTTTCGCTTACATGTACTTTAAAACAGCAAAAAAAATAAAGTCCACTGCTCATTTTAACCATTTCCAGTAACTTCAGCAATACCCCTGATTGGGGACCCTGAATGTCAGTTCTGCACTGTCACTGTATGTGCAGATAAAATTTGTAGCTATTGTCTTCAATTCAATGAGATCCTTGTGCCCCCAGATCCGCTGATGGACACTCTGATGACTGATCCTGTCAGGCTGCCGTCCGGAACCATCATGGACAGGTCCATCATCCTGAGGCACCTGCTGAACTCTGCCACCGATCCTTTCAATCGCCAGATGCTGACAGAAAATATGCTGGAACCAGGTAGCGGTTTAAAAGTGTTTAGCGATGGGACCGTTGGCTGGGGAAGCAATTTGTGTGCAGTTTATTCTGTGTGCTTTCGGAAGATGGTGTTGAGGCCTTAGCAGAGAGAACCGTTCTTTCATTTCAGTTAATTCCATCTGTTTTCCCTTTTTCTGGGGGAAAAACCCCACACACTGGCCTTTGTAACTACTGGGCTAAAGGATATTGTTATGGTAGGTAAATAAGGATTTACTCAAAGCTGTTCAGAAAATGATGTTGATAGAGGAAAAAAATAGTAGTAGATATTCCTGATCAAATTTCTCGAAAAGGAATTGTTACTGGTCATAAGGAGCTTTGCTATGGTAGCAGTATAAAATATTTAACTGCTAAATTAATCGTTCTTTTTTCTCTTCTTTACATTATTAGTGCCAGAACTTAAAGAGCAAATCCAAGCCTGGATGAGAGACAAGCAGAACGCTGACCATTAAAGATTCCCTTGCCGTGCACACTGACACCCGCGGGAGCGCAGGGCGTGGGCTGTTCTGGCCAGCGGAGCCGTTTCCCTTTGAGCCGCTGGGCTCAGCGCGGCCGCGGGCGCTGACTCGAGCAGTGACCCCCGCGTGCGGACCAGGAGAAACGCGGCTTAATTCTTGTACATATATTTAAGTGATAACGATGGTCAATAACATGGAGGACAAGCTAGGAAGTTGCTTATGTTACAAAACTGTCCTTCAATATGTCACATTTTGGAGTTTTTACAGCTGGATTATTTTAGCAAAGATGAATGGATCAGGGCAGCATCCCTTCAACCTTATTTTTTACAGCCAGATATCCGTTAATTTGATTGTGGTTAGAACCTTGGACATTTTGCTGCTAAAGTAACTTTTTCCTCTTTCCCTCCTTTCTTCCTCTTCCACCCGTCAA
Organism: Columba livia; assembly: GCF_036013475.1. Taxonomy (NCBI): domain Eukaryota; kingdom Metazoa; phylum Chordata; class Aves; order Columbiformes; family Columbidae; genus Columba; species Columba livia. The sequence goes on from NC_088622.1 coordinate 3,396,347, forward strand.
ACCTGCACTGCTGTCTTCTTTTCTTTTTTTTTGTAATGCAAAAAAAAATCCCTGTGAAAATCAAAATCGCTCCCCTGCCCTCAAAAAGAACATATTCTGTGCGATAACTGTGCCTGCAACAAAGCGTTCATCTTGGGATCGTATTTTTATATTACACATATTTGCGTATTTGGGCTTTAATTGGTGTTAGACACAAGGATAACTTGAACAAAGCAAAGATTTCACACGTGGATTTTAATTTCCGTTCTTTGAAATGTCTCTTTTTTCTTTACGTTGCTCTAGATGATCTGGTATTTCTGAAAAGCCTTGAGATAGAAGCGTGTTAAAACAGCTGCCACGAATAAGATGCTTGGGAATACCAGGATCTCAGTGACTTTTAACAAACAAAATCCGTTCTTTTAATGCTGCAGATATGATACGTGCTACATGACAGTTCTGAGCCATTAGAGCTTGTCCGCAGAGAGCAGATCCTTTTATTCTTAGAGGCTGCAGTTTGGGGCAGGGTTCATTTTTTTATGTTGCGTACCAATTTGTATCCATGGCTTGGCCTTACCAAAGCAGAAAGGGTGCAGGAAATGTACAATTACATTTTTAAAAAAAAACTTAAAAAAAAAAAATATTCGCAAACATTTTTGTATTACTGCCCCCTGCATACGATACTTGAATTTCCTTTTTAAAAAGGATTTGAAACCACAGTGTTTTAAAATTAAGTCTGAAAAAAAAAAGGTTGTTTTTCTTTTATTTGTTTTTCGCTGTGTCTTCTGTTCAATTCCTGACTCTCTTGAACTACAATAAATGATACACACTCGCACAAAATGTTTCCTTTGTCTTTCCTTTAAGTGTGTCAGTGACAGTATAAAAAAATCAAGTGTTCGGGTTTGCAATCTGGAGATAACTTAGGAAATTATGTGAAAAATTTCTGTGCACACAGATAACAGTAATACTCCAAACTAATGAATGTTCCCAAGTGGTGACTCTTACACCTATTAATAGCTACGTGGCAGTTGGTGACGGGGTCCAGGGGGAATTGTGGTGAGGTTATATATAATCCAGTGCTGACCTTTGAGATGTGCAAGTAATTCCACATTAAAATGTGAAGATGTAGTGGGGTTTTTGTTGTGGTTGTTTGTTTTGTGGCGGGGGTTGTTTGGGTTTTTTTGGCGCTGGTGTCCCCCCATACCTTTGTTTTCCCCAAGGGTGGGAGGAATATTCCGAAGTTTGTGTCTGCACGGGCTGTTGGAACAGAGCAGCTTGTTTGTTGGCTGGTTTTAGTTCCTTAACCTCCACTCCTTCCACCAATTCAAATCCCCCTCTCTTTCCCTCTTTAAACGTCACGGAGCCAAGGCCGCTGCGCTTCTCTGCAAGCTGTTGTCCAGCATCCAAATCCATCGTGGTTTCGGAACACGTTACACGGGTATGCAGGGCGCTGCAACTGCTACCGTTTCATTATGGCTTTCTTCTGGAAGTTAACATACAGTTTTATTGACAGATGGAAGAAATGCTTGCTTCTAATTTTCCTCAGCTATTACAAATTAGATACACCACCGCTCTTTGTGAATAAGGATGCCATGGAAACAATGAGCAGTCTTATGAGAAGAGCGCAAGCAGGAATAATCCACCCTTGAATTAAAAAATGCTGGCTGCTTAAGTGTATCCTGTACTGGGCTCGAGATCCGCTATTCTTAAATAGTTCTTGATGTTTCACATTTGGACTGTTTTAAATTCACAGCCCTCTTGGATATTAGTTATATGTTTTGCCAGAAAATCAGTAGGGAAATAGCTCTTAATACAAGTATGAAATGAAAATCCTATTTTCTTTTATTCCCTTGTACCAACTGAACAGCTTGTTTGAACAAATTGACGATGTTTCTCTTAACCTTGTCTAACAGGAGCAAACAGAAATATGTACATTTGGTATAGGATGTATTAATGAAGACAATGCCCTTCAGAATCTGAATTTATATTTATTCTGCCATCGTATCAGACCTTGACCAGAAGAATATAAATAGCAAAGTGCACAGGGAGCTCTTTAGTCTAATTATGGCATACATTTATCACATGAAAGTGTTATCAGTGCGGGCATTGCAGAAGACACGGAGGCTGATGTTAAGTGGCTAAAACAATTTTATCTGGAGTACTACCAAGTATTTCAAAGGGGAGAGCGTTTGTCTAAATTCACACAAATTCAGCATTCATGGTCAGAATAATGAAATGTATTTTAATACATGCAACTGAAAGTACCGTTATATTGCTGTCTTCTGGGTACAAAAGTGAATCAACCCCCTGTCTTTCAGGGGATAATCGACATTGGAGGAACTGAAAAGGAAAGCCGAAGTTAGTATTGGATTAAGAATAAATCTCCCACGAAAGCGTATCGGCTGTGTGACAATTCTTAGTTTAATGTGTTTAATACCACCTGCAGTTATTTGTTATTTCCCCTCCCCCTACTAACATGCCATTTACCTTTTTCAATACAATTGTAACCTTATATACAGAGACTTTAATATAAAGAACACAAGCTATCAATTGATCAAATTATCTTTGATGTTTATGTGTATCTGCGGGATCTGAATAGCTTTGAGCTGTGATTTCCTCATCGCAGGAACTTCCATCAATGTCGCAAAACGTGCTTTTCTTGGAAAATGCGAAGTTACAAGACCGTCTCTGGTCTTTACTTGCCCTCTGGTTACGTGACTGGAGAAATTACAGGGGCGAGCTCTGACGTGGATAGCAATAGAGTTCAGTACAATTGATTCTATTATATCACAATTTACACTTGCAGAATAGCACAATTTACATCTCTGTGAACTCTTCCCTGCTGGCAGCAAGGACAGCTGAATGATATCACAGTGATTGCAGTACCCAACTGCATTTATTTGTACTATAAATGCAATAAATTTTTCACAGTCCTACTTGCTCTCTTTTTTCTGGTACAATAATGTTGAATAACTTACCTTGTGGTGAGGATCTTCATTATGTGAATATTTTATTGAAAAATAATGTCTAAATTCTAGTTGTAAAGACAGACACTTGTAGAAAATTGGATCTGTTTCTGCTGTTTTGCAGGGTTATATGGTATTTGTCAGAAACATGTAAAGGAATAAGAATGGTCCCTTTCCTATAAGGGAATGAACGCTCATTTTTTCTAAACAGGATTCACGGGCAGAACATTGCACTAGAATTCCACTTTGGTACATATTTTAGCAAGTTAATTCCACATTACCCAAGGAGACCTGACTTTCAAAAATGACACTGAGAAGGCAAGTCTACCTGAATTGACATAAAATGCCTAAATTCTATAATTAAAAAGGCATCACAAGCAGCTAGCCCAGGCCCGCCTTCATACCCGACCACCTTTCACCTCCATACTTGGCTATTTAAAGAGCAATTTTCCTCCGCCTCCCTTTGCCGTGAGTGATCTCCCAGACGCTACACAGCACGCGTCATGTGCTCGTTACCATTTTCTTTCTCAACATACAGCTCGACTTTCTCTGAGCACTTCTAGCAGATTTTTCAAGACTCTGTAAACAAAAAGCGAATTATCATCCTGGAACTATTTGGTGTGAGTATCCTCCAAACTTAGACATAAGACAGTGATGCAGGAACTGCTGTTCCTAAGAGACACGACACAAACTTTGCTGAAGTGGAATCAATCCCCTTGTCTGGTAGCACACAGGACTGCAGCACACACCCAGTATTTTGACAGCTGGCAGCGCATTTCGAAATAGGTTTTGTTGTTTTTTAGAGAAACTGGAACTGACCTCATTCCACATGGCCCTAGGTTGATGTTAGCACGGTTACATCACGCTAAAAACCACCAAATCGTATGGCGCATCAATAGGAAGTCTTCCAAAGTTCGAATAATGGCATTTTCTAGATCATCTGAAAGCCACCTGGTTTTGCTGCGTTGGTTCTGCACTTTTATTTCCCTACAACCCGCTGTTCAGCCCTATATCGTTGGGCTTTTGCATTCACAGGCACAACTGCAGGTGATATGTACACACCATTAGATTGGCAAGGGGAAAAAAAATAAATCGCAATTCACCAAACAGAAAGTAACCAATACCTCACTCTCCCAAAAACCTGACAGTGACGGGCAACGAGAGAGACACGGCCAAATTTATATAGTTAACAGACGGGGCCTGGGAACAAAAGTAAAGCTCGTTCTGAAAGCAGACATCTCAGGTCCCAACTGTTCTCAACAGCTGAAATGCAATTTGTATATGATGGTGTGTGTGTGGAAAATATGTAATTAAGGTATTTCATGTAGTATTATTTTCTTTAAGATGGTTATAAGATTAAACACAAGCCTATTTCTAACAGTAGAAATGACGAAAGTATTACTTGAAAGGAGGAACTTTACAGCTGGTTATTGCCACACACACAAAAAAAACCTGGAAGTACAAGAGCTAATACAACACTATTGACAAAACAATTTAATCACATATATGACACATTACGAGATCTAAAAAAAACCAAAAAACCAAAAAAACAAAAGAACGTTTTGAAGGGGGGAAAATTAATCCCTCCCCTCTGACTTATCATCTTTAGGCCTCGTTTAAGACTCAAAATCCTGCTGAACCCCCCTGAAGCTGGCCGGGAGCTGGCGAATTCGCTGCTCCAGCCGCCGTGTCTGGGCAGGCAGCCACGCCTACCCGCTCACGGGCCCCTGGAGCCGGGGCGCTCACCAGCCGCGCACATTAAAAGGCTTTTTTTAGTCACAAGTGCTCAATCTCTGCTCACGTCTTTGGTTACGACACACGCCGCCCACGGGCGCGCAGGCAAGTCCGCCGCTACCTCAGAGGCGCGCACGCACACACCACGGCGGAGCGGTGATAGGGCTAAGGTGTCCTACTGCCGCTCGCTATAGGTTAAAAAAGGGACGACGCGGGCTCCGTCCCGAGTTTTGATTGGCCAGGGATGGAGAAGACCCGATTCCCCGTAACCCCAGGGCTCGGCGGAGGGATTGACTCACGGGGAAGAGTGAGAATCGTCATTGCGGACGGACATTCCCGAGCTGTGATTAGTGGACGCCTGTGTCAGCCTGTGATTGGCACGGCGGGAGGCGGGCACGCGCCGACTCCGCGCCTGACGATTGGTCACATGTAGGGAGGAGGGAGAGCCGAAGCGCGGCTATTGGCCAGACGGACGCTCCGCCCCCTGCGGAGGCGGGCTCGGAGCTGCGGGATCCTGTCAGTGTGGGAGCGGCGCTGTGGCGAGCGCATCTTTGCGTTCGTTCTTCCCGGCGCGGCCTTTCTCTTTCTTCCCTCCCCCTTTCTCCCCTCCCTCCTTCCCTCCCTCGCCCTTCCCGCTTCCTTCCTGCTCCCTTCCTGGCGGCGGGGGCGGGGGGGGTGTCTCCCAGCCTCGGTGGAGGCGGCGAAGCGTGATGGCGACGGCCGGGCTCTTCTGTTTTCTCCGCCCCGCGCTGCGCTGTTTCTCCGGCCCCGCCGCCTTCCCTAGCTGCTGACAACGCCGGCGGCCCCGCACTACGCGCGTTCTGCGGACCCCCCCGCCCAGCCCCAGGTGAGGGGCGGCTTGTGCTGAGGGAACTCGCCCCGACGGCGGTCGGGAGGGGAGCGGGGGGGAACGGCTCGGTGCTGGGGCGGGGGGGGTGGATGCCGTAATGCGGTGGGGGAGGCGGCGGTTGCTGGTTTACGCAGCTCTTGGGCAGCGGGAACGTGGCGGGCGCCGCGGGTGGGATGGGGCCTGCGGGGTGGAGGAGGCAGCGCTGGCAGGACTGGGTGCCCGGCAATGGAAGGGCAGCGACACAAGGGCGTGGGGCCCGACCCGGCCTTTCCTCGTCCGCATCTGCCCGGTGCGTTTGCTGGTCCCCCGGGACGCTTCCTTCCCCTTTCCCCCAGGCGCTCCAGCCACGGCGGGGCCGCCGCTTCTCCTCGTCGTGGGGGTCGGGAATACCGCCGCATTTCGCCGTCTTTTCTCTCCTTTCTAGCCCAGGCGAGGTGGAGGCGATAATTGCTTGTTCAGGAGGGCGGTGTAGTCCCTCAGCCAGCTGGAAGATGCAAGGATGTGAAAGGATTGTGGTTTTCAGGGTGGTTTCCCTGGACCTGTCGGCCGTGGATGTGTCCATGGGTTCGGTACAGCACAATTACCCGGGCAGCCATGTTGGGAGGATGAGCTGACAATCCGCTGAGCTCAGGCGGGAGATGGGATGACAGGCCTGGTAGCTCTGGGGTCATGGGCAGAATATGGGTGTTAAACCGAGGTTGCAGAGCTAGAATTCACCAGAAACAGGTGGTGGGTTTGCATTTGTTCTCTGAAATGTAAAATCTCAGATTTTTGAAATATATTTGTCTCCACTTCCAGCTTCTTATTACTTCAGTTCTCTTTGTTATTGCGCAATCCAGTACATTGGTGTGTTGACAAGTAGAGATACGCTTATATGATCAGGCTTTTGGTGCATTGCCAAGTTCTAAACCACTCTTTTATCTGGCACCTTCACTTAGTACAAAGATAGCAATTCATAGTGTGTGAGTTCAGCTGATACATCAGACAGTCATCACAACCTGATCCTTAGTGGAGGACCTAAAATTGGATTCACTCTGGTCCTCTTGTTCGTCAACCCCTGCTGCTCTGAACAGCTGTTTTGCTAACTTTCCATATACTAATCTCTGTCCTTGTTCGTTTTCTTGTGGCTGTCCTAGCCAAGGGTGGTAGCTTTTTACTAGGCCTTGATGGCATTTTGATTTTAATCTATATTATGGCTTTTGAGTCTGTTTAACTTCGGTACTGACAGTATCCTGAATTGTGGATATCCTGGATAGTTTGCTGCCAACTAAAGTGCCCCATCATTTGATGTCGTGGGATTTGACCAAGTATTTTGACAATGAAGATGGATTTACTGGTGAACATTTGCAGAAGATAGTAATATTTACCTTGAAGGCAGTAGTTTTTTATCATCTTCTTCCTTACAGAGTAGTATGTCCTTTAATCACTAAATATACAAGTAGATGATTAGTGTTATTTCCTTTGAGAAGAAGACTTTCTCAGGACTGCCAGGGGTTCTGTAAGGTTGTTGTGTACACCCTTTTCTCTGGAATGGTGTGTATTGAAAGTCAGTGTGATATGGCCCATCACACTTGAGTCAGTTTTAATATTATTACTAATGGATTGTGGCAGCAAGACAACCTGGATATGTAGTATATGGCAGCTAGCTCCTGCTGAAATCTAAGTAGCTGTATTAGTGCTAAAATTATCTTTGTTAGCTTGAGCCAAACACATGTTGCAACCGTATCTTCACCTTGGTGTTCATGTTCCCACTTTCTGGGAAGAAAAGCAAATAATGAAAATGAATCTGTTTGTACTCTTCAAAAGAATTGCTTCACATGACAGAAACTTTTGACTAGGAGGACAGCGTACAGGTACTGTTAAGTGTATTTCCAGTTCCGTCTTTGAAGTGACAGCTTTTGGGACAGGCTATGATTGCGGAGCAGATATTGAAGGTTCAAAGTTGTTTGATAACTTCCTAATTTTATCTATGTCTTGAATACAATAGCTATAAATAAGTAAATTGTATTTTTCTCTTTAGAAAACACCAACAAGAAGGATAACTTGAAACACGCTTCACCCCTTCACTTTCAATTTCTTGACTGCACTACAAGCAACCAGAATGTCGGGGGCTTCAGTGAAGGTGGCTGTTCGGGTCCGGCCCTTCAATTCCCGAGAAACCAGCAAAGAATCCAAATGTATCATCCAGATGCAAGGCAATTCAACGAGTAAGTTTATTTTAATCTCGTGAGAGAGTCTTTTGCTTTCCTCTCCCTGCTTAATCCTCTTATTTTTGTCAGACGAAACTCAGTACTGTTTATCAGTTATATTATCTAGAGTTACCGCTTTAGGGAATCTTCTTCTCTTTCAAGGCTGGCATTACAAACTAGATTGTCTCTGAATTTGACTAGAAAGGATAAATCACGAGTGTCTTAATTTTGATGCAGTTGTTTATGGTGTTTGCTTGTGGTGAGTTGAGAATTTTACAGAAAGATTAGAATACCAAAGTGCAGATGTTTTGAACTGCAGTGTGTGGGAGTATCATGTGGACTGACAGATACAGGGTTGAGTTGCAGATCACCACATGGTAATTGTTGTGGTATAACTCCTGCTTGGGGCTGGTGCTGGAATTCTTGGTGTGCTTATTCTGCAGTCTTTGTCTTTGTTCAGGAGCATAATTTGAGTGAGAAAGCTGAGGGGAAAGGGATATTAAGTTTTGTGCTTTCCATATTAGATATCTAAATGATGGCAAAATAAGACTACATAAAATCATCTTATTTTCTAACTAATTAGAAGTGTTAGGTTTCTTAATTCTAATTCTAGGGTTCTAATTTGAAGGAGAAGACTCTTCTGTGGGAAACTGAATATGGGCATGCCATTTATTGAAATTTTTTTTAACATGCTTTTTAACATCAAAGCAGTATTGATACCATTTGGTTCAGTGTCGTTGTTCATCCCACTCAGCACTAGGCCCAGTGCAGCTGTGTTTGGAGCATTGCCTGCAGCACAGTCAGCCATGCCAGGGTTCCTAGTGAAAGTTAGTGGGCTCTAAGGACTTTTCATATTGATAATTAATTCTGTAGAGTGATACCCCTGCTAGCAGGCCTTACTATCAGTTGTCTTGATGCTGCCTAATATATTGTTCGTTCCATATTCTGCTTATTACAGAATATTTTCAGTTGAAACTTCTAAGTTGTGTTGTGTTTTTTCCTCTGAGATAACTTTGTTTAATTTTGTCAGTCTTTAAATAAATTTGAAAATATATCTGCTTTAATATTTTGTTTAAATTACGGGATGGGTGGTTTATCATGTTCTAGGTCAAAGTCACAAGCAGCTTTTTGAAATTAATAACTCAAGAATAAATAATGATTGTCAGCATACCTTTTGAATGATTTATACCAATGCATCTTACTCACAATGTATTAATTGTTTATTGCCTGTCCTCTCTATAAATGACTGTTTTTGTGGTGAATGGGAAAAAAGATTCTGCTGTATAATACGTGGGATGCAAGGTGACCTATAGACCGAAGAGTATTTTGTGTGTCAGTGGTTCTTGTACTCATTCTTTTATTGGGTTTTGAAATGTAACAAATATGAACAGTGTTGGCAGCTGCTGTCTTGGATTATTGAAATGAAAAGCTAAGCTATTCTGTGCCTGAAGACTTGCCTAGTGTTGTGTTTTGGGTTTTTTTTGTTTGTTTGTTTGGGTTTTTTGTGGAAATGATTTTATAGTCTTGTCTGTAAATGAAGAGAAAATGAAGCAGAGGTTCAAGCTAGTCGCTACAAGACAGCATTTAGATATTCATCACTAGCAAAGAGTCCAGTTAGCTTATTCTTTTAAAAAGCTAAATAAGTATTTAGAAAACTAAGCTAAGGAAGTACCCTACCTGGAACACAGCATGTTTCAAAAAGATGGACCCAATTTGGAATCACTTTGCTTTTAAATTGGGTCCATCTTTTTGAAGCACTCTGTATGTCCTCTGCAATTGATGTAACAGTTGTGCACTAGATGAATGAAAATAGGTTTTAGCATCTTGTGAATGCTGGTGACAGAATAAAACAAAGTTCTCAAACTGTAGTTCATCTGAGATGGTTGTATATTCTGATTTGCCATAAAAGGCACTCATGTAAAAGCACACCTGTACGGTCTAGGTTATCTTGAAAGATATGAGTGCAACCGGATCCCCAGATTAGGACTGAAAATTGCCTATTTGGATTTTTAACTCCGTATTAATCTCTTGGAAACGTTGGAAAGTTCCTTTGTGGTTGGAAAGTTCCTTTGTGAGCTGCTTAGGGTATTGGCTGGTTCATGGAAATGGGCGCAGTGGAGGGGTCCTCTCTGCCTGGAACAAGAGTCACAGCTGCTGCTGTAGACATATGGCAGGCGCGTTTTCAAGCAGACATCCCTGGCATCAGGAAAACTTCATCATGCATTCTGGAGTTGATTTGTAGAGGTTGAGGAAAAAAATGTTTTTCTCCAAATGGTGGTGGTGTGTTTGTGGTGTGCGGTGTTATTTTTCCTTCCCCCCCTACACGCATTTTTTTAAACCTCTGGTCTAAAGGTAAACATGGATATTTTCACCTTGTGGATTCTTTAAGATATTGGGGCTGGCAGAATTGAGTCCCCTGGATCCCAGTGCTACATGATATCCTTATAATGTAGTGCTGTCATGTGTCTGAGGGTCAGAATGGCCTTTGGAGAAGGCCTTTGGCTCTGGGAGATGTAATCAAGTAAAAGCAGGGAGTGAAGGGAGATTGGTTTGTCTGCCTTGAAGCAGAAAACACATGAGGAAAGAATCCAGTTTGACTCCAGGTGCTTCACTAGCTACATGCAGAGAGCTGTTACGCATCTTCTGCAGGAGGAGGTTTTCAGGTGATCAGCTGACGATGGAAGTTTGGGAATGGTTTTGGTTCAGCTTCTCCGATGGGTCGAGCAGTATTGTTCAGCCGGCTCCCGCTTGGTGTGCAGCCCGCTGGCATGCTGTTCTCCCAGAACACCAGCTGCAGAGCCGGTATTTATAGCACTTGGATCTGTAAGAGCAGCTGAGGATGAGAGCGGCTTTCTAGCAGCTTCTGTGAGCAAGCGTTTGCCTTGCCCTGGTGCTGTTGAGCCCAACACCCTCCCCCATCCAACCTTTCTCCCAGTACAGGGTTGAAATTCCACAGTGGGGAGAGAATCCGGTTGAATTCCAAATGAGCTGTTCTTAGCTTCTACTTGGTTTCCTTCCCTTTTAATGATTTGAAAAATGCCAACAATGCTTTGAAAAGCAAGCACTGCCTTACAAGCTGGAAGTGTCCATTTCCCTTAATTTATCTTTTATAATAACAACCCTGAAAGTCTGTCTTATAAAAACAGTATAGCCATATATCTGATTGCAACGTATGCCTCAGAAAGAAGCCTGTATTAAATGTGTCTTTGGGGTGTTATTCACGTTCCAACAAACAAAGAATGCCTGCTCCACCCTGCTCTCAGTAACAAACGTGTTCTCATTGTTGTCATTCCAGTCTACAGATGGCGCAGATATATTTTCCAGACCTGTGCACTTTCAGAGATTGTATATTTAATGTTAATTTGGTCTAGTGGAGGCAATTCCGAAGGCACCCGATCTTCTATATTGGTTAAATTGGTTATTCAGACCTCATAAAGTAAAACTACAGTTTATATTGATTCAAATAGAGTTTGAAGAAGGCACAGAAATGAATTATTTGGTATTTCTTTCCCTGAATGTTACTGCTTCTTAAGTTCTGTCTAGCCAATCATGGTTTTTTTTTAACTTCTGTCTATTCCTTTACCCGTGGTTAATGAGAACAAAAGTGAAGACAGGACAGTGCCTTTTTTGCAAGCTGTTATCTCTTAACGTGTGTCGGCAATTGGCAGGAATATGTGCTCTGTGTAGGTTACTGCTGCCACTGGGAGAATTATTGAGGCTGGTGTGAAGCCTCTTCTGTGTACTGAAACCTAACTTTATTTAATATGTAGAAATTAAAGAGGCTTTGTGCCTTCAGCATTGACGTGATAGCAATATGAGAACAGAAGACATAAATGACAGAAAGCGGGCTGTGTTGCACAAATGATCAAGTTAATTTTCTCCAATTCCATACCTGATTTTCACCATTATTGGATTTTATTTCTGACTGGCAATTGATAGATTTCTTTGGTTATTTTTTTCCCCAATATTAATCTGTTGGTCTGTCTCTCCCTGCCCCCTCAGCACAGACTGTATATCAGCTAATCCCAGGATTTAGCCCAAGTTAATTCTGTGTGCTGGCGTTTATCTGGAGGGCAGTTGGCCAGTTCTTCCCAGGAGTGCCCTTCAGGGACTGGTGGGTGGCCCGGCTGGTGGCAGCGCACCCTGGGATAGGAGTCTGCGCACTAACAGAGGTGGAGCTGTTGGCTCTGGTGACTTGACTTTGAATGCAATGAGGAAGAAGAGAATAATTTAAGCTCTTACCTCTTTTGTGTGCTGTGTGTGCACTCTGGCTCTCTATTCCATGAGTTTATTAGAAAGAATTGCTTGTATCCACAGATACTGAAATGCAGATAATTTCTAACTCGGAAAATTAGCGACATGCTGAGGAGCAGTGCTGACTGGGATGAAACCAGATTAGGTTCAGACTGCAAATTCAGTGTCATTATAATCTGACGTGAGGTTTAAGCGGTTAAAGCAGTTGTGGTCATTCTTTGTGCCTGCAAAAATATTTATGTGGCTGAGTAGATGCGAATGGAATGAGGGGGCTGATCTTGGCTCAGCTTGCTTGCATATTTTTTTCCTTTCTTCTCTGTAGGTTTCCCGCTGTCTGTTTACTTGGTTAATTTTAATGGAGAATGGAAGTGTAACTCCAGAAATAAAGGCTTGAAGTGGGAATGTGTTTGTGTATGTGTTTAGGAATGGGTGAGAAGACAGGGAATGCTGCTTCCAGTTGAAAGTATCCCACAAGGCTTTAACTTTGCGTCAGCTCTCTGGTTATAATTGTAAAATAAAGTGGATATTTGAGGTGTGCTTTTTGAATTTCAGTTTCAGCAAATCAGGATTGGATTGTAAGGCCAAAAAAAAAAGTCCAAAATAACAATAGGAATGCAAAAGAATACATATTACAAAACATACTGATACTGTTTCAATAGTGAAGTGATTCTTCAAAGTTCGCTAACAGTTTTTGCTAAAACTAAAAACTAGCAGTGAATTTGATCTTATAGATTTGGAAGGTTGGAAGTGAATGTTATTTTTGTGCTAGCTGATAAAGCAGATGGTGGATGGCTTGAAAACTGTTAATTAAGGAACAAGTAGGATGGACTGTGGAAGTACCTTATGCCAAGGAATGAAGTTGCCTGTTTAAGGGCATGTTAAAATCCAAATGTTTTGTGGAGATTGGTTTGTTACTGTTGATACAGTGCATCTAAAATTATAATTCTTTCATTGATTTTGTTCCCACTTTTTCCTTTTATTAGGCTGTACTGCTCCTACCATATACTTCTTTACAAGGCCTAACTAGTTAAATATGTGAACTCAGATAATGATACAAAAGTTTAGATTATATGGAGAAATAACCTTTTAAGATGCAAGCTGGGTGTCTAGGCTGTGGTATTAAACGCTTCAAATTAAATGATAACGCAGTGTAGCTATTCACACAGTGCGCTTTTATTTGAATTTTGTATCAATTTATGACATGTAATTACTTCTACTTATTCTATTTGCTCACCAAGTTAGAATACTGGTGTAAATATTATGTCTTAAGGTGAAGCATGTTATTCATGATTTCTGGAAATTAATAACTGAAATAAAAAGGAATAATGTGGGCATTAATCTCCCTCAGCCAAATCAACAGTTGTTATACTTTAAAAACATGAATATTCCCATGCTTTTTTTAAGCCTTCCACTCCAAAGGTAAATGGTGGACATTAATCCAAACAGCGATTGCTGCTTTGGTCCCAGAAGAGTTTTTAGACATGGCAGTAGGAAAATCCTGTCTCCAGCTTGTTTCATCCTTTCCAGGTTTCTGAGTTATGTATGTAACCTTTCTCAGTAGCAATGGCATCGAAGATGGTGATTTTGTGAAATATTCCTCCCAGTTTCTCTTTGCAGAAACCTTAACTTGTGGAAAGCTGAAAGATTCCACGTGATCTAAGAAGTTGGCTCTTGGTGAGCGAGGGGCCTGAAAAAGGGATTGAGTTTCTCCGAAACCGGCTGCTCGGGCTAACTCCAGCGTTCAAAGTTGCGCCGGTGCCATGCTGATGGTAACTAATTATAGTTGCAGCACAAAGCGGTAGTGGCAGTTTGCAAACTGAAAAGTTAATTGCCACATTGGACCTTTGAAATAGCAGATAAACAAATTTATTCTCGAAGATAAAAAGGCCATTAATGTGTTCCTGCTGTGGTCATCTGTCTTATTGCCTGTCTCATTTCCTGAGGCTCTGTAATTAAACTATTAGCTTGCGTACCATGCCGTGAGTCCGCTGTGGTGAGGCGATAGATGATGACCTATTTCATGATTTGCTAATACAATCCATCTGGGCCTTGCATGGTTTAAAAACCAAACAAAATAACTGAAAAGCTTTTAGTGTTCTTGTGGGTATTGGAGACACTGGAAACAGTCCTCTTTTAAAATTCTGTTTCTTTCCTTGTTCGGCTGAAAACACAGCCTGCTGAATAAAATGGCGTATGAAATCCATGTTGCCCACTCAGTCTAATTCCTGCATGATCATTCCTTTTTTTCCAGTTTGGCATACGAATTTTTAGGATAAAGCTTACCTCTCCTGTAAGAAGTCTTCTCATTTCTTCAGAAATACCCATTAACTTCCTTTAAAAGTAGCTAGTTTCATGGATTTCCTTGTCCCTCCAAAGAAGATGCTTGGTGCTACAGGCACCTTCAGGTGAGGTCAGTTACTTCAGTGTGAATTCCTGGTTTCTTTGCCTCACCATCTTCTTTTGGGTGTCTTATCTCCCATTTTTGTGTACCTGGTCACTTGGTTCAACTCAGACCACATCAGGCACGGCTGATGCGAGCGGCTACCTGCTCAGTGTTCCCAATGAAGGGGATTTCAATGCACTTCAAGTCTGTTGGGTTCGTAGTCTTGTATTTTTCTCAATCAGTCAGCTCTGCTGGATTCATTTGTAGACAGAATTCTGTGGAACCAGTGATTCTGAAAATGGAGAGCGTGTAAGAAACAGGAATGGGATAAATAGACTTGAGGCTTGGACCAGAAGCTGAGCTGTGACTGGATCCCAGCAGTGAGGGACAGCATGTGGAGTTCCTGGCGGCCAGGAGGTTTTCGCTGACCCGTTCCTGCAGCAGTGCAGGATTTTGGCCAGGCAGCTGCATTCCCAACCTCTGACAGAGCTGCCTCCTTGCACGTTAATCTCCCTTTCCTGATATGCTTCTCAAAATATGCTTTGCAAAAACATGCATCCTAGAAAGTAGCTTTCAAAATAGTGAGCTGGACATGGAGCTTAGTGCAAAGGCTGAGGAAAGTCTGTCTAAGAAAATAATAATAATAAATAGTGGCTTAAAAATGGGGTGAAGTGGAACCAGTTGCATAAATCACGGAGCTTGAACTTCACGAATGTGGTGGATCAAATTTAAGTTTGAAGCGAGCAGGATGAAGCTGTAATGGGAAGCTTGTATTGCAGCTAGAGGTTGTGTCTTTCATGGGTGGTCCGTGTGCCTTCACGCACAGCGAGCTGAGTGGAAAAATGAGCTATTATTCTGATTAAACGTTTGGCTTCTTTGCTTTCTGTTTGCAAGTGGTGGACTTTTTCTAGAGATTTTGGGGTGTGGGGGTTGCTTGTTTTTAATTTGCAGGCCAAAACAACTGAAGACAATAATGCTCCCCCCCGAAGGTTGTTACATTGAACCAATGTGGAGACTGTTTTTTATTTGTGCTTTTTTTTTGGGTAAGAGCTTCCAGGTACAAGGCATTACTTCTTCTTTACCTTTCAGAACTTTGATGTTAAATAGTTGAGTGAGAAATGAGGAGCTGCTGAATTGTAGCAGACTGGAATACACTGAGAGAGCTGATTTAAGTTTGGGGTAGGGGAGTTATCTTCTGGGATTTTTATTATTTGTTCACTTTAGAACTGGTTGCACAGTGTGTTCTGCAGATGTACTGCTGTTTGGTCAAAACGAGTAAAAGGAAACTACAGCCATGTATGATTGCTTAGGTTACCAGTTTGTTATGTGTTGATGCCCATGTTGCTATCCAAAGCCACAAGCATTTTTGCCATTTGATACTGTCCTGGTGCAAGGCATATTATTCATTGGCTTTGCATGTCTGTCAGCTTTCATAAGGCAAGAATGTCAGCACAAGGTGCATCCAAGTGAAATGGAGTTGGCCACAAGAAACAGAGTAGCAACTGTTGCTATTTGCAGTCCAGACAGGGATCTTCTCTCCACACTGTAGTTGTGGACAACACCCGGGCTCAGGGACTCAGCATATGGTAGAGGAGTGATTTAATTTTAATGGGGGTTCTGTAACCATATTTTCAGAGATTTTGGTGCAACATGATGTTAAGTTCATGTTTGACATGGTAAGAGATGTGAGAGTTATAATTTTTGTTTATCACAGAAGGGAGAAGTCCGCATCTCCCAAAGCCTAACTGGTTTGAATACATGAGAAATAAGCATCCTTTGTCTAGGGTAACTGGCATCAGAATGTAAATCATCCCCAGGAAGGCTGTCAGCACCTTCCTATAGCTTCTTTCTTTGTAGATTTTGTTTGCACACATCATAATCAGTGTATCACTCCCAAGGGCAGGTTGCTGTGTTAGGTGCAGATGGGTATGTGTAAATCTAAGGTGGTTTATCTCATTTTGATACCCTCAAGAATATGCCGTTTTACAGTCCTTACTTACACAGATGGTGTTGAAAACAGCTGCTGGAAAGAATAATTTATTTCCGGCAATATCATATTAAAAGAAAAAAACAGTAGAGATTAATTTCTGTAGTAAGAGCTGTGCTTGTAAACTGCCATCCTCGCAATACAGAACCACAGGCCTTCTGTATGCCATTAAAATGATAGCTGAATCCATTGTGTGTTACACCCCTGCAGGCAAGGGCCATAGGAGGATGTTTTGTTGCTGGGAAAGAGGGGAGAAAGAAAGTCCTCAAAGGTGTCTGGAAGAGCTTTCATTAATTGTGGGGAATGTGCATGTATGGGTCAAATATTGAAAGAATTAGAGGATCTGAGAAAAGGAAACGAGCATAAAATTCACAGATGTGCTGATACGGAAAGAGGGTTTTTTGCAAAGCATGTTTATACTGGTATTTCTAAAGTGTTTAATGTCTTAACTCACCTGAAGATACTTAGATCCTTATATGTGAAACCCTTGGAAAGAAAATTGAGTCAAAGAATTGCAAGAGCTGAAAAGGCAGTTGGAGGTCAGCTTTTTGAATGGGACTCTGGAGGCTATAACATAGGAACTATGCACAAACATTTTTTCATTCTGACTTTTTGTACGTGTGTCTGTGTGTGTGAACTTTATCATAGGGCCATTGAATATTGTACAGATGTTCCAAAGAGAAAAAGCACACAGGTTGGTTGGGGATCACTGTGGGATTCAATGTCTGTATATGATCATAAGAATTACCAGTAGTTTGGTTGGTTCAGTTAATGTCAGTCCTAATAAAAATTGATCTGTAGCCTTTGTGCATGAAACACAACATTGAAATAAACTATACAGATAGCCTCTGAATTATCAGTAGATTCAACTCTTGTCATATCTTCTTCCACGAGCTTCTTAAAGAAAATTCTCCCGAGATGATCTCTTGTATTGTGTAAAGCGTATTCCGAAACAGCCTGAGTAGTGCTGCTGTGAAATCATCAGGGATTCTTGAACCCTTTGTGTCTTGGACCTTTTTTCTTGGATCTTCCTTCTTGCTAATGTCCCTCAACTCCTAAAAGTCTGTCCCACTCTAAAAGCCAAGGGGCTTTCTGTGCAACAGAAGAACTTTGTTCAGCAGCAGCCTTCCTTCTAGGAATTTTTTTGCTTGACTTATTTCAAATAAGGCCTACAGAAGTACAGTGTTAGGAAGCTGTGAGTCTATTACTTCAGTCTTACTACTTCTGTACAGTGTGGTAACTCTGTATGCTCAGATACACAGATGGAGGGTCAGCAAGCTCATGAATTATACATCTAAATATCAAGTTCACTAAGAATTCGAATTTAATTTCCTGTAGGTATTATCAACCCAAAGAATCCTAAGGAAGCACCAAAGTCCTTCAGCTTTGACTACTCTTATTGGTCCCACACATCGGTAAGTTCTTTTACAAGAAACCCTTTTTTATTAATGGATCGGTGTGATTTATCTCCATTCTTTTCTTTTGATCATGCCATCCCTGTCAGATGTGTCTGCACTGTCTTTCTCACCCTAATTCAGGGTAAAAGCTTGTCAGTGTATGTTGTCTTTTCTGGTTTGGGGGAGAGCAGAAAGCTGAGCTCCTGGAGTTTGAGAACAAGTTGTGAATATTTGAAAGATTACTGAGAATATTCTCCAGCAATATTCTGTTCTAATAATTTTAAGGATGTGTGTGAACTGCAGTTAATTCAGATTTGCTTTTAGACAAGTGAAAGTTGCTCAACTTCTTACAGTTGAAGGAGAAATGTGGTTTGAGTTCCCGTGGTGTATCTGGAAAAGAGTAGTGATCCATGTTTCCAATAGCTGCAAAAGCAATAAATGCTCGTCTGGCTCCTCTGCCCCACCCTCCTGTGAATTGGTGCTGAGGTCTTGCTGACTTCCAGTAATTGTTCTGCAGCAGAAGTGTGGTGTTCTGCCCTCTCCCCCTCCCCTGCCTTATTTTCTCAAAAGATATAATAAGAAGTGATAATGCATTTCACTAAGATTAATTTTAGTAACTTGAATGTTGGAAATGAGACTTAATATTTCTGAGTAAAGCTGTGGCCAAAAAGATTGTTTTCCTGATGGAAGAACTTGGATTTGTGTAGCTCTTTTACTGAATCTTCCAGAGCAGCCATGCAAGTATTAATAGATTACAGGATCAGTCAGAGGAACATTATGATGAAGGGAGTGGAGCATCTCCCGTGTGAGGAAAGGCTGAGGGAGCTGGGGCTCTGGAGCTGGACAAGAGGAGACTGAGGGGTGACTCATTCATGCTTACAGATATCTAAAGGGGGAGTGTCAGGAGGATGGAGCCAGGCTCCTCTCGGTGACAACCAGTGACAGGACAAGGGGTAATGGGTTCAAACTGGAATACAGGAGGTTCCACTTAAATTTGAGAAGAAACTTCTTCCCAGTGAGGGTGGCAGAGCCTGGCCCAGGCTGCCCAGGGGGTTGTGGAGTCTCCTTCTGTGCAGACATTCCAACCCGCCTGGACACCTTCCTGTGTAACCTCATCTGGGTGTTCCTGCTCCATGGGGGGATTGCACTGGATGAGCTTTCCAGGGCCCTTCAACCCCTGACATTCTGGGATTCTGTGAAATACCCACAAGATAGAAGTAGAAGGACACCCAATTGCTTTTTGAGATGTTTCTTGAACGAAAAGACTGTATTGATGCTGTTTTCCTGTCTTTTCAGCCCGAAGATCCCTGCTTTGCATCTCAGAGCCGTGTGTACAATGACATTGGGAAGGAGATGTTGCTGCATGCCTTTGAGGGCTACAATGTCTGCATTTTTGCCTATGGACAGACTGGAGCTGGGAAATCCTACACAATGATGGGCAAGCAGGAGGAGAGCCAAGCAGGAATAATCCCCCAGGTAGAGCCCAGAAAGGGCATTGGTTTTGTACAGCATGTGCAGACGCACACTGGAACTTCAGCACACCGAATAAGCAGACTGTTGTTTTTACCAGGCTATGAGTGGATTAGGGATTTTAATCATTCCCTTCTAAAATTATTACTTTGATTTTCAGTTATTATAGGCTTTTTCTAATTTTGTGGTATGGAATAATAGTAACGGTTAATCCTAGAACAGTTACTGAGATACTATATGAAATAAGATTAAATGATAGTGGTGTCAAATTGACAGGAAGTATCTTCCCATTGAGGCTGCATGTGGTTGATGTAATAGGTTCTTTTTCTTCCCCTACCCTCACTCTAAAGCCAGTTTAATGACATGTTCTAGTAGTTACTTGTTATTACTCAGTAAAGACTAATTTCTGACTTGGTCTAATCTCTTTCCAGCTATGCGAAGAACTGTTTGAGAAAATCAATGACAACAGTAATGAAGAAATGTCCTATTCAGTAGAGGTGAGAAATCAAAGAATATCTGTGTGCTGGATATTGAATTGAGCTTAGGTGCAGTGTTGTTGATGCTGCATTGAGATGCTGCTAAAATAAAAGCAGGCGCTTTGCAGAAACAGTGTTGTCTTTCTCTTACTGATTTTTCTTCCAATCGGTTTTAATAGCTTGACATGCACATACGTTGCAGGATTTGAAAGAAAGGAAGACCAAAAAACTGGTGGAAGTCAAATGTAATTATTGTAATATTGTAATGAATATAAACTCCAGTCATTACTGCTTCTGAATTACAGAACAGAAAAAGGCTAGTTATGTGGCTTTTTATCTGTCCATTTAATGCTTCATTTAATTGCATTTTATTAACATTTGATGACTTAAAGATTGAATGCAATAGGAGCACCCTGTTTAGGATTTGTGAATGAGAAGTTTCCCACGTTTTCATTATATTTTTTCTATTTGGTACTTGTTCAGGGTTCTGATTTGTGCATGTAAGAGAGAGAAATTGTCTGTCTTATAATGGAAATCTAGAAGAGAACATCTGACAAGTAAGCAGAGAAGGGAGACAGCTAGACAGACTTTACAGTTTTGCTGCTGTGTCGCATTAAATCTGTTGAAGTGATTGTGAACTCAAGTGTATAATTTTTAATTAAACACCAATACTTTTTGAAATGGTTCAGGGATCTATACATGCATGCAAGGCCTGCAGCTTATGTTTGAGATCAGATGTATGAGACTAGTGACGCTTCTCCCTTTTTGCTGTTGTCTCAAGCTGTTACATGAGCTGAGGCGCCCACCTGTAGCTTTCCTGTAGTGGCGTGGGGGAGTTTCCACCAGCAGCACCCTGAAATACTGCAGAGCTCCCTGCAGAGGAAGCCTTAAGAAACACTAAATTGTTGATGCAAATTCCTGTTTTCAGGTGAGTTACATGGAGATTTACTGTGAGAGAGTCAGAGACCTGTTGAACCCGAAGAACAAAGGGAATCTGCGAGTGCGAGAACATCCTCTGCTTGGACCATATGTGGAAGATCTGTCCAAGTTAGCAGTCACGTCTTATACAGACATTGCAGACCTCATGGATGCTGGGAACAAAGCCAGGTTAGTGATGATGATGTGTTATATATTTTTATCTCTGTTGTGGGGATACATGGCAGATAGCAGCAAATTTGGAATATCTTCTGTGATGCATTGGCACTTATTAAAAAGCTCATGTCGCATGAGGATTGTTGGTGAAATATGCACTGATAAATGCCATTTAAAGGCTGAGATTGATTTGTGTGGTGAAATGGTGCTGTAAATTTCTGTTTAGATATTTAAAGCTTGTAATGGCTTGAGGTGAAGTACATAAACTATTATACTGGCATTTAGTTGTGCCTTCATTGTGTGCTATATCACTGTATTGGTGTAAATAAACATGTAAACACAGTGTCCTTTCATTCAAGTGGTCAGGACTAAAGTTGGCATTCTGGCTTTAGGTTGTGGTTATTTTCGTGTCAGCTGTAGGCTCCATTTAACAACGTGTGGGAAAGACTGACATAAATGCCGCTTGCGTTTTTGTGTGTGTTGGAGCGTGAAGTAGATTACTGAGTACACAGATTGAGCAAGCGCTGTTTAAACTGTGATTAAGATGGAAATAATTCAAGAGTGAAAAATCAAAGGGTTTCTAGTGGTATTCGGTGTGGCTTGGCCTTGGTTACAGGGCAGAATGTCAGCTGTGCAGCCTCTTGCTCTTATTCCTTTACAGCTGCATTCAGCCCTGCAGGTGGTTGTACTTGCAGCACAGAGGCTCCTGTTTTCTAAACCTGTCTGTATCTGTTCGTGTTTTAGGACTGTGGCAGCTACCAACATGAATGAAACCAGCAGCCGCTCTCATGCCGTGTTTACAATTGTCTTTACTCAGAAGAAACATGACACAGAAACTGATCTTTGCACAGAGAAGGTGTGTTACAGATGAGAAGTGGCTTTCTGACTGTTTTTTCATGAAACTTCCCTGCAGTGACTTATTCTTATCTGCAGTATGACGAGAAAATGGAGATTGTTTTTGCTAATGTTTTGTTCAAGGGTGAGCTTGCTGTGTGCCTTGACAGAGCCTTTTTATTTCTTACAGGATTTTGTTTGATTGTAATGCTAAAAACAACTGATAGGGGAATATGTGCAGGAGAACATATAGATGTGGGAAAAATACAGCCTTAAGGACTAGGTTCTATGGCGAGGGATATATGAAATGAAAGTCATTAATCATCCCCAGTCTTTTTCCCAGAACTTTCTGTGGTTTTGCTTGTCATTGCAAAATATTTGCCTCGTTAGTTCTTTTCTTTGGGTATAGGAATTGGGATGAGTGAGACTAAGGCACTTTCTGTAATTTGCATGTTAAAAGGAGGTGCACTGTTTAGCATGGAACAGTTTTCTGGCTCCTATTACTCTGAAATAGAGGCTCTGCATGCAAAAGTAGCTGAAGTACAGGTATTGGTTGTATTTCTGAACTGACTACTATGGACAGATCTGGGAAAAAATACGTATTGAGGAGGTGCTCCCCTCCCATATATATGAAACCCTTAATTAACGTGAACTGACATGTACTCTGTAGCTTCATGTAGGCCAGTGCTTTCTTGCTGGAGTCACTAGATTCAGGATGATACATTTCTCTTCCTCTGAGATTCTTGTGTTGTCTGTGGCACTAACACTTTCTTTTGACTTCTATTCTACTCTGGTCATGTGAGACCTCGTTCTCTTTTTAGGTAATTTAGAGTGTAGCGACACCTAAAACAGAGCATAATCCTGGAAACTTCTTATCCGTAAGATAACAGCATCAAGCTAATTGCTTGTGAAAACTTTGTACTTTTAAGCACACTACAGGGATTTTTTTTTTTAGACAGAGTTTTTCTCATACCATGGAATTCTTTGAAGTTTTGTTCCTACTCTAGTTCACCCAGTACTAATTCCCATGGTTATGCGCTTTCTCTTTTCAGGTCAGCAAGATTAGCCTTGTGGATCTAGCGGGGAGTGAGCGGGCTGATTCAACTGGTGCCAAAGGAACCCGATTAAAGGTATTGAGCCATTGATCTATGGGGAAAGAAAGGAAAGGGGTGTACAAGCATCATGTGGAGTCTTTGCTTGACAAACAATAAGGAAAAGAAAGGATTGTTATTATAATTATGGAAAAAAATAGTTGCAAAACTGAAGACTTTTTTCTTTTTTTCCCCCTCTCTGATTGTGCATGTGACATTTTGCTTGTTTAGCCTACAGAGGTTCGTGGTTGAACAATTTCATTTACTATATAATGCTGGATTCTGTTTTCTCAGGAAGGAGCAAATATAAACAAGTCTCTCACAACTCTGGGCAAAGTTATTTCAGCGTTGGCTGAAGTGGTAAGTACAGCCATTTACTTACCTGCAACACCCTTTTTGTAGCTAGTAAGACTGAGACAGTAAAAACCATGGAGTGCAGCAGAACCATTCACTGTTCTTGGCCCAGCATTCTCAGCCAGATTAGCTCTGTGTATTTTGATAGGTAACATGGAAATTTATCTATAAAACTCTGTTAAGAAGCTCATCTTGTATCTTCTTCCTCTTTCTTTAATGCTTTCGACTTAGGATAACTGCACCAACAAGGTATGATGCTCTGAGTAGTACTGGCTGTTGTCTTTTTTTGCGGACTGTAAGATATTATTCTTTTCACCTTGGAATCCAAGAGCAAGGATCTTTTCTGTCAGGTCTTTGAGAAGTTCCTGTGACTATAAATTATAGTCATTAAGCCTGAGAATTACCAGTACTAGAATCTAAAAATGTTTTAAGGTTGAGGATAAATTAATGAAAGTAGACAGATTGCAGGTTTAGTGCTTAAATTCTCTTGGAATTTAAGTGTCAGGAAGATATTCTTCGTACACTGAAAAACCTTTCTGAGTGTAGCCTGTCAAGGCAATTTTCTGGACTGCTTATTACAGTTTGTTTAGATGTCTGAATATGTTGCAAGTGATCCAATATCAAACTCAGTAATCGCTTGTATGACTGAGGATTGGCCACCCTACTGTTTAGATAGCGTGTGTATATACTGTCATCGTTCTTTTAATACCTGTGTTCTGATTTTATTGTCTTAAATGTTAATTTTCCATCCAGTGTCTGGTTTTCAGTAGCATGTTCTTTCTTTGTAGAGCAAAAAGAAGAAGAAGACGGACTTTATACCATACCGGGATTCTGTGCTAACATGGCTTCTTCGAGAAAATCTAGGTATGGCTGATGGGCCTGTGCCAACATGGAAAGAAATTCTCACTACATTTTCTAACTGCTTTTAACTCAACTTGAATTTTTACCAAGTATGACGTTAAATATTTTCAGTAGTCAAATTAGAGTCATATAGTTCCACCTTTTGTTTAAGGTACAACTCTTCCCTATGATTTTTTTATGTTCCTTAGTAATGTAGAATATAGTTGAATTGTATAATTAATTGCAAATACTGATATTTAGTAGGTATTAGTGCCTAGATTGTGGACTGTAGTTTCATTTAAAATCTTGCCTGTTCATTGTAGGTGGTAACTCCAGAACTGCGATGGTTGCTGCTTTGAGTCCGGCAGACATTAACTACGATGAAACTTTGAGCACTTTAAGGTACTTTCTTTTCATCTGAGATGCACATGGGTAGCTGTTAGTTCTAATGGCCACGTGCTATCCCTCAGACCTTTGGGTTATTATAATTGGAGAAAATCTGTGGGGAAGAAGACTTAATACTGGCAAGAACTGAATTACCCTGAAAAAGGAAAACCAGTGTATTGTGTGTGAATAGGGAGCTAGGGATTTATTGACTACTCTTAACTCGAAAAATCAAACTCATCTTCTTGTGTTCATATGGTCTTTCCCTAAAATTGAGCATAGTAGTCAAGCTGAGGCTTCAAAGTACTGAATA